>NC_136270.1:97924454-97991954 GCF_964187855.1 Myxine glutinosa
CTTTATTTAAAATGAGAGTATACTCGAAAAGGGACGAGCGCAGCAGATCTCACAAATTCCGAGTCACCTTGGGTGCCATGCTGATCGGCAGCGGCGGGCGGCGATGTCACGTGACCGAGGCGCCACGCTTGCGCGCTTGCGTCACCGTACGTCACGTCACGCAACAAAGATGAGCGCTGATTTGCTGCGGTACGTGTATCTACGTCATCGATCGCCCTACGATTTCGTTCCGTCTTTCATTCGACATTGAACTATGAATAAACGTCTGGATGTTCGCGCGAACAAATGCCGTGAGTCTAAGAAAGGGTTAGCGTAGACCGGGTATTCGGGTCTGAAGCGATTTAGCGCCATTCGCACGCTCAATTTGGAAATATCCTGCGAAAGCATAAAAGCGCGACTGAATGCAGTCATAAAGCAAATGTGTGGAAATATCGCGTTCGAAGGCTCTAAATATGATATCCGGTTCGTAACTCAAGTCACCTCAGTGATCGCACGAGTAGCCATTGACGCTGTCAGGCGTGAAGTGTGAAACCACCCGTCGTTGGAATTGTATCGCCAGCAGCCAAAGATCGAGATTTATTCATCCCGAGGAATACGTGTGCGTACGTTATAAGTAGATGCGTCGACGTTGTGCCGCCTGCAGTTCATGTTCGATTTGAGTGGAGCAGATTTGGTCATAACCTGCCGTCGTGATGAGGGCCCAACAAGGGTGCTGCATCCAGGAGTATGCTGTATTTCCAATTGGGACGTCTTTTCATTGTGGCTGTAAATATTTATGATCCAAGGATGTAATTTTTTTTGTTTTGTATACGATGTCGAGGCTTTTGTAAGAGATGACATATTAAACACAAAAAACATAAGCAGACGCATAAAGCATATAATAAAGGGAACGGGAGAACGGGGACATCGGGAGATCTGTGGAAGGGAGGTGGGGGGGGGGGTTCATTTTTTTTTGTTTTTCTATTTAAATAACATTTTTATTCATAATTTTTAAAATCAGAGTTTTTAAAGTCAGAGTACACGTCCCAAGGATGATGATGAAACGAAACTACCCCATCGGGAAAAGCGAAACGTAGCTCAACTATAACGTCACTCGGTAGAGAGCACACCTCCAGCAGGTGAACAGTTTATGTCTTGTTAGGTTGGACATTGATAGGCTGGATCTGGATCCGACTTGAACCAAAATCAAATTGCTTGTTCTTGTCACTTTAACCAAATCATCAACCAAGTTTTGTCCAAATCCGTCCACAACTTTTTGAGATATCCTGCTATGTATCGTTTTTGGTCCTATTGTAGCGACCCATGGGTCCCCCAAGCGAGACCAGCAGCAGAATCTCCTTGCTCCAGCCGGTGACGTCACCGGCGGACAACCTCGGCGCCGGGGTGGCTGGTCACGTGACCACCAAAGCGTGCGGCGCATGCGGTTATAATCCTTTGCACCTGTCGGTCACGTGACCACCGAAACACGCCTCGCCTGAGAGGCGTGGCTTTCGGTTTCGGTTATGCTTTCTGGTTTTGGATATACTATATGCAGCCCGATAAACGGGCTTTTGAGAGTTCCCGAGTTGGTTTTTACAATAAACATCTTCTCGGACGAGTTTGTGTCTTGCCCGTCACTTCGTCCGTCTCAAGCAAGAGCCCGGCTCTTCATTGGTGACCCCGAATTTACGACGCGCGATGGACACCGCAGTGTCCCTCAAACTGCCCACCTTCTGGGAAGCACATGCCGCCGTCTGGTTCGCGCAGGCGGACTCCCAGTTCGCCCTGCGTGGCATAACGGAGGACGCCACTCGATACCATTACGTGGTCGCCGCGCTTGGCTCCGCGACCGCCGCCCGCTGCCTGAGCTTCCTCCAGAACCCGCCCGCTGACGGCAAGTACGACGCCATCAAGGCACTTCTGCTGGGCGCTTTCGCCCTCTCCCCGGCTGAGCGCGCACGACGCCTGCTCGACCTTCCTGAGCTCGGCGATACGCGCCCGTCCGAACGCATGGATTACATGCTCGCGTTGCTCGGCGAGCACCCCTCGGATTTCCTGTTTCAGGAGCTCTTTCTTCGCTAGCTCCCGGCCCAGGTACGGGTCGCCCTGGCAGGTACGACCATGGTGAACCCCCGCGACCTCGCCAAGGAGACCGACAAGGTCGCTTGGGCAAGCCAGCTCGCCAGAGTGGCGAGCCAGCTCGTCGGGGTGGCGGCCGGGAGCCTTCCCGCCCACCCGCCCGACACCCGCGACGCAGTTTCCTTCCCGGAGGCCGCCGGGCCGGCGCGACTGGCAGCGGCGACGCCGCGTCGCCCGGGCCCGACGCGTCGACCGGAGTCCCCGCCGGACCCGGCCTGGTGTTATTTCCACGCCAGGTTCGGGCGGCAGGCCCGATCATGTCGGCCCCCGTGCACGTTCGGCAAGTCGGGAAACGGGCGAGCCGGCGTTCCCTACCAGCAATGAACGCCGGCCGTTCCGGAAACCTGGCTGTTCATCGCGGACCGAGCGTCGGGACGGCGCTTCCTCTGCGACACCGGCGCTCAGCTGAGCGTCATTCCCGCTTCGGCGGAGGACAGGCGGGCCGCCGTTTGCGGCCCCCCCTTGGTCGCGGCCAATGGCTCCGCCATCCGCACCTTCGGCCCGCGCACCGTCGCCCTCCGCTTCGGCAGCCAGCTCTTTCACTGGGAGTTCGTGACGGCGGACGTCCCCATGGCTTTGCTCGGGGCCGATTTCCTGTGCGCCCACGGGCTGCTGGTCGACGTGAAACGCCGGCGTCTCGTCAACGCCGAAACTTTCAGCTCCCTGGCATGCGCCTTGAGCCGTGCCGCGCCCACCGAGTTTTCCTGCGCCCTCCCATTGGCGGACGACTTCGCACGCCTCCTTGCGGAGTTCCCGGCCCTCACACGACTGACGTTTTCGGCTATCGCGGTGCGCCACGGCATCGAGCATCACATCCCCACTACGGGCCCGCCGGTGTACGCCTGGGCTCGCCGTCTCGACCCCGCCAAACTCGCCGTCGCCAAGGCCGAGTTCGCGGCGCTGGAGCGCCTCGGCATCGTGCGGCGCTCCGACAGCGCCTGGGCCTCGCCGCTGCACATCGTCCCGAAGCCGGGGGGCGGATGGCGGCCATGCGGCGACTACCGCCGCCTCAACGACGCCACTACCCCCGACAGGTACCCCGTCCCGCACATCCAGGATTTTTCCGCCCGGTTGGCGGGGCGGACCATTTTTTCAAAAGTGGACCTGATTCGGGGGTACCACCAGGTGCCCGTCCGCCCGGACGACATCCCGAAGACGGCTGTGATTACACCTTTCGGCCTCTTTGAATTCCTCCGGATGCCCTTCGGCCTCAAAAACGCGGCGCAGGCGTTCCAGCGCCTTTCCTGCGCCTGATGGACGGCGTGCTGCGCGACTTGCCCTTCCTCTATACCTACCTGGACGACATTCTTGTCGCCAGCACGTCCAGAGCCGAGCACCTCCTCCACCTCCGGACGCTGTTCGGCCGCCTCAGCGAGCACGGATTGATCGTCAACCCGGCCAAATGTCACTTCGGTGCGGCGACGATCAACATTTTGGGCCACCGCATCACCCGGACCGGCGCCGTGCCGCTGCCGGCCAAAGTCGAAGCCATCGCCGCTTTCCCGCGCCCCCACTCCGTCAAGGCGCGGCAGGAGTTCCTCGGGATGGTGAACTTTTATCACCGCTTCGTGCCCCGAGCTGCGCAACTCATGCGGCCCTTGTACGCCGCCCTCCACGGCCAGCCGGCGAAGCGCGACGTCGTCTGGTCCACGGACATGGACCCTGCTTTCACCGCCGCGAAACGGGCCCTCGCCAACGCCACGCTGCTGGCCCACCCGGTACCCCAGGCTCCCATCGCCCTCACCACGGACGCCTCCGACTACGCTGTGGGCGCGGTCCATGAACAATGGGTAAACGGGGCCTGGCAGCCGCTCGCATTCTTCAGCCGGCAACTCCTGCCCAACGAGTTAAAGTACAGCACCTTCGACCGCGAGCTCCTCGGGCTGTACCTGGCCGTCCGCCATTTTCGCCACCTCCTGGAGGGCCGCCCGTTCACGGCTTTTGTCGACCACAAGCCGTTGGTTTTCGCCATGGCCAAGGTCACGGAGCCGTGGTCGGCCCGCCAGCAGCGCCACCTCTCCGCCGTGTCGGAGTACACCACGGACATCCGGCACGTCGCCGGGAAGGACAACGCCGTGGCCGACTGCCTTTCTCGAGCCGGCGCCAACGCTGTCCACCTCGGCGTCGACTTCACCCTCATGGCAGCGGACCAGGCCACCGACGGCACGGTGCAGGCGCTCCGGGTGGCGGACACGGGCCTCCGCTTGGCTGACGTCCCCTTCGCGGACACAGTCCTGCTGTGCGACATCTCCCAAGGCCGACCTCGCCCCATTGTGCTGGTCACCTGGAGGCGTCGCATTTTTGCTTCGCTCCACG
This sequence comes from Myxine glutinosa, assembly GCF_964187855.1. Classification (NCBI taxonomy): domain Eukaryota; kingdom Metazoa; phylum Chordata; class Myxini; order Myxiniformes; family Myxinidae; genus Myxine; species Myxine glutinosa. The sequence continues at coordinate 97,928,889 of NC_136270.1, forward strand.
GCCTCTCTCACCCGGGCCGGAAGGCGTCCCAGCGACTGGTGGCGGCGCGTTTCATCTGGCATAGGCTGCGACGGGACGTCCGCGACTGGGCCAACGCCTGCACACCCTGCCAGCGGGCCAATGTCCACCGGCATACCCAGGCTCCGCTGGCTCCCTTCACCGTGCCCGAGCGACGGTTCGACCACGTCCACGTGGACCTGGTGGGTCCCCTTCCCCCATCGCAGGGGTTCACCCACCTGCTTACCATGGTGGACAGGACCACCAGGTGGCCGGAGGCCGTGCCCTCACCTCCACCACCACCGCTGACGTGGCCCAGGCATTCATCGCCACCTGGGTCGCGCGTTTCGGCGCACCGGCGGACATCTCGTCGGACCGCGGCCCACAGTTCACGTCCGAACTATGGGGCGCGATTGCCCGCACGTTGGGCGTTACCCTACACCGCACCACGGCTTACCACCCCCAGGCCAATGGGTTGTGCGAGCGGTTCCACCGCTCCATGAAGGCCGCACTCATGGCCGGCCTCCAGGACGACGGCTGGGCCGACCGGCTCCCGTGGGTCCTTTTGGGCCTACGCACGGCCCCCAAGGAGGACCTCCAGGCGTCCACCGCCGAGCTGGTGTACGGCCAGGCCCTCCGCATACTGGGCGAGTTCATGCCCGACGCCACCAGCCCCTGGTCCGCCGCACGCCAGCGCACGGACTTCCAGGAGGCCGCCCGACGTTTCGCCCCGGTGCCCACGTCCCGCCATGGTGACCCCCAATGCTACGTCCCCCCAGCACTCCGCTCGGCGGAGTACGTCTTCGTGCGCCACGATGCGCACCGGGGGCCGCTCCGACCACCATACGACGGACCCTTCCGGGTCCTACGACGGGACAACAAGTCCTTCATCGTCAGCATCGGCGGCCCGGCGGACCGGATTTCGCTGGACCGCCTCAAACCGGCCCACATGGACATCGGCCAGCCGCCACGGCTGGCTCTCCCACCACGGCGCGGCCGCCCCCCGTCCACTGCCCCCCCGTCCGACCACCCGCCACCACACCGGACCCCCCCCCCCCCCACGACTGGCCAGGGGTCGTTTCAGGCGGGTCATCCGGACCCCCCTCAGGTTGACCTTCCTGGATCAAGTCCATTCTGGGGGGGCGTGTGTAGCGACCCATGGGTCCCCCAAGCGAGACCAGCAGCAGAATCTCCTTGCTCCAGCCGGTGACGTCACCGGCGGACAACCTCGGCGCCGGGGTGGCTGGTCACGTGACCACCAAAGCGTGCCGCGCGTGCGGTTATAATCCTTTGCACCTGTCGGTCACGTGACCACCGAAACACGCCTCGCCTGAGAGGCATGGCTTTCGGTTTCGATTATGCTTTCTGGTTTTGGATATATATGCAGCCCGATAAACGGGCTTTTCAGAGTTCCCGAGTTGGTTTTTACAACAAACATCTTCTCGGACGAGTTTGTGTCTTGCCCGTCACTTCGTCCGTCTCAAGCAAGAGCCCGGCTTTTCACTATCAATGGTGACGAATCACTTTTAAAAAATTATACTAGCCGAATCCGGATCTTCACCGAAATGGAATCATTTCGTCCTCATCACATAACCTTCCTCTCCACCAAGTTTCATCCAAATCCATAAACAACTTTTTGACTCCATCAATGGTGACGAATCACTTTAAAAAACGAGAACGCCACTCAGTAGAGCGCATACTCCCACCGTGGGTTTAGTTGGAATAATACGTTTTGTTTAACATCCCCTCTCCCCAAAACAATAAATGAAAAAGAAAGTAAGCCCTAATTGTCAGAGAATTTATTTTGATATATCTCGGAATTAGAGGAGAAAAACATCATTTAAGAATAAGAATAAAAGCTTTAATGCAGTAAAACAGAAAAAATCTTTCCCAAAAATATTCCTGGATCGGGAATAATATCCTGAGCTTCACCAAAAACTAATCAATTCTTCCTTATCCCAAGGGCAATCATCCCACCAACTTTCATCCAAATCCGTTCAGAACTTTTCCAGATATCTTGTTCACAAACATGCGAACACACACACACACACACACACACACACACACACATGGACGGACACGATCGAATGCGTTACTCCCTGGGGGGAGTAATAAACCTGAAAATCGCAGAGCCAGAACCATAAATATTTATTTGGCCTGGGAAGGCCAGGCGAGGTTTCTTCTTCTTCAGCCACTCACAACCCTGGGTGAATATGCGATCATTAAAAAAAAAAGTTGGAATTTTGCCAAATCTGTTTTATTCGTTTGTTAATGTACCTCAGCCATTGACAAATCTGGAACTAAGTCTTTATAAGTTCATCAAATACTGACACCGCGAATGACATTCGCTGAGCTAAATGTTGATATCTCTTCTGAGGTAAAAAAACAAAACAAAAAAAAACAGTTTTAAAGCTTTATACGTATCAAACGATACATTTTATGAAACGGGGAAACCTAATACACGCGTTGGTAGTTTTAAAATGACAGAATATGTCTTTATTAGAAAACAATAACAAGAACCTTGAAGACGACGCTGCTAACAAAATACACCGCTCTAACGCATAACCACGTGTTTAAACTACATTTACAACAAATATGAAAACTAATTTTATATCACAATGTTAAATATAGAATATATAGAAGATAATGTCAAAAAAAAAATGAGCCCTATCTTCCAATGGTAGAAAAAATCCTTTAAAAAATTCCTGGATCGGGAATAATATCCTGAGCTTCACCAAAAACTAATCAATTCTTCTTTATCCCAAGGGCAATCAACCCACCAACTTTCATCCAAATCCGTTCAGAACTTTTCCAGATATTTTGTTCACAAACATACGAACACACACACACGGACACGAGTGAATGCATTACTTCCTGGCGGAGTAATTATACTAGCCGAATCCGGATCTTCACCGAAATCGAATCATTTCGTCCTCGTCACATAACCTTCCTCTCCACCAAGTTTCATCCAAATCCATAAACAACCTTTTGAGATATCCTGCTCTGTATCGTTTTTGGCTCCATCAATGGTGACGAATCACTTTTAAAAATTATACTAGCCGAATCCGGATCTTCACCGAAATCGAATCATTTCGTCCTCGTCACATAACCTTCCTCTCCACCAAGTTTCATCCGAATCCATAAACATCTTTTTGAGATATCCTGTTTACAAACAGACAAACAGGGTGAAAACCTCAGCTCCATCTACCTTCGATTGCTGAGGTAACAAAAGGCAAAAAGGGTTGAAAATCACACGAAATTAACTTTGGCCATTACACAAACAGCAGAATCAGAAAAGGGTCTTCGGTCTGTCTCGCTCATCTAAGGTGTGTTCAGTTACCAATCAGCTTGCTAGCAATTATGAAATGCTTGTTATCGGAAAAAAGACAAACAAAGAATTAAAACACAAGATCAACCAATTATACTTGAAAAAGCTTCGATTTTGTAAGTAATAAAAACTGGTAACTGAACACACCAATGAAAGGGTTGAGGTGTGTTCATTACCAATCAGCTATTCCTATTCCTAGTAGATGTACCTAGTCCCAGGAGATGTACCTAGTCCCAGTAGATGTACCTAGTTCTAGTAGATGTACCTAGTTCTCGTAGATGTACCTAGTCCCAGTAGATGTACCTAGTCCCAGTAGATGTACCTAGTCCCAGTAGATGTACCTAGTTCTAGTAGATGTACCTAGTCCCAGTAGAGGTACCTAGTCCCAGTAGATGTACCTAGTCCCAGTAGATGTACCTAGTCCCAGTAGATGTACCTAGTCCCAGTAGATGTACCTAGTTCTCGTAGATGTACCTAGTCCCAGTAGATGTACCTAGTTCTAGTAGATGTACCTAGTCCCAGTAGATGTACCTAGTCCCAGTAGATGTACCTAGTCCCAGTAGATGTACCTAGTCCCAGTAGATGTACCTAGTTCTAGTAGATGTACCTAGTCCCAGTAGATGTACCTAGTCCCAGTAGATGTACCTAGTCCCAGTAGATGTACCTAGTCCCAGTAGATGTACCTAGTCCCAGTAGATGTACCTAGTCCCAGTAGATGTACCTAGTCCCAGTAGATGTACCTAGTCCCAGTAGATGTACCTAGTTCTAGTAGATGTACCTTGTCCCAGTAGATGTACCTAGTCCCAGTAGATGTACCTAGTCCCAGTAGATGTACCTAGTCCCAGTAGATGTACCTAGTCCCAGTAGATGTACCTAGTCCCAGTAGATGTACCTAGTTCTAGTAGATGTACCTAGTCCCAGTAGATGTACCTAGTCCCAGTAGATGTACCTAGTCCCAGTAGATGTACCTAGTCCCAGTAGATGTACCTAGTCCCAGTAGATGTACCTAGTCCCAGTAGATGTACCTAGTCCCAGTAGATGTACCTAGTTCTAGTAGATGTACCTAGTCCCAGTAGATGTACCTAGTCCCAGTAGATGTACCTAGTCCCAGTAGATGTACCTAGTCCCAGTAGATGTACCTAGTCCCAGTAGATGTACCTAGTCCCAGTAGATGTACCTAGTTCTCGTAGATGTACCTAGTCCCAGTAGATGTACCTAGTTCTAGTAGATGTACCTAGTCCCAGTAGATGTACCTAGTCCCAGTAGATGTACCTAGTCCCAGTAGATGTACCTAGTCCCAGTAGATGTACCTAGTTCTAGTAGATGTACCTCGTCCCAGTAGATGTACCTAGTCCCAGTAGATGTACCTAGTTCTAGTAGATGTACCTAGTTCTCGTAGATGTACCTACCTAGTCCAGTCCTTTATTAACTCAACATTGAATGGAGTCGATGTATTAATGCATTTTCATGTGTTTTTGGGGGTAAATTTTGTTTTGTGCCCACGGCCCCCAAAAAAATGTTAATCCGCCTCTGGTCGTCATTCTGTCGTGTTACCTCGGGCCAAATTCCCTGCTTGAAAGTTATAGATGTACTTGCAAAGGTACCCGGCGTTGTTGGGTAACAGGAAGTCGCTTCGTGATGGGAATATGAAGAGAGGATGTGGCAGAAAGAGAGGAGGGTGGGGGAGAGGAGGAGGGAAAGGGGAGGGAGGGGAAGGGAAGGGAGTGAGGAAAGAGACAGAGGAGAGGAAGAAAGGAGGGGGGGATTGAAGCCTCTCCACATGTTGCTATACTGTACACTTCTGGAGGGAGGAGGAGGAAAAGGGGAGTGAGGAGGGAGGGAATGGAGGAGGGTAGAGAGGGAGAAAGGAGTGGGGGGAGCGAAGCCTCACTACGTGTCACTATACTGTACACTCCGGGTGGGTGGGGTGGTGCGAGAAGGGGAGGGAAGAGAGAGGGGAAAGAGGTAGGGGAGGCAGAGAGGAGAGGGGTAGACAGGAAGGGGGGAGACAGAGGGGAGGGAGAAAGGAGGGGGTGGAGAGAGATGCCTCACCACATGTCGCTATACTGTACACTCTGTGAGGGATGGTTGGGGTGAGGAGGGGAGTGGGAGCGAGGGAAAGGGAGAGAGAGGAGGGAGGAGGGGTTGGAGAGCAAGGGGCATGTATGAGGGGAGGAAGGGAAGAATGAGGAGGGGATAGAGTGGGGTGGGGATTGAAAATCTGGCAGATGTGATGCCCAGTTTAACGTCCATCGGAGGGACGGCACACACGTTGAATCACCGTTCTTGTGAAACACCGGGATGACAGTTTATTGCTGGGTCGGGATTCAAACCCAGGCTAGTTGGCTTAGAGCAAAGAGTTTGATGGAGGACCGCTCTCCCTCCCCTCTGAGCTGGCTTGACCATCCCTTGCTAAGCTTGACACGCTGTGGAAACCTAGGCCTTCAAGATTATTGGAATCTCCTGTGATGAAGCCGAATCTATTAGCCTTGCACTTTCCCATAGCAGACAGGTCGGAAGTCTTTCTGTCTTCCACTGCCTCCTTTCTGGTCTTGCACCCTCTACTCTTTCCGTGCTTTGCTCCTCTCGCCCCCTCAGGTTTCTGTAGGGCTCACACAGTCCACCATCAACCCAAAGTCCAGAATCACTGCTCACCTCCACTCATTTCTTTCTCTTTTTCCCCACATGTGCGACCAACTCCCACACCCTCTTCAATCTCACTCTTCCCTTCAGGTCTTCAAGACAACTGTTCACCACCATCTCAGATCATCCCCCATCCAAAACCTTGATCTTTTCTATCCTCATTAACCCCTTCCCACCCCCCATGCCAAAGCCCACCTCCTTCCAATTTTCCAGTTTTATCCTTCCTGAGAGATTGCTTCTGCATCCATCCGATCCACCCGATGCATCCTCCCTTACCCCTCATCCCTGCCCACACCCATTATTTGTCCAAGTCTCCCTCTAGTTTGTCCTTAAACCCTGCTGTTGCTGCCCCACCCCTTGTCTGTTCTATCGGAGTGTCCGTTGGACAGACAGTGGCATCTCCTCTGTTTCTTTTTAATTACCTGGTTATATTTTTCACCGACTTTCATTGCCCTTCTTTTCATGTTCAGTATTCTCTACCTTTAGCTCATGAAAATGATCTTAAAATTGATCGTGTAAAGCGAAATGCTATGCAAATAGTTTTTTCCCCCTCGTGCTGCCTCACTTTGGAATTCACTACCTGTAACATGCTTCCCATTATCCTATGATCCACGCAGCTTTAAGAGGAATGTCAATTCCTACTTCTTACATCTTTGAAGTTTCATCCTATTCCGCCAGACGTTTGTCGTTGAACTGTCTTTTTTTTGTCTTGCATTTCAAGGTGCTTGCTCGCTCTGGTGAGACTTGGCATTGCCACAACCTCTCTTGTGAATGTATTTTAGTACTTCTGTGTCTGTTTTGGAAGATTTCTTCTTCTTCTTCTTCTTCTTCGCAGTTTCTTTTATTTGTTTTGCTCTAACTTTATCAAACTTTCCTGTAGTCTCTTAACGTTGAGTATGCCTTGAGTATGTATGCCTTGTTTGGGGCAATTTCCATAAATAATGATAATAATAATAATAAATTATCAATTTGTACATGTGATCACGTGATTAATTTGTGAACCTCCCACAGGCTAAATCAGTTCAAATGTGCCTCCTGTTTTTCTGCAAGACTGCATTTCCTTATTTCAGCTGGTGATAACGATAATATAAGATTATTGGAGGAATCCTTTTTTAAAGTTGTTTTGCACACTTAATCGTGCTCTGTGAAACATAACCTTCTTGGCAGGTTATATCTTTACTTCTGGTGTATGTGAGCAACTGCAGATGGCAGCCATTTTCTGCCATCATCTGCCACGGGTCATGTAGGTCTCGTTTTTGACTCCAAGTGTCTCTGGATCACAAAAAAAAACCCACAAACGGTCGGTCCTTTTTCTCTTGGGCCCAATTAGTTCTCCACTCCAGCCTCTGGGGCTTTTTCTGCGGAAGTAGCTCCAAAACCTCTCTTGAGACGACGATATTTGGAAGGTTAATTCCAACAAGGTCTGCTCAGTCATCCCAAACCTATGTATGGTGCGATTTCTGAGAAGAGCACACGCAACCACTTCTGGGCCAACTCCGAAACAAGCTCTCCATAACGAAGTTAATGAGAAAGGTCTGTGGTGTTTATATTTAAAACTTAAGGGCTGGATGGAGGCCTCGGCTTTGTCAATAGTAACATTGTTCTTTAGGAACGTGCGTCGCCAATGGTTTCACACCATACTTTGCTCGGACCCACATTTGTGCTTCATTATCCTCGTAAAGTGCAAACACCTCACACTTACTTACTGTCAAACCTTGTTCCACAGAAACATTGAATTTGTTTTACAGCTATAGGCCTACTTCAATAGTATCTTCTCTCTGTTGGTTTCAATTGACTCCATCAAACACTCCTGGGTTACCTCATGTGGATGTGAGATAAATATAAACAGCAGATATTCCAGTGGAAAGCAAAAGTGCCATTGATTAGTAAGGATGCAATCAGAGGTGCCTGCTCGTCACTGAATGAAGAAGACAGGACGCGAGCCAAGTGATGAGCTAGTACACCAAATTCCTTGTTATTTCAGTGCATTAGGCCTACTTCATAAAGAGTTTGAGTGCTGAAACGAAATCTTGGAGTTGTGTTGTGTACAGCTTGCACATCTCCTCAGAAGGTCAACTTATCTTGAATTCACATTAAAAATTGGATAAAGAACGACTATGTACTGTTATTATTGATTGCTGGGAGGTGATTATTGATTTAGATGTCCATCATAAGTCACAAATGTTGTCGAGGTAATATCCTCGAGACAATACATTGTTGAGCCACATCTGTCGAGACTGACTGCTTTTGGGAAGTGTTTTTTTGTTGAGCAGCAAAGCAAAGTTGAGAGTAAGTTAATGGCAAGGATGCAGCACAGAAAAGTCATAAAATATTTCACTGCGATGGGGAATTTCCTATAGAAGCGTCAACTGGCCGCAACGATTTGGCTTATTCATAACATTGTTAAAATTCTTCTTTTTCACACAAGGGGGAGAATCAATCCATGGACGCATTTCTCTCTGGACGTCTCTGTCCACGTAAATCCACGGCTCTCTGTCCACCTAAATCCACGACTCTTTCACCGTCGTCAGTGCAGAGTGGATTCCCCCCCCATAAAGTGAACTGACATGCCATCTCTTAATGGAGTAAATACTTCTAGCACATATTCCCTGGAATCGTGATCATGAACCCCTCCTGCACGTTCGCTGCGGGAGTGGCGATTCGGCCTCATGGACACGAAGACCCGAGGGGGAAAAGGGGTTTAACCCCCCCCCCCTACCACCCCACCTCCCCCTCCCCCCCCCCCTCTGTACGTCGACGGGCTTCGGGAGATCCGCAACAAATTGGTGTCTAGGAGTGGGATCATTGGACCTAGAGTGCGCTTCACGCACTCGAAATTACGAGCGAACGAAATTTAGTCATAAAACCAAATTTATATTTGTACGATGGCTGGCCAATGCGGTCAAATGCCGGTGGGAATCATGGAGGATGAGGTAGAATTAATGGCCCAGGACCAACAGGGACAGTTGGTAGTGGAGGACGTTGATGAGGGTGCGGCAGTAGAGGAAGAAAATGGCGGCGCCTTGCACGTGGCGGCAGAAGCCGAGCCCACTGTTCCAGCGGGTTTGGACCTGCAGCTATTCACGGCTCAAATGAGGGCATTTTTTGATCAAGTGGGATGAAGAAAACAAAATGTATGCCCAGGGGGACAAATGCACCAGGGAAATGAACAAGATGGGGGGTGAAATGGCTAATCAAATAAAGGAAATGAGGGACGAAATAAAAGAGTCCAGGTGTGAAATGGAAAAGATGAGGGCAGAGTCGAGAAAGGACATGAAAAAGGCAGGGGAGGACATTGGGTGCAGGTTGAGCGGGAAGGTCGCGGTGGTACGCGACGACGTGACACGGTGTGGAGAACATGTGGGGAGCGAGCTTGAGTGAAGGACAGCCAAGTTGACCGGGGCTATGGGAGTAGCGACGTGAGAGGGTGTAGAGGAGCCAGCGATCGTCAAATTGGGAAAGAAAATTTCAGGGGCGCCGAGGAAGGTCGAATTGGAAGACGAAATTTTGGGGGTGCCGACGATCGTCGAGTTAGAGGAGATAACCTGGGAAAAAGAAGAAACAATTGGGGCTGAAGAGATGGGAGAAACAGAAAATAATTCACGGGAGAAGGTAATGGAGCATGAACAAAGTCTGTGTTTGCACCGTGATGCCGTGCTTGCTAACAAAATAAAAAGTTCGCAGGTGCTGGCGGAGAAGGAGGGCCTCGAGGTGAGTAAAAATGGTGCGAATGTGTTTGGCGCGAACGGGTGCTCGGCGCGCTTGGGAGAGTAGCGAGACCTGGGCGTTCGCGATGTGCCCATTGTGCGGTGTGAGAGGGAGTCCGTACCAGAGCATCGCGACGGCCGAGTGTGCACCGGAGTGTGCAAGGGCCGAGTGCGTGGAAGAAAGGTGTGCACCGGAGTGTGCGACACCGGAGTGTGTGAAAGGTGCGTGTACGCCTGGGTGGTGTGCACCGGAGCGTGCGACACCAGAGTATGTGAAAGGTGTGTGTGCACCTGGGTGGTGTGCACCGGAGTGTGCGATAGCGGAGTGGGAGCGAGAGTGCACACCAGAGTGTGTGGAGGAGTGCACACCAGAGTGTGTGTGGAGAGAGAGTGTGCACCGGAGTGTGCGATGGCCGGGCGTGCACTGGAGTGTGCGATAGCAGAGTGTGCACCAGAGAGCGAGGGAGAGTGTGCACCGGAGTGTGCGATAACAGGATGTGTGAGAGGTGCGTGGGTGCCTGGGTGTGCGAGTGTGGAGTGGGTCGCGAGGTGTGAGGACGCAGTCAAGCATCGACACCGACCGGGGGGGGTAGAGCTTAGTGGGATGAGTAGCATACGTGAGCCCCCTGTGAGTTGTGCGCTGCAGGGACCGGAGGGGATCGGTGCCGCGTCGGTCTCAGGAGGACCGGCATGCACGATTCGTGCCACCGGCCCCCACACTGTATGGTTTGTGCCGTATAGCGGCAAGGGCGATCGGCCGGGTTCAAGGGGAGGTAGGAGCTTTCGGAGCCACGCACCCTATCGGGTGCGGTGCTCCGACCGGGGCCGGTTGGGTCATCGTGCGTGGGACCGTGAGGCCCCGCACAGGGATGGAGCCCTGAACCTGGGCCCATAAATCCCTCCTCCCTTGGATCGAAAATGCCGGACGGACACCCAATACAGGCGACCAACCACCCGCATGGGTCGCTCGGCCCTTTGAGGCCGAGCCATGACAATGTACCTCCATGAATGGGGGCTCATAGTCTAGAGGACTGGAAGTAATGTACCCCACGTGGGGGGAATGGTACTGACCATTCCTCACACGGGGGGGCCTAGGGGGGTGGCAGTGATAGGCACATGAGGGTGCCAGCAATGGTTGCCTCCATGGGGCACCAAAGCTAGCCGAGGGAAGGCTAGGATAATGATAGGGATTTAGAAGACAGTCGAGACCAATAATTAAGTAGTGACACCTGAACTATAGAGGGGACGTAGAGAGTTTAGGTGGATGTTAAAGACAAGGGAGTGCATAGTGTAAAGGGACGACTGGGAAGCATGAGTTGTAGGGGAAGTAGTTAGATAGATGATGCTGTGTGTGTGAGGAGTTGTGTTGCAGAGATAAATGGAATTGTGTTTGAGGAGTGAGAACAAAAGGTGTGTGTAACATAACTGGTGTGAGAATGCTTGGTGTGGAATAAAAGGTGTGGAATGCATGGTGCGAAGGATCAAATGGGGGGAAGTGGAACCCATTCGCGAAAGCCCGGGGTGGGTAGTGTAAAGCCAGGTAGAGGGCATAGGTAAATTGCATGGATATTGACACCTGTGGTGCGGGCAGTGAAACAAAGTGTTTTGGAGGGTGCAGTAGTCGGTGGAATGGCTAGGCGTGTGGCTTAATTGGTGAGTATAGTTATTGAGGCACTCCGCCACTGGTAGTTTGTCGGCCAGGTGAGGCCGTAGGTAGGCTCTGGGAACCGGTTAGGATAGAGTTGATTGGGGCCCGAGGAACCCAGGAGAGGACCCGGGTTACCCGATGCCAAGGTGGGCATAGAGGGGTAAGTGCCAGGGAGGGCCTTCCCCAGTTAGGTAGTTGCAGGAGCAGGCAAGCTCGGGAGGCGGATCCAGTGGCGGAGGTGCGCAGGTAGGTAGACCTGCTGGTGGAGCCACAGGAGCCAGCCCCGAAATTGTGTGAGGGCACAGATTTAAAATTTGTGGGAGTGAGACCCAAATTCGGAGGGCACCACAGTGTGGGCAAGGGGAATTCGGGTTCTTAGAACCACATAGTTTAAAGAGGCCGATTGGCAGTGTTACGTGCTCCTCCCCGACCCCCTGGTCACGGCGTATCTCCGAGCCCCGAGAGGAGTCACTGCAGAAAAATGTGTTATTCTGTATGTCAAAGATCAATGGAGAAACCACCCCAATTGTTACTCACAAACAAATACTGTATTAAGATCACTCAAGAATAACGGTACAACAATAATAGTAATCAAAAGTACAATCAATATCCTATGATGTTACCATCAGTTTTGTAAAATATAACTCACTGCGCTCCAAGTGAGTGAACCAAGAACATTCCCAAGGTCTCTTATTCCTGGCTCCAAGCCAAAGTTGATGTGCTCCAGCGATCGCCAGAACGATGTCCCATCAAGACCAGAATCCCGTTCGGATGGCAAGAACAGTCCCGCTGCAAACGCGGGGCACAGGCGCCCTCAAGGCGACTGGGAAATCCAAAGGCGCCCTCCAGGTGACTGAGAGATCACACCCTCGGGTATGGACGAATTAACCTTCAAAAAGCCATCTCCCACACACGCCCCAGATCGACGTCTGAATGCGGTGAAAATGGTCGAAAAGAAACCAAACCGTGAGCGAAGCACAAGTCCTGAGCGAGTCAAAATGGCCGACGACCCGTTCTTGAGACGTAACGGCCCGGCGATAATTCTCCTCGGAATCCACCGCCAAAAACCTGACACGCAGGTTGATCGGTCACAGCGATGACAACTCTGTCACAGGAAACCCGAAAGTTCGCTACTGACTCTTGCTCGCCAACGTTCGCTCCAGACCGCAAGTAGCTCGGCTCCTTCTTGTCCGATTCACTCGCTCTGCCCTTTATCTCCCTCTTCTGCCTCTTCGTCGTCCGGTTCCCGATCCGGTTTCCTGTTTCTTTTAACATTAACTTTTTTACCTTTTGAAAACAGTTCATGAACAATAAACCTTTTGAAAACAATAATAGTACATGGAATCAGAAATATTTACAGTGGATGCAAACCACCACAACGGAAGTGACGAATCCGTAACACTTCCCCCTCTCAAGAAAGAAAGTTTGAACATAGTGAAAACTTTCTTTGTCGGCAAAACTCTCCCAACAAACAAAAGTAAACTCACACCCAAATCATCAATTCCCGTGAGCAACGATAATCAATATTTCCCAAAAATAAAGCAACAAAACTTCAAACAACCTACAGAGATTTCCAAAGTTAGTTCACTCTGGACAAAGCATCAGCAACGACATTGTCCCTGCCCTTTACATGCTCAATTTCCAAGTTGAACTCCTGCAAAGCCAAACTCCATCTCATCAACCTCTGATTTTTATTTTTCATTTTTTGAATGAAGGTTAAGGGGTTGTGATCAAAAATCCAAAGTCATGCAAATCTATAGCACTTTTTTAGGGAGGTCGAGCTGAGAGCCCGGTTTCATGGTGGTTGGGTGGTGAGGCCTGGAAGTATTCACTACATGGACGCCTTTAGGAACATGGAGTTCACGGTTAATCCGTGTAGTAATCTTGGCTCGGCTGCTCCGCAGCATTCAGTGCTTCAAACTCTTCCTAACTTTCATAATAATCACGGTTGGAGCGCTTGTCGTGTAGTCACGTGAATAGCGGTCTCCTTCTCGGCCACTACCCTGATACTCATCCCTTCAGGAGCTGCCGTAACTCTGGGAGCCTCCATAGTAATCTCGACTGCGGCCACCACCAAAACTACTACTCCCACCCCCCGGGAGCCATGGCCACCTCGGAAACTACCTCCACATTTTCCTCCTCTGTAGCCCCCTCGACGCCCATGGACTGCCTTATCTACTGTTATGGTCCGACCATCCAAATCCTTGGCATTCAAATCCTTTTCTGTATCTTTGGCGTCCTTTGTGTTTTAAAGCGTGACAAAGCCAAACCCTCTCGACTTTTGCGTCTCCCTGTCTTTTATCAGCAACACTTTCAAGAGTGGTCCATATTTGCCGAAGACAGAGTCCAGAACATCTTCCCTTGTGTTGAAGGTCAGTCCACCTACAAAGAGCTTGCCAACATTGCCTCCATCCCTGACTTGTGTGTGCTGACACTTAGTTTCAGGGTACTTGACAAGAAGTGTCTGTGCAAAGCGTGATGTCAGTACCTTCCTCTTCTCTTCAGAGCGCTTCCTACCCATAGCACGAGTCGCGGTCCAGGATGGAAAGATACCCGGAATCTCCTGCTCTAACTGTGCAGTGTTATTTTCCATACTAGGCTTTCCAAAAACATTGGGTTACCAGAAACTCGACCACCGGCCAAATCATTCCCGATAACAAAAGATATTCCCTCTATAGGAAGAGTGGCTTGTAAACCTACGGTGACCGGTCCTGACACCAAATCAGACTTTAAATGGATGACATGAAGTGGAGCTTTAACATAGCCACCAACACCCTGTAAAAGAACACTAACACCAGTTGCCGTCTTCTCTGACAATGGCAAAATGCCTTCAAGCATCAAAGATTGATGTGCTCCTGTGTCCCTCAATACCCTAACAGGTCTCTGGTTAGTCAAGTCTCCATCCAGTGACACAAACCCCTCTGAAATAAAAGGTTTGTAACCCTCTTGAACAAGGTCATTCTGTGATGTCGCAACCTTGGCATGGGAACCTTCACAAGGCACTGTCCTCCAAGGACGATTTCTCGCATTTGCCAATGCATTCGGAGTTGTACTAGTCTGACTCCGCTCCTGATTTTTCCTTTCCAGAGCATAACATTGGGACATCAAGTGTCCAGGTTTCTTGCAAAAAGCGCAAGTAGGCCTGGAGGAAAAACTCGTGGTCTGCCTCGAGCCCCCCGGAAGATAAGTCTGTCTTGGAACTGTAGTCTTCTGATCCCTAAAAGTCGCGGGATCACATTTGTCCTCATAGTCATCTCTAGGCCACCCCCATGAATATTCGATCTCCGCACCAGATGTACCATAACTCCCCTGGCGAACTCTAGGCGGGAAGTTAGGTTTGTGGAACCCCATCCTGTGTGTCAAGGCATAGTCATCTGCCACGGTTGCTGCCTCATACAACTCTGGTACTTTCTTTTCCTCCAGATGTACTTTCATGTCCTCGTGGACACACTGTTTGAATTCCTCCACCAAGATCAATTGTCGCAACAGTTCGAAGTCTTTCCCAATCCCTTTCGAATCACACCACCGATCAAACATGGTTTCCTTCATTCTGGCAAACTCCACATTGGTCTCCCTCTTCCTGGCATTCCAGAATTTTTGCCGGTAAGCATCAGGGACCAATTCATAGGCTTTGAGAATGGCTTTCTTCACTTCCTCATAATCTGTACATTTGTCAATCGGTAAAGCCGAAAATATATCTTGAGCTTTACCCACCAGAACACTTTGCACGAACATAGTCCAGGACCCCACAGGCCATTTTAGCATTTGAGCCACTTTCTCAAAATGTAAGAAAAACTTGGCTACCTCCTTTTCATTGAAGGGTGGAACCAGCCTCACATGCCTACTAACATCCCAGGTGTTCTGACTAGTTGTCGAACTAGCCGGCATGGATACGACTTCTCTCCGTTCTCCCATTAATTCCAGCTCCTTGAGTTTAACTTCCTTCTGATACTCCATATCACGTTCCTTTAACTCCCTTTTGGCTCTCCTTTCCTCTGCTCTTTCCTTTTCTCTTCTTTCTTCGAGTTCCCTTTCAGTTCTCCTTTCCTCTGGTCTTCTCTACTCGGCTTCTCGTTCCTGTGCTACTCTTTTTTCCTCGAGTTCTCGTTCCTGTTCTACTCTTCTTTCCAAGAGTTCTCTTTCAGCTATCCTTTCCTCTGCTCTTCTCTCCTCGGCTTTCCATTCCAACTCTTTTAACCTTTCCTGGCTCTGCAGTTGCATCTCCATTTCCGGAGCTCCACATTTTCTTTTTCCTCGGGTAACCAATCCAAGGCTACCTCTGTCCATGTTCCCTGTCCCACCAGAGATTCTACCACCAATGTCTGCATCACTGCTTTCTTCATATGAGCTCGGACCTCCAAATTACAATGTTTGGCCAATATCAAGAGTTCCGATCTTTTTAACGCTAGGAACTGTGCCTCATTAGGGGACGCCGCAAACTTTTCTGCATCAAAGACCATGGTGACTATTAGTTAACACCTGTTCACCTTCACACAAAAATTTCAAAAATTTGGGAATGTTCGAAAAATTCCAAATTTGGGAATTCTGGGAATGTTAAGGAATTCTATCCCGGACGAATGTTATCAGGGAATTTTATCCCGGATGAGGATCCCAATTATTTTTTTTATTTTTATTTTTTTTTGGATACAAGATCGAGGCTCGTGAAAGAGCGAACATTAATCACACAGAAAGACAAACAGACACATAAAACAAATAACATCGGGAGCGGTAGACAAGATGGGGAGAGAGGGGGCAGGACACAAACACAACATTTGAGAGCAGGGACCGAGAGACATGGAGACATCGAGAGATCTGTGGGAGGGAGAGGGCTTTGGGGGGGAGGCATGTGAAGGGGGGGGGGGGTGGGAGAGGTATAAACATATGGACACTGCCAGGACTTCCAGGAAAGAAGTTGGAATTTCAAACAAGGTGGATCTGGGGTGAATTAATGGGGGTAGAAAAGATCAAGGTTTTGGATGGGGGAAGATAAGAGATGGTGGTGAACAGCTGTTTTAAAGACCTGGAGGGAGGAGTGGGATTGAAGGGAGTGTGGGAGTTTGTTCCAGAGGCGGGAGAAAAGAGGAATGAAAGAGTGAAGGTGAGCAGAAAGCCGAGATTTCGGCAGTTTAACCATCAGAGGGTTGCTGGCAGATCTTGTGCGACCTGTAGGAATATTTGGGGGACAGAGCACAGAGAGAGCTGGGGGAGCAAGGCCGGAGAGGAGTCGGTAGAAGACAGAAAGACCACCTACCTGCCTGCGGTGAGTGAGTGAAAGGCCCTCAGAGGTAGCTTCATCGCGGGAGATTCCAATGATTTTGAAAGCTTTGGATTCAACAGCGTGAAGCCGGGCCAGGTGTGAGGCAGGAGCACCAGCCCATAGGGGAGAACAGTATTCCATTGAGCTGCGGATGAAAGCCTTGTATGTGGTGAGGAGCTCAGGTGTGCCGAGGAAGGACTTCGCACGACGGAGGATGCCCAGTCGGCGACTGGCTTTGGAGGCCAGCTTGGAAATGTGGTTTTCCCAAGAAAGATCATGGCAGATAGTGAGACCCAAAAGCTTGAGCGACAGAACTTCTTGGAGAGGATTGTTGAGAAAGTAGATGGGAGGGTTGTACAGTCGATCTTTTCGGAGAGACATGGTAAGAGAGTGAGATTTGTCAGGATTGAAAGACATGTTCCACTTGTTTGACCAGTCTGTGATTTTGTCCAGGTCTTCAGAGAGTGAGGAGGCTGCAGACTGCCGATCTGAGGGAAGAGGAATGGAGCGGCAGAGAGTGGAGTCATCAGCAAAGAGATAGAGAGGATTTTCCAGAGAGTCGGAGAGATCATTGATAAAGACCAGAAAAAGCACAGGGCCCAGCACACTGCCTTGGGGAACTCCAGCCTGAACAGGAAGGGGAGATGAGAGAAATCCATTTAGGGCCACACGTTGACTACGACCAGAGAGGAAGTCCGCAAGCCATGCATGGAGATTTCCATGGATACCATAGGAGGAGAGTTTGGTGAGCAGAGCTGGGTGCCAGACCGTATCAAAGGCACGTGATATGTCAAGGGTGACAGCTCTGATTTCCTGTTTGGCATTGAGGACCTCCATCCATTGTTGAGACAGCAGAAGCAGCATGTCCAGAGTAGAGTGACCTGGTCTGAAACCAAATTGATGATCAGAGATCAAGCCATTGGAGAAGAGGAAAGATTTCATATCCGAAGCAATGATGGATTCCATGACTTTGCTGATAATTGGGAGCAGGCTGATTGGTCTGTAGTTGCAAGGATCTGTTTTTGCACCTTTTTTGTGTAAAGCGGTAATGTTAGCTGATTTCCAGGATGCTGGCAGATGACCTTGAGCAAACGATAGGGTGAAAAGAACAGAGAGAGGGTGAGATAGAGCGGCAGAGCAGGATTTTAGGACCCGTGGGCTGATGCCGTCTGGTCCAGTTGCAGAATCAGAGTCGAGGTTTGACAAAAACTCCTCCACCTTGTCAGGAGAGAAGGACACAGAGAATAAACCTTTTGAATAGGTTTATTTTTTGAAAACAATAAACCTTTTGAAAACAATAATAGTACATGGAATCAGAAATATTTACAGTGGATGCAAACCACCACAACGGAAGTGACGAATCCGTAACAGCAGGGTACGACCCCGGAGAATTTCGAGCCCCTGAGCCAATTGGATGAGCCCCCAATTTCTGTTACGTGCTCCTCCCCGACCCCCTGGTCACGGCGTACCTCCGAGCCCCGAGAGGAGTCACGGCAGAAAAATGTGTTATTCTGTATGTCAAAGATCAATGGAGAAGCCACCCCGATTGTTACTCCCAAACAAATACTGTATTAAGATCACACAAGAATAACGGTACAACAATAATAGTAATCAAAAGTACAATCAATATCCTATGATGGTACCATCAGTTTTGTAATATATAACTCACTGCGCTCCAAGTGAGTGAACCAAGAACATTCCCAAGGTCTCTTATTCCCGGCTCCAAGCCAAAGTTGATGTGCTCCAGCGATCGCCAGAACGATGTCCCATCGAGACCAGAATCCCGTTCGGATGGCAAGAACAGTCCCGCTGCCAACGCGGGGCACAGGCACCCTCAAGGCGACTGGGAAATCCAAAGGCGCCCTCCAGGCGACTGAGAGTTAACCTTCAAAAAGCCACGTCACACACATGCCCCAGATCAACGTCTGAATGCGGTGAAAATGGTCGAAAAGAGACGAAACCGTGAGCGAAGCACAAGTCCTGCGTGAGTCAAAATGGCCGACGACCCGTTCTTGAGACGTAACGGCCCGGCGATAATTATCCTCGGAATCCACCGCCAAAAACCTGACACGCAGGTTGATCGGTCACAGCGATGACAACTCTGTCGCAGGAATCCCTTTCCCGGAAACCCGAAATTTCGCTAGTGACTCTTGCTCGCCAACGTTCGCTCCAGACTCAAGTAGCTCGGCTTCTTCTTGTCCGATTCACTCGCTCCCCCATTTTTCTCCCTCTCCTTCCTCTTCGTCGCCGGTTCCCGATCCGGTTTCCTGTTTCTTTTAACATTAACTTTTTTACCTTTTGAAAACAGTTCATGAACAATAAACCTTTTGAAAACAATAATAGTACATGGAATCAGAAATATTTACAGTGGATGCAAACCACCACAACGGAAGTGACGAATCCGTAACAGCAGGGTACGACCCCGGGTAGTTTAAAAGAGTAATGTTATTAGAGTAGTTAGGATGTAAGAAATCCCTTCGCACCATCCACAGCCATTCACCGAGGAGGACGTGCTCCACACCGAGGCTCTGTAAGCCGATTGAGTGGGAAGACGCATCATGACGTACGTAAGACATTGTTGTTGTTCCATCCCTTCCTTCCTGGGAGGGATTTGGAGACGGATTTTGAGTTAGAGGGGGATATGGGAGACAAGACGTAGAGACGGATTGTAAATACAAGGCGGGCTAGGGTAGTGTAGCCAATGGTGGGGGGTACGGACAGTTAGGGACGAGTTGCTCTGCTCGCTCTACCGCGTCCCTCGCACCACACCAGGCATGGTGGTGCCTGGTCACCTTGTTTTTCATGGCCACTGTGTCCTTTTCCGCTTGCTTGTTGTGCCTTGTCTTCCCTCCCCGCCCCAGGACCATTTTGGAGGCCGAGCTGTGCAGCATTCACTCTGCCGTGTCGCACCTGGGCAGCCGAACTGTGCACCACCTTGCTGCCAGTCCTTTTGCTGCACCCTTGCTACACCTGGGCAGCTGAACTGTGCAGCACCTTGCTGCCATGTCCTTTTGCTGCATACTTGCTACATCTGTGCAGCTGACCTGTGCAGCACTTTCCTGCCAAAACCATCTTTTGCTGGACCTTGTCACACTTAAGGACCACAAGCCTTGTGGCCTTGCACCTCTGCTGTGCAGCATCTTGCTGCAAAATCATCTTGCACCTTCGGACCACTTGTTTGAGTGGCACTGATGCCACACAGTTGGACCACGTGGGAGTGGCCTTGCTTGGCAATGAAAAATAAAAGCATTGTTTATTATCGTGTGCCAGGTATGACGAAGATGTGGAAGTTTAGATGGCCCTGATGCTTCAAATGGCCTGTATGCCGGTAAGGGCCAGCCGGTTTTGTTAGCCGCACACAGAAGAAGCAAGATGCAAGATGCAAGCAGCAAGTGCCATTTATGAGTGTGTTGTGTTTTTCTCCCGTCCAATTCTTTCTTCCTAAAGTACAGGTCCTGGGTCAGAGCATTGTAAATAAAAGTTAAGTTCTCTACATTGTAAATATAAGAATGTGCCCACCGGCTATGTGTTTAGTTTGAAATTCCGGAAATACTCGGGTAGTTGTGGGTGTGAATCTGTTAGTGTAGCTGCTCCACACAATAGGGGGGACATATTTAGTGTTAAAAATGTCACACACATGGGTCAGAATAAATGCTAGGGGAATCACACCTGTGTGTCACATTTTAAAGTAATGGTTAAATTTGCATGCCAGGCTCTACCGGTCGTTCCATTGTTGGGGTCGACTCGGGACGAGTCTGGTGAGAGAGGGGTGTAGTGTTGCGGGTTTTGCGAATAAAGGATGACCCCCCTCTTAGGTAGTTGCACCACAACATGTAGCCTCGCTGTAGTTCAGTTATTTCTTATTAAATGTAAGCGTAGTCTCCTTTCCTGTGTTAGTTTGCGTTGAGCATGCCAGTAAGTGTGGGCCTCAATTGGGCTAGAATGCCATGTGCTCGGCCTGGAACAAGTCTGGCAAGGCCGAAGGGAGGAGCTGCAGGGGGAGTGGCCAGTAAGCAGCGAGCCGCCAATCAGAACTCGGGGGAAGTGGCTCACAACAGCGGTGAGAGGAGGGGCTTGGAACATTCGGGTATGACCGGGGAGGGGCTATATAAAACCCTGCCCCGAGCCCCCCGCGGCAGACAAGTGAGACATGGTGAGAACGAAAATCGGTCAGAATCGGTCAGAGTCGCCCAGTCCCTGAGTCAGATCGGTGAGAACAGAACGAGTGAGAGTCTCCCCGTCCGAGCTGTTGTCCCGCCACGAGTGGATTGAATTGCTTGTTATAGCCTCTCTGTACACGAATTCCCCATGCCCTGTGCCCTGCACTCTGTGGCTGTATTAATCACGCTTGTGGAGACGATCCATTCCGGAGCCACCTCCGCCGATGACCCTCCTACCTGGGCTCCCTGCACGCATGCCGTGAACACCAGAGGGCCACGCCCGGTGAGCTGTCCGGGAGCGACCGACGGCAAGGCGCGTTTGGTGCGTGAACTTGCTCTTCCCTCCTTTTCCCTGCGTGAGTGAGTGGGCCCTTTGTCTGGGGATAAGTTAAGACTGCTTAAGTGCCTGCTCTGTGTCTCTTTGCCCTGTACATTATAAATAAACCCATGTTCTTCCTCTTATTTGATCGTTCCCGTCCTTTCACTATTGGCCTAGCATCGTACGAATAAAACCGCTCAAATCGGGTTCAATAAAAGTAACGGCACGAGTCACGTGATACGCAAAACCGCTCGGCGTACTCGATTAGCGTGGCTTGTGCGAGGTTCGGTCCCTGTTTTCGTGGCAGCGTGGGTACCAAAGGTACGTGTGGCATCGGCCCGATACCCTTTTCCACGCTCGCTGCGGGAGTGGCGATTCGGCCTCGTGGACACGAAGACCCGAGGGGGAAAAGGAAGGGGTTTAACCCCCCCCCCCCCTCTGTACGTCGACGGGCTGTGGGAGATCCGCAACAATACAGAACCGCAAGTGCAGTAAAAGAATATATATTTATGAAACTAGCCGGGGGAAGCTTAGCCCAAGTCTTTAATGAATCGGTTAACCATAACCAGATCTGACATTCGACTCAGGTTAGGGCAGGAATTTAGAATTTCTTCAGCGTTCCAGCAATTGCTAATCTGCTCTTCCGGAAGGACACCTTGAGATATTTAACGTCCACAAACGAATGCCAGCAGATGGGACGTGTCCATCGAAGAGACGGTATACACATTGATGAATCACCCCGCCTGTGAAACACCGGGATTGAAACACAAGATTCACACCGAGGGTAGATAGCTTCAAGGTGAGTGTGTGTACCTCTAGGCCATCCTGCTAGCCCATGAAACTATATATCTGTCAATCTATTTATCTATCTATCTGTCTGTTCTGAGAGTGACCTTGTGTATTGTCTGTTTAATGCAAAGTTGTATTGTCCGTCTGTCGATTTCTCTATCTATCTACCTGTCTGTCTATCCCTCTATCTACCGATCTGTCTATCTCTATCTGTCTATATATCTACCTATCTATCTACCTATCTATCTATCTGTCTGTTGTAAGAATGGTCTTGGGTATTGGTTAGGTAATGCAATTTTGTATTGGCTGTCTGTCTTCTGTCTATCTATCTATCTATCTATCTATCTATCTATATAAAAACCACCTTTAGAGGCCATTTTCCCCCGCAAAGCGGGGGTTGGCCTTTTTCGGGAACCGTGGTTGTTGTTGTTTTTCGGTCCCCTTTTTGAAGCAATGTTTTACGGCCGGATGCCCTTCCTGACGCCAACCCTTTTTGCCGCCTTTAACGACAAACAGGGAATTACCAGTGAACTGGTACTCAATTAGCCGACCTCGGAAGGATGACAGGCTGAGTCAACCCCCCTGGTGTTAATTCAGCGATTAGACCGGGATTCGAACCCAGGATCCTAGGATCCTAAGCCGGCACCCTAGCCGCTAGCCCAACACCAGGGTATCTATCTATCTATATGATGTAAGAATATGTGATGGATGTAACAATGTGCTTTCACGTTTATGAGGGTGATGGGGGAGGGGATGGACAGGGTGTTGGAACTCGGTAGGGGTGGGGAGAGCTAAGTGGGACAGAGTTGAAAGGGAGGGTTGAAACGTTGGGGGCAGTGGGAGGTAAATCGAATCGGGAGGACTTTTGGTTTGGGGGGGGGGGGTGTGGTGTGGTAGGGGAGTGCGAGGTTGAAGACTTCCGGTTGGGTGGGGGTGTGGTGGAGTGTGGAGGGGTTGAGGAGTTGTGGTGTGGTGGGTGGAGTTGGAGTGGGTTTGAAGGCGTTGAGTGTGGTGGGTAGGAGGGGAATTGAAGCCTTTGGGTTGGGAGGGGGATGTTAAGGACTTAGACATGAGGTTTGCGAGGAGGGCTTGAAGATTTGGGGTTAAGGACCTAGGGCTGCGATGGGAAGAGGAGAAGAATTTGAGGGCTTGAAAAAGAAAGAGGATGACGATTTGAAGTCACATTTTACATTACATGAAATTTCCATTGGTCCCTGCCATTATGCTGTCAAACTCTCTAAATATTCCACACTGTATTGGAAACTGATTTCCTTACAACAGCCCGGTGGTACCAGGTTATCTGCGAGTCTATCTATTGTGATGCTGTGCACACACGACTCGATTGCCAGAGAGGTAGGCCACAACGCGTTGGTACAAACAAAGAGTCTTTATTAAGAGCTCGCCCTTCAGCACTGGGCGGGTTCAAACTTAGAGCCCGCATATATGTCCCGAGGCCACGCCTTGCCCCCGGGCGTGGCCGATCGGTCGAAAGGCGGGACATGCGTTTTTGTTCCCCGCCTGGACGCTCGCGCCACACACTGGTGCGTGGAAATATTGTCCCTTGTGCCCGCCACACGTGCCCCCCCAGAATTCCCGCGCACCTGAAAGGTGAGTTTGCGGGGAAGCCGGATGACCCGGCCGAAACGCCCCCTGGCGATGCGTGCAGGGCTGGGGGGTAGCGGGGCTGGGGGGTGCCGGGGGTCCGACCGCCGGGGGGCGGCCTCGACGCGGAGGCAGAGCTGCTTGCGGGGGGTGGTCCAGATCGAGGTGGGCCGGGTTGAGGCGGTCCACGGAGATGCGATCCGGGGCACCGCCGATGTCGACGGTGAAATATTTGTCCCCGGTCTCCAGCACGCGGAAGGGCCCATCGTACGGGGGCCGTAGCGGTGCCCGGTGGGCGTTGTGCCGGACGAAGACGTACTCCGCCGTGCGAAGCTCCGGGGCGACATGGGAAGACGGGCAACCGTGGTGTGCCGTCGGCACCGGGGCGAACCTCCGGGTGGTCTCCTGAAGGGCGGAGCGCTGTTGCGCCGCGGACCAAGGAGCCGTGGAGTCGGGGATAAATTCGCCGGTACCCGCAGTGGTTGCCCGAAGACCAGCTTCGCCAAGGATGCGCGCAGGTCGTCCTTGGGCGCCGTCCTGAGGCCCAGCAGGACTCAGGGGAGCCTGTCGGCCCAGCTGCCGTCGCGGAGGCTGGGCTGGAGCGCGGCCTTCATCGAGCGATGAAAGCGCTCACACAGGCCATTGGCCTGGGGGTGGTAGGCCGTAGTGCGGTGTAGTTTTACACCGAGCCCTTGCGCCACCACGGCCCAGAGCTCCGAGGCGAACTGGGGGCCGCGGTCGGACGAGATGTCCGAGGGGGCACCGAACCGGGCAACCCAAGTGGCGATGAAGGCTTGCGCCACATCAGCCGCAGACGTCGCCGCCAATGGGACGGCCTCCGGCCACCGTGTGGTGCGGTCTACCATGGTGAGGAGGTGGGTGAACCCCCGCGAGGGGGGCAGAGGTCCCACCAAGTAGACGTGCATGTGGTCGAACCGACGCTCGGGCACCACAAACGGGGCCAATGGGGCCTGGGTGTGGCGGTGGACCTTTGCGCGCTGGCACGCGACGCACATCCTGGCCCAGTCGCGGACGTCCTTCCTGAGGCCATGCCAGACGAACTTCACCACGACGAGCTTCTGGGAGGCCTTCGTGCCCGGGTGGGACAGGCCGTGGATGGCGTTGAACACTGGGCGCTGCCAGCCAGCGGGCACGATGGGGCGAGGCCGGCCGAGGGAGACGTCGCACAGGAGGGCCGCGCCCGCGGCGTCGAACGGCACCTCGGTGAGACGGAGGCCCGTGACGGCGGTCCGCAAGGCCTGGACGCCGGGGTTGGCGGTCTGGTCCTCCGCCATCCGGGCATAGTCGATCCCGAGGTGGACCGCGTGCGCGACGGACCGGGAAAGGCAATCTGCCACCGCGTTGTCTTTACCCACCATGTGACGGATGTCCGTCGTATACTCGGACACGGCAGAGAGGTGACGCTGCTGCCGTGCCGACCATGGCTCGGCGACCTTGGCCATCGCGAACACAATGGGCTTGTGGTCGACAAAAGCCGTGAACGGGCGGCCCTCCAGCAGATGGCGGAAGTGTCGGACCGCCAGGTGGAGCCCGAGCAGCTCACGGTCGAAGGTGCTGTAGCGGTGTTAGTGCGGGCGAAGCTGCCGGCTAAAAAACGCCAGCGGTTGCCAAGCACCACGCATCCACTGCTCGTGCACCATGCCCACCGCGTAGTCCGATGCGTCTGTGGTGAGGGCGATCGGCGCATCGGGCGCCGGGTGCGCCAGCATGGTGGCGTTGGCCAGGGCCAGCTTTGCACCCGCAAACGCCGCGGCCATCGGCTCCGATCAGGCGATGTCACCTTTGCCCGGCTTGCCCCGGAGGGCCTCGTGCAGGGGGCAGAGGACCTGGGCGACGTGGGGCACGAAGCGGTGGTAAAAATTTACCATGCCCAGGAACTCCTGGAGCCCCTTGTTCCTGCGGGGTCGCGGGAAATCCCTGACCGCCTCCACCTTGGCCGGTAAAGGGACGGCCCCGTGCCTGGTGATGCGGTGCCCCAAGAAGTCGATGGTGGCGACGCCGAAATGGCACTTTGCGGGGTTGATGATTAGGCCATGCTGGCCCAGGCATTCAAAAAGCGTGCGGAGGTGGAACAGGTGCTCCTCCCGGGACGCGCTCGCGACTAGGATGTCGTCCAGGTAGACATAGAGGAAAGGTAAGTTGCACAAGACGCTGTCCATAAGCCGTTGGAATGCCTGGGCTGCATTCTTCAACCCGAAAGGCATTCGCAGGAACTCGAAGAGGCCGAAAGGGGTGATGACGGCCGTCTTTGGGACATCGCCCGGTTGTACGGGGACCTGGTGGTAGCCCTGGATAAGGTCCACCTTGGAAAACACGGTCGTGTTTGCCAACCGGGCGGAAAAGTCCTGGATATGCGGGACCGGGTAGCGGTCGGGGGTGGTGGCATCATTGAGCCGGCGGTAGTCACCGCACGGCTGCCATCCTCCGCCGGGCTTCGGCACAATGTGCAGCGGAGAGGCCCAAGCGCTGTTTGAGCGCCGCACGATATCCAGCTGTTCTAGCGTGGCGAACTCCGCCTTCGCCACGGCGAGCTTCGTGGGTTTGAGTCGGCATGCCCGGGCGTAGACCGGCGGCCCGACCGTGGGTAAATGGTGCTCCACCCCATGTTTAACGGCCACCGCTGAGAAGGTGGGCCGCGTGAGGGCCGGGAAACTGGCTTGGAGGCGGGTAAGGTCATTCGCTGCTGGAAGCGTGCAAACTAAACTCGCCGGGACGGAACCCTTCAGCAAGCCGCTCGGGGAGCCGCTCAGTGAGCCGCTCAACGAGCCACTCAGCAAACAAGCGAGCGAGTTGAAGGTTTCGGCCTGGACGAGACGTCTGCGCTTAACGTCGACCAACAGCCCATGCGCACAAAGGAAATCCGCGCCCAGCAGGGCCATTGGCACGCTGGCGGTCACGAACGACCATTGAAAGCACTGCCCTCCGAACCGCAGTGAGAGGCAACGCTTCCCGAAGGTGCGGATGGGTGTACCGTTGACGGCAAGCAAAGCGGGTCCCGGCCCGCTGCTTGCTTGTCGGACGTGGAGGCAGGGAGGACGCTTACCTGCACTCCTGTGTCGCTAAGAAAACGGCGCCCGGACAAGGTGTCTGTGATGAACAGGAGGCTGCTGGAATGGCCGACGCTCATGGCCGCAAGTGAGTGCTGGTCGTTTCCCGACCTGTCAAAAGAACATGGAGGGCGGCACGTTTCAGCCTTGCGGCCGAACCTGGCATGGTAGTAGCACCAGGTTTGCGTCGGTGGCCCCCGTGGCGGCCGTGTCGGCGGCGGTGGTGGTGGCAGCGGCGGTAGTGGGCGCGGCGTAGCAGCGGCCACGAGGGAAGCAGGGGGCGCTGGAGCCTCCGCACCGGGAGCCACTACGGCAGCACTGTACACTGACCGTGTGTCGCAGGCCGCGAAATACTTGTCGGCCTCTCCAGCCAGGGCGCGGGGTTTCGTTAGTTTGGAACCGGCCAGCGCGAGGCGCACCTGTGCAGGTAGCTGGCGGAGGAGAAGTGCACGGAACAAGAAATCCGGGCGCTGGTCTCCAAGCAGCGACAGCATGAAATCCATCTGGACGGATGGTCGTGTGTCGCCGAGGGCGGGAAGGTCCAGGAGGCGGTCGGCCCGTTCGATCTCCGTGAGCCCGAACGTGGCGAGGAGGAGACGTTTGAGCACATCGTACTTGTTGTCGCCAGGCGGGCGCCGAAGGATGGACACGACTCGGGCGGCAGTGCCGGGCCCGAGGGCGGCAACCACGTGGTAGTACCGGGTCTGGTCCGCCGAGATGCCTCCGAGCTGAAATTGAGATTCGGCCTGCACAAACCAAATGTCGGCTTGCGCTTCCCAAAACTCGGGGAGTTTGACGGCGACGGCGTTGGTAGCCATGGCACGTTTGGGGGTCAGCAACGGCTGAACCAATCGGGGTCACCAGTGTGGTGATGTGCACACACGACTCGATTGCCAGAGAGGTAGGCCACAACGCCTTGGTACAAACAAAGAGTCTTTATTAAGAGCTCGCACTTCAGCACTGGGCGGGCTCGGTGTTAGAGCCCGCATATATGTCCCGAGGCCACGCCTTGCCCCCGGGCGTGGCCGATCGGTCGAAAGGAGGGGCATGCGTTTTCGTTCCCTGCCTGGACGCTCGCGCCACCCACTGGTGCGCGGAATTATTGTCCCTTGTGCCCGCCACACAATCTTCTATATACGTATGCGCGTATATATATATATATATTGTTGCGGATATGGGATTTGGCCTCCATCCATATCCGCTTGTAAATATTCCCCTATTTCCCCAATACTCCCCAACTATCCCCAATCCCCCATTCCCTAGTCCCATTGTCTGTAAACAACACTCTGTAGAACCGACCTTCCCCTTTTTCCCCCATTAAATGTCGTGCCCAGGTTCAACGCATCTCACGTAGACAACTATAGGACATCTTGCTAGTTATTCTTAGTCTATGTCAGTTAAGGACTCGTTTCCATTAATTCTGACTCTTCGTTGCACCAGAATGTGATTGTATGGCACCAGTAGTGAGTTTAGGACCTCCCAATACCTCCTCACAACCTCATCTCCGCATCCTCCCATCATCTCATGGAACTACAACAACAACTACAACAACAGAGGGGGGCGGCGCGGCGCGGCGCGGGGAGTGTGCGACCTCACTCCGGCTTGGTTAGCCGCCATTGCCCATGTGCTCCGACGGGGTTACCACGAAGGGGCTGACTGTCAGCTCCTCGTCAAGGGCGGAGCCCGGTAACCCCCCGCACCCAATAAGAAGCGGCGGGCCGATTCCATCTGGGGCGGAGCTAACGAGCCGAGGGCGTGTCACTCCCCGCTGGATATACGCAGCCACTTACCGGAGGTGACGTCAGATGCGCCCCCAGCTTGGAGAAAGAACGTCACCTTCTAGCGCTGAGAGAGACCTCCCGCATCTCTGGACTGGACCGGGTCGATTCTGCCCCTGAGCCAAGGTGCACCTTGAGCCATCGACTATCTGCCCCTCCTTGCCATCAATCCCTGTGTGAGTCAGTCTTGTCCCGTTTATCTTTGGTCTGTCGGGGCTAATATAAGACCGTGTTTAAGTGCCCACCTTCCTATGCTGTACCTCTTGTCAGTGTAATCTAAACGTTCTGCAAATCCATATTATAACCTCCTCCGGAGGTCTTGAGAACTGTACCCCTGGTGTCGTGTCATTTAATCCCAGCCGTTGTGTCCTTTCCTTAATTGATTTAGCATAGCGCGATTTGGCCAACGTTCGAGTGGAATCGGGTAAACTGTGCAGACGCGGTCATACCAAACCGCTCGGTAAACTAACATCCAAAACCGCGTCTGTAACATTTGGTGTCGGGAAGTGGGATTCGATCCGGAGCGCGTTCCACGCGCTCGAAATTATAACGGCGAAATTTAATTGTGTTTTACAAAAAAAATAAAAACCCGAATTTTGAAAGTCGCGCTATGGCAGACCAAGACGGCTGGGTTCCGGTAGAGGAGAGTGAGGTAGGGTCGATCCAGGACCAAATTGAGGGACATGAGGAGAGCGAAGCAGTGAGGGTAGCAGACGCACAAAATGGCGTCGTCGCGCACGAGGTTGCGGACGCGCAAAATGGCGCCTCGCACATGACCACGGCGACCACGCCCGCGACCGTGGTAGCGCCGCTGGTGGATTCGAACCTTTTCCTCCTGCAAATGAGGGCCCTTATGGAACGAATGGGAGACCAAATTGTGGGAATGAGGGCTGATAGTGAGCGGTTGGGAAACCAAATGGGGGTAATGGGAAACCAAATGGGGGTAATGAGGGACGAAGCGAGGGGTACCGGTGAGGGGTTAGACAATAATTTTAAGGAGTTAGACAAGAAATTTAGGAAGTTAGACAATAATTTTGAGGGGTTAGACAACGGGATAAAAGAGGTGAAAAATGGGTTAATGGGGGTAGAAAACAGAATGGCCGCTCAAGAGAATCAAATGGAAGGGATGCAAAAGGGGTTAGAGGGGTTAGAAAACAGGATGGAAGGCAAATTGAGGGACATGAGGGACCAAGCGGAAAGGGAAGTTAAACAAATGGGGCAGCAGATAGAGGGGGTTAGAATGGGGGTAGAAACTAAACTGGATGCTCACAGGGAGGAAATGGAGCAGATGAGGGTGGCATCTGGGCAGGAGATGCAAGTGATGGGAGAAGAGATCAGAAGAGGGGTGAGTGAGGAGATCGGAGGAGTGCGCGAGGAGGTGAGGCACTGTAAGGAGCACATGGAGAAGGAGGTGAGAAAGGGGACTGTAAAATTGCAAGGGGGCATAGAGGACCTGACGCAGGAGGTGGAACAGCTGACGGAGGGACAAAAAGAACTAACGGACCAGGTAAAGAAGAACACAGCGGTAATAGCAGGGTTAAAAGCGACACAAAATGACCTAAAAAATGACTTGGTAGCGACGAAGAGGGAATGTCAGATGGTACGTGAGGGACTGACAACGAGGTTGGACGAGGTGATAGAGGTAATGGAGACGAAGGACCGGCAGGTGAGGACGCACATGGAAACGGTCAAGGTAGCTTTAGAGTACGAGCTTGAGGAGACGTACCGGGACATAAAAGAGGTGAAGCAGAAATTAGAAGAAGTGGAAGAAGGGGTGAGCGAAATTAAGAAGCGACGGAGAGAGGATAAGAAAGAGATAAAGGAGGAAGTAAAAGAATTGGTCCAAAGTCTGTGTTTGGATCGTGATGATGTGCTCATTAACCGGATGAGGGATTCGCAGGTGATGGAGGAGAAGCGAAGAGGAAGAGGACCCGGTGTAAGTGGTGACCAATATGGTCGTGCGTATGATGCGCCAGGGGATTTAAGAAGCTTGGGGGTCGAGATGGACCCGGGTGTTCGTGAGAGGCCATTGGTGAAGTGTGCGACAGGTCTGGTGTGCGAAAAAGGAGGTGTGCGAGAAAGTCCGACTCTGGGGTGTGTGAGGAAAAAGTGCGTGCCAAGGAGTGAGGGTGCTGGCGAGTGAGTCGGTCGTAGCGCGTGTGCGAGGGAGCACATGGAAGCGCGGTGTGGTAAGTGTTACAGAGGGTGTGACGGGAGAGTGTGCGCAAGAGTGTGCGCGGGAAAGGTGTGTAACGGACAGGTGCATGGGGAAAGAGTGCGCTGTCGGGAGTAAGGGTGAGTGCGCTGTCAAGAATGGAGGTGAGAGTAGTACGAGTGACACGGAGCGTGAGTTGGTTGTGACAGGTGAGCGAGGATGTACACCTGGAATGGAAGGATGCACACCTGGAATGGTAGAGCGTGAGTGGGAATGCACGCTGGAATTGGTAGTGAGGCACGTGGTTGGGTGTGCGAGTGAGGGCACACCTGTGATTGTCACCGAGGAGGTGACTGAGGAGGGGCCGCGAAGAGGTGTGTTGGTGAGGTGTGCGAGCGACGAATGTGTGCCAAGGTGTTCGGTGGTCAGGTGTGTGACCAAGTCTGTGAGTGGAATGAGAGTACCTGGGTGTGTAAGGAAAGGTACGAGGAGCATGGAGACGGCTGGATGTGTGAGCAAGGAACGGGCTGCGGGGTGTAAGCATGCAGGTGAAGCATCGACGTTAAACGGAGCAGCGGTTAGGTCGACTTATAGCCGAATCGGGCCCTCGGTGCGTGCCGGGCCTCGCTTTGAACGGCCGCGTCCGTGCTCCACTAGGCGGAGCGGGCAGCTGGATAGGAAGGGTCGTCATGGCGACCACGTTTTGTTGAGACGTGCCGGCAGGTCGGGATCGGGACATTGGATGGCTCCGTGCCGAGATGGTGCGTGGGATCTCGGCACGGGTAAGCCCCCGTCCCTGCACCGAATGCCGGACGCATCCAGCCGCTGGCACGGAACAACCCGCATTCATTGCTCGGCTTTACGAAGCCGGGCTTTGGACAGGAATTGGCGCACCGAGAGGCATTGGTGAGTAGACGGGTGATGAGGTTAGTGTTTTGGCCCCAAAATTAGAGAAAAACAAAATGTGATGATTGGCAAAGGATTGGCAGTAATGATTGGCAGATGATGGGTAGTGATTGGCAAATTTTCGATTTGTTGAAATTTGATGTGCAAAATTGGTAGTGAGCGATGGGCCCGGTGGGTAAGGGTGGCATCCCTGCCACCCTTCCCATGTGGTGGGGCAAATGCGCAATAGATTATGGGGTGTATGGCAGTGAAAACTAGCCCGGGTGGGTTAGGTTATATTGATAGGGCCCTAGAAGATGACATTAGGTAACGTTAAGATTAGTTAGTGACTGATACCTGTAGTGGGGATGCAGGTAGTTTAGTGTGGATGATAATGATGAGGGAGCGCAATAGTTTAAAGGGACGACTGGGAAGCGCAAGTGTCGGAGGGGAGTAGTTAGATGAGATGATGCTGTGTGAGAGCTGGACAGGTGTGTGGAGCAGTGTATGAGTAGTGAGTGTGTGGATCAGCGCGAATGCGCTTGGGGAGGGAAGGGTGCAGGTGGCACCAGGTGTGAGAGCACAGGTGTGCAAGTACAGGTGTGAGGAATACATGGAGCAGAGAATGAGTGGTGTGGAGAGAGTTGGAGTAAGTGGTACGGAGTGGTGTGCATGGTGCGAAGGTGTGAATGGGGGAAGAGTGGACCCCCATCACGGATACCCGGGGCGGGTAGTGTAAGTGTTAGGTAGAGGGTATAGGTAAATTGTGGTTGGATATTGGCATTTGTGGTGCGGTTGCAGAATGGTATTGTGGATGGGTGCATTAGTGTTGTGGAAATGGCTGGGCGTGTAGCCTGTTAGTGTGTGTAGTTGGTTGGGCACTCCACCACTGTGAGGATGTCGGCCAGGTGAGGCCGCAGGTGGGCTCTGGGAGCCGGTAGAGTTGTGGATGGGGCCCGAGGATCCGGAGGACGGACCCGGGTAGCCCAGTGCCAGAGAGGCCACCGAGTGGGGAGAGCGCCAGAGGGCCTTCCCCAGGTAGTTAGGTTAGGGTAAGGAGCAGGTAAGCTCGGAGGCAACTGCAGTGGTGGAGGTGTGCAGGTGGGTAGACCGGCTGGGAGAGCTACACGTCGCGGCCCAGAAATTGTGCGAGGGCACCGGGAGATGAATCGGGGGAGTGAGACCCCAAATTGAAAAGCACCACAGTTTGGTCAATGGGAATTGGTTTTTAGAACCCATAGAGTAAGAGGGCCAATGGTTTGGCAGGAGAAAGACCCCGGGTAATGTAAAGTTGTTAAAGTCATTTAGGAAATAGTTAGGATTGATGAACCTGTCGCACCATACACAGCCACCTACCTGAGGTGATGATGATGACTCCACACCTGTGTTTTCTTTGTTCTGTGTGCAGGAAATGAGAATTGCTGTGTGGATTGGTGGGACGCATCACGACGTGGATGAGACATTGGGGTGATTCCATCTCTCCCTCCTTAGGAGGGACTGATGATGAATTGGTGATGGCAAATTTTGATGTTAAGTTGGTGATGGCAAATTTTGATGAGAGTTGGAAATGGCAAATTTGATTGGTTAGGAGGGAGAGAAGACGAATTTGGTTTATGGGAGGAACGGGGAAGACAGTAGGGACGTTTGTTCATTTGTAAAGTAGATGTTTATGGGTAGTGTTGTGTTTTGTGGATACAGTAAGGGGTAAGGGAGGGGCAATGTAGGTTACCTGGTGGGGGGGGGGGGGCGTACGGTAGGAACGTACCTGTCTCACCTGGTTCCCATGTGCCCCCAGTGTGCATTACCTTATATTGCGTGCACTTTTGCGCCCTTACCACCTTACTCACTTGTCTTCTTCTTTTGTCTCCCACCTCCGAGGATCTGGCTTTGGGGCAGAGAGAGAGGAGTGAGAGGTGCTGGCTCTGCAGTTCTGGGCCTGCACTTTCGCTGCTTGCTGCCGGGATCGATACACCATATGGACCGCAATTTTTGTGGCCGCCCACCATGGACCGCAGTTCTCTTGCGGGCAAGCACCACCCGTCGATGGACCTATGGGTCAACGTGGCACCTATGCCAGACAGGTGAACCACTAATAGTTGGCCCCCTGACGGCCACAATAAAGAAATGGACGCGGTTGGCGCCTTTCTTTATTTTTTAAAGAAGCCAGAAGGCCAAGTGCACCACACGAAGGCAAGACCAGTGGCAGAACATCGGCCGGCTGCGACACCACCGGTGACTATAAACACTTTATTGGTGCACCGGATGGTGCTGACTGTACATGATGGGGTGGTGCTTTTGGTGCTTGGATGGGGTGCTCTGCACATTATTAAAGGCCGTAAGGCCACAGAGCACTCGTGGGTTGGTGTATCGATGCTGGCATGCGTGCTCTCTCTCTATGCATAACATCTGCATGTGTTCCTCCAAAAACAGGTCCTGGATCGTAGTGTAAATATCAGTGTAATCTTAGGTAAATAATGCTCCCTACCGGCTGTATGTTTAGTTTGAGAATTCTTTCCGCGATTCGGTTATCCTGTGGGTGTGTTTCTGTGAGGAGAAGGGTGCAACGTCGCAGGGGGACATATTTACTCATTTGTAAACATCTGTAAAACTGTCGCACTCAGGGTAGAGTTAATAGTAGAGGGAACTACATCTGAGTGCCACACTAACGTAGGTAAAGATTTATCGGGTCGGGACGCCCCGAGGTAGAGAAGGGTGCAATGTTGCGGATATGGGATTTGGCCTCCATCCATATCCGCTTGTAAATATTCCCCTATTTCCCCAATACTCCCCAACTATCCCCAATCCCCCATTCCCTAGTCCCATTGTCTGTAAACAACACTCTGTAGAACCGACCTTCCCCTTTTTCCCCCATTAAATGTCGTGCCCAGGTTCACCGCATCTCACGTAGACAACTATAGGACATCTTGCTAGTTATTCTTAGTCTATGTCAGTTAAGGACTCGTTTCCATTAATTCTGACTCTTCGTTGCACCAGAATGTGATTGTATGGCACCAGTAGTGAGTTTAGGACCTCCCAATACCTCCCCACAACCTCATCTCCGCATCCTCCCATCATCTCATGGAACTACAACAACAACTACAACAACAGAGGGGGGCGGCGCGGCGCGGCGCGGGGAGTGTGCGTCCTCACTCCGGCTTGGTTAGCCGCCATTGCCCATGTGCTCCGACGGGGTTACCACGAAGGGGCTGACTGTCAGCTCCTCGTCAAGGGCGGAGCCCGGTAACCCCCCGCACCCAATAAGAAGCGGCGGGCCGATTCCATCTGGGGCGGAGCTAACGAGCCGAGGGCGTGTCACTCCCCGCTGGATATACGCAGCCACTTACCGGAGGTGACGTCAGATGCGCCCCCAGCTTGGAGAAAGAACGTCACCTTCTAGCGCTGAGAGAGACCTCCCGCATCTCTGGACTGGACCGGGTCGATTCTGCCCCTGAGCCAAGGTGCACCTTGAGCCATCGACTACCTGCCCCTCCTTGCCATCAATCCCTGTGTGAGTCAGTCTTGTCCCGTTTATCTGTGGTCTGTCGGGGCTAATATAAGACCGTGTTTAAGTGCCCACCTTCCTATGCTGTACCTCTTGTCAGTGTAATCTAAACGTTCTGCAAATCCATATTATAACCTCCTCCGGAGGTCTTGAGAACTGTACCCCTGGTGTCGTGTCATTTAATCCCAGCCGTTGTGTCCTTTCCTTAATTGATTTAGCATAGCGCGATTTGGCCAACGTTCGAGTGGAATCGGGTAAACTGTGCAGACGCGGTCATACCAAACCGCTCGGTAAACTAACATCCAAAACCGCGTCTGTAACAATATATTGTTGCGGATATGGGATTCGCATCCATCCATATCCGCTTGTAAATATTCCCCTATTTCCTCAATACTTCCCAACTATCCCCAATCCCCCATTCCCTAGTCCCATTTTCTGTAAACAACACTCTGTAGACCCGACCTCCCCCTATTTCCCCCATTAAATGTCGTGCCCAGGTTCACCGCATCTCATGTAAGACAACTATAGGACATCTTGCTAGTTATTCTTAGTCTATGTCAGTTAAGGACTCGTTTCCATTAATTCTGACCCTTCGTTGCACCAGAATGTGATTGTATGGCACCGTTAGGAAGTTTAGGACCTCCCAATACCTCCCCGCAGCTCTTCCTCACGGTTCAGCAACAACAACAACAACAACAGCAACGGCAGCGGCGGGCGCGGGAAGTGCGCGTCCTCACTCCGGCTTGGTTGGTAGGGGGTGTTGGGAGGGCACCAGGCCTTTCCAACGAGCCGCCATCGAACATGTGCTCGACGGGGTTACCAAATAGGGGCTCCCTGTCAGCTCCTCGTCAAGGGCGGAGCCCGGTAACCCCCGCACCCAATGGAAGCGGCGGACCGGCCCCAGTGGGGCGGAGCCAACCAGCCGAGGGCGTGTCACTCCCCGCTGAGCATGTGCAGGAAGAGGGAGGTGACGTCAGATGCGCGCTGAGCTTGGAGCAAGCAAGACGTCCTTTCCGAGCGCTGTGAGGCCTCCCCGCATCTTCTGGACCGTGCTTTATCCTGTCCCCGAGCCAAGGTGCACCTTGTGCTATCGACCTACCTGTCCCTTCCTGCCATCAATCCCTGTGTAAGTCCGCCTTGTTCCGTTTGTCTGTGGTCTGTCTGGGCTTAGATAAGACGGTAATTAAGTGCCCACCTCTTCTGTGTCTTTACCTCACTGCCTTGTAATCTACCCCCTTTTCTCCACCACTGTAATTATACCCTCCTCCGGAGGTCTTGAGAACTGTACCCCTTGCGTCGTTTCCTCTTTCCCAGTCGTCGTGTCCTTTCTATCATTGATTTGGCATAGCGCGATTTGGTCAACGTCTGGGTGGAATTGGGGTCTAGTCGGGGAATAACTGTTCGGTCGCGGCAATACCACCGCTCTGTAAATAACATCTAAACCGCGTCCGTAACAATATATATATACAGACTTGGATTTTAATATGGAATATTTTTTTTGGGTGGTGAACTTACTTTTCAAGATGACTTAGAACCAAAAGTTCATTGGAATTATGTTGAAATTATTCTAGATTTTGTTGATGTGACCTTTAAAAGAAACAAAAACCACATTTGACATTTCGAAATAAATAAATTACTCCTTGAAAGTGATGTAAACTGATATCGAACTCAATTCACGGACAGTACTGTGTTAAACTTCTGTGCGTTTTCCAGAAGTATCTCTTTATTTTGCACATTAGCCAAATATTTTTTTAACAAAAAGAAAAGTTAAATTACGACTGGGATTACGGACAGTAAAATTACAGTTCAGTACTTCGTGTAACCCCCACGAGCATTCAGGAGAGCACGTACACGTTGAGGCATGCTGTTCACGAGATTTGCCAAGGTTTGGACAGGAATCGCTTGCCATGCAGTGACAATAACCTGCTGCATTTCACGCACAGAGGTCGGCTGCTGGTCCAAGTGGTCGATTTGACGCGTTAATTCTGCCCACAAGTTCTCTATCGGATCCGGGGACGTGGCAGGCCACTCCATATGCTCTCCACCACGGTCAGCAAGAAAGTGTTGGATCATGCGAGCACGATGAGGCCATGCATTGTCATCTTGGAAGACAAAGTTTCCTCAAAGGGCTGCACGAGCAAATGGAAGCAATGTTTCTTCCAGAATGGCCCTGTACTTGAACTGGTTCAGGTTTCCATTCAGAACAACCAGGTCGGTTTTGCCCCCTGCATGAAAAGCAGCCCAAACGGTCACCCCACCACCTCCAGCTTGGACTCTTGGCACTATACAATCTTTGTTGTAGGCTTCATGCACTTGCCTGCGCACTCGGACGCGGCCATCTTGATGATAGACCAGAAATCTAGACTCATCACTGAAGATCACGTGATTCCAGTGTCCTGGCTGCCATTGACAGTGCTCTCTTGCCCACTGCAATCGGCACTGGCGGTGTTGTCTGGTCAGGCGTGGCTTTCTCAGGGGACGCCTGGCACGATAGCCTGCTTGAACCAGTCGTTGGTTGACTAGCCTTCTGGATACAGGCACATTTGTCAGTTGCTGCCACTCAGCCCTAAGCCGATTAGCTGACTTGGTACGGCCATTGCGGACTAACCGGTGCAGCTGGCGATCATCCCTCCTTGTGGTTTTGCGGGGACGTCCTGGCCTCGGTATTGGAGTAGGGACACCCCTCTGAGGATTTCGTTTCAGGATCTTTGGCACCTGACCCTGAGTGATGCCATACTGCCGAGCAATAGCACGCTGTTTCATGCCGTAATTTCGTAAAGCCACCAATCCATGACAAACAGCATTGTCGAGTTGACGGACCATCTACAGAGGAAGCGGCAATAACTTTTGGAGACGTGCAGCAGTTGTTTTCCACTAATACAGAACGCAACAACCCTTGTATACCCGACTGTGAAGCCAATCATCAAATGCACCTGTCTGTACATTTTGCCACGCCACCTGTGATATAATCCTGTTGTTGAATTCTTGCTGTGACAGACAATCAGTGACATGGTTCTTTTAACAAATAAATCACAAAGTGAAAAAGAAACTCACCAGCTTGATATACTGAGTTAAGGAAGTAAACCCAAGTCAAGAAAAAAAAAAATTCCATATTAAATGCCAAGTCTGTATATATATATATATATATATATATATATATATATATATATATATATATATATATATATACAGTCACGTGAAAAAGTAAGTACCCCCCATGTAAAGTTTTGACTTTCTCAACAGATTTAAACATACAGCTATTTGATCTTCATTTCAACAATATTGACAGATAAAGGTGATATAATATAACAAATATCATGAAACATGTACATTTTGTTGTCCATTGTATAATTTAAATAAACATAAATGCAAATTTCACATGTGGAAAAAGTAAGTACACCCCTATAGCCTATATTTATCACTTCTTCAAATACCTAAAATTAGAAACAGGTGCACCAGCTCAGGTGCAAATTATTAGAACATCGTTAGAGAGGATCTTGGAGGAACCTGTCTTATTTAAACCTCAGACATTTAGTTTGGTTTGCCCTTTGTTGTTGAAGTGTGCGGCGTCACCATGCCGAGATCAAAAGAGCTCTCTGAGGCCTTCAGAAAGAAGGTTGTAGATGCCTACGACTCTGGGAAGGGATTTAAAAAGATCTCCAAACAATTTGAAATCAATCATTCGACTGTCCAGAAGATACAAGGCTTTCATCCGCAGCTCAATGGATTACTGCTCTCCCCTCTGGGCTGGTGCTCCTGCCTCACACCTAGCTCGTCTTCACGCTGTTGAAACCAAAGCATTCAGAATCATTGGAATCTCCCGCGATGAAGCTAACTCCAAGGGCCTCTCACTCACTCACCGCAGGCAGGTTGGTGGTCTTTCCATCTTCTACCGACTCCTCTCTGGCCTTGCCCCCCCAGCTCTCTCTGGGCTCTGTCCCGCAAATATTCCTACAGGTCGCACAAGATCTGCCTGCAACCCTCTTATGGTCAAACTGCCAAAATCAAGACTCTCTGCTCACCTTCACTCCTTCAGTCCTCTTTTCTCCCGCCTCTGGAACAATCTCCCTCACTCTCTTCAATCCCACTCCACCCTCCAGGTCTTTAAAACAGCTGTTCACCACCATCTCTTATCTTCCCCCATCCAAAACCTTGATCTTTTCTACCCCCGCTAATTTCACCCCAATTCCACTTTTTTGAAATATCAACTTCTGTCCTGGAAGTCCTTGGTGTCCTTGTGTTTTATACTTCTCCCTCCACCCCCCCCCCTTCCCACGCCTCCTCCTCCCAAGCCCTCTCCCTTCCACACATCTCCCTGCTCTCAAATGTTGTGTTTGTGTGCTTCCCCTTCTCTCCCCATCTTGTTTTCCGCTCCCCATCTTGTTTTCCGCTCCCTCTTTTTATATATTTTGTTTGTCTGGTTGATTTGTTTGTGAAGTAAATGTTAGCTCTTTCACGAGCCTCGATTCAGTGTACAAAAAAAAAAAAAAAAAAAATCGAAGATGTTGTGTTCTTGCCGATGTGAAGCCAGGACTGTGCAGTCTTCCATGTTGCAGCAACTAATGAGGATACCTCTTCGCTGTGGTTGCACCCCCCAACACAAGACGGGGGCCAAATCTTCCTCACTCTTCCCTGCTGATTCATTGGAGCAGCGCAGTTATGGTCAGTTGAGGGGATGTTGTGGGCATGATATTTTAAGGCTTGGAGTGTGGAGGGCAGCAGCAGGGTTGAAGTCTCCGGGTTGTAAGGGGTAGGTTGAGGACTTGGGGTTTGGGAGTGGGGCTTGATGATTTTTTTTACTATTATTTATTTATTTTTGGAACAGCAATAAATTCCCGCATGGGGCTAGTGTGAAAAAATTCTAACTCAACACTCAAACCCAAGGACCCCATCGCTTACACGGTGACGGCCTACTGAGCTATTGAGTCTTCAGCATATCCTAAGAAAATTCTCACACTAATACTGGAAGATTTACAATGGCCGACATGTCTGCTCGGCAGACCCCGAATGTGAGTTAAAGATAGCTTCAACAGCTTAAAGACCAGACAACTTTAACGTGAGTGTGCATACACCTCTAAGCCATCCTGCCAGTCCATTAAGCTATATCAAATTTATCTCCTGTTTTGTTCATAAATATTTTAAAAGTCTAACATCCAGCATTAAAATGGATTTGTAAATTCCTAGCTCGATGAAAATTCGTCATGTATAAGTTTTCATTGGGGCGAGAGGGGGTAAGGGGGGGTGAGGGGGGAATGGTTCAGCGAATGAATACAAAGGGTGAAATTGAAGTGACTTTTTGAATTTATCCTTTAAACCCCAATTTGTTTTTGAGGAAAAAAGAAATTTTCAAAGATTATACAAAGGCACAAGTGCAGGAAAAACAATACTATACGTATGCAAAATACTTCATATAACATAAGGGTTAACTGACAAGAACTCGTCTTTATAAAGTACAAGCATCTGACGTATTTTTTCACGTCACAATACTCCATGGCATATAAATTGTTTTTTTAAATAGTCGTGATAATTCACGTAATCCTGTCTGCTTCCTGCAGAGGACCCTGTTTCTCTGAAATGTATGTGTATGATTAGTTTTTGCTGTTGAAACCTTCTGTGCACTTCTTTCATATTTCAAATACCGAATGATTATTGCTGTGAGCGTTGATCACTCCTTCGTCTGAAACAATTCGAGAATGGAGGTAAGAGGGAAGGGAGAACTTTCCACAGCTTTAATAACTTTTTCACTTGATGGTTTCACTCTGAATCTAAAACTACTGACTTTGTGATCTCACTGTAATTTTCCATACTTGTAATTTCTGTGTATATATACATCCATTCTACATATATGTATATATATATATATATGTACTCGTATGTAAACATATACATACACATATAAATGCAAGTTCCCAGACAGCATCTGATCGGAGTAAACGTCATAACTACAACACATACAATGCTGAATGATACCTCATTTAACAGCTCTTGAGTCCAGATAGTACATGAGGAGGTTTAAAATTATTGTTATTCATGCAATATCGAGTTATGTTAAATTTTTGTTGCACACATGGTGTATATGCTCAAAGTCGTTCATTTGCACATATACAGGAAGTAATATATCTATATATATATATAAAACACAGTTTGTGTGTGTGTGTGTGTGTGTGTGTGTGTGTGTGTGTGTGTGTGTGTGTGTGTGTGTGTAATGTTACCGATAGACTCCTAAACGGAGAGGCTCACGTACTTGATATTTGGCACAGACATGGCCATTGAACCTGGAAAGAACATGGCTGACCGAAAAATTTATTTCATAATATTTTTTAACCATATTTTTACCTCAACGCATTTCAGCGAGGAATATTATGCACGGAATCTGACTGGTCGCAGAGCAGCGCGCTGATTCGCTCAGAGCGATCACGTGATGTTCCCTGCCGCCATTAACTCAGTTACGCGTTCGCACGTATTTCAGAGCGAAAAGCAATTGCCTTTTTTCACATTTAAGTGACGAACATTGCCATTCACACCACATAGGTGTTTTTCCCTTTCATCTTTAGATTCATATTTTTTGCCATAACATAGCGTATTATGGCTCTCTCGAGCTCGAGTTAGCCAATCACCTGGGAGCATGAGGCCACGTTGGCCACGCCCACGAGAGGACGCAGAGTTGCAATCGATCGCTCAGAGCGATCACGTGATGTTCCTTGCCGCGTGACTATATATATATCACTCAGATCCCTCACAATCGACCACCACCTCCTCCTGCAATACTAAATATCACTCAGATCCCTCACAATCGACCACCACCCCCTCCTACAATACTAAATATCACCCAGATCCCTTGGAATCGACCACCACCCCCTCCTACAATACTAAATATCACCCAGATCCCTTGGAATCGACCACCACCTCCTCCTGCAATACTAAATATCACCCAGATCCCTTGGAATCGACCACCACCTCCTCCTACAATACTATATATCACTCAGATCCCTTGGAATCGACCACCACCTCCTCCTACAATACTATATATCACTCAGATCCCTTGGAATCGACCACCACCTCCTCCTGCAATACTAAATATCACCCAGATCCCTTGGAATCGACCACCACCCCCTCCTACAATACTAAATATCACCCAGATCCCTTGGAATCGACCACCACCTCCTCCTACAATACTATATATCACTCAGATCCCTTGGAATCGACCACCACCTCCTCCTGCAATACTAAATATCACCCAGATCCCTTGGAATCGACCACCACCCCCTCCTACAATACTATATATCACTCAGATCCCTTGGAATCGACCACCACCCCCTCCTACAATACTATATATCACTCAGATCCCTTGGAATCGACCACCACCTCCTCCTACAATACTAAATATCACCCAGATCCCTCACAATCGACCACCACCCCCTCCTACAATACTATATATCACTCAGATCCCTTGGAATCGACCACCACCTCCTCCTGCAATACTAAATGTCACTCAGATCCCTCACAATCGACCACCACCCCCTCCTACAATACTAAATATCACCCAGATCCCTCACAATCGACCACCACCCCCTCCTACAATACTAAATATCACCCAGATCCCTTGGAATCGACCACCACCGCCTCCTACAATACTAAATATCACCCAGATCCCTTGGAATCGACCACCACCTCCTCCTGCAATACTAAATATCACCCAGATCCCTTGGAATCGACCACCACCTCCTCCTACAATACTATATATCACTCAGATCCCTTGGAATCGACCACCACCTCCTCCTGCAATACTAAATATCACCCAGATCCCTTGGAATCGACCACCACCCCCTCCGACAATACTAAATATCACCCAGATCCCTTGGAATCGACCACCACCTCCTCCTACAATACTATATATCACTCAGATCCCTTAGAATCGACCACCACCCCCTCCTACAATACTATATATCACTCAGATCCCTTGGAATCGACCACCACCTCCTCCTACAATACTAAATATCACCCAGATCCCTTGGAATCGACCACCACCCCCTCCTACAATACTATATATCACTCAGATCCCTTGGAATCGACCACCACCTCCTCCTGCAATACTAAATGTCACTCAGATCCCTCACAATCGACCACCACCCCCTCCTACAATACTAAATATCACCCAGATCCCTCACAATCGACCACCACCCCCTCCTACAATACTAAATATCACCCAGATCCCTTGGAATCGACCACCACCGCCTCCTACAATACTAAATATCACCCAGATCCCTTGGAATCGACCACCACCTCCTCCTGCAATACTAAATATCACCCAGATCCCTTGGAATCGACCACCACCTCCTCCTACAATACTATATATCACTCAGATCCCTTGGAATCGACCACCACCTCCTCCTACAATACTATATATCACTCAGATCCCTTGGAATCGACCACCACCTCCTCCTGCAATACTAAATATCACCCAGATCCCTTGGAATCGACCACCACCCCCTCCGACAATACTAAATATCACCCAGATCCCTTGGAATCGACCACCACCTCCTCCTACAATACTATATATCACTCAGATCCCTTGGAATCGACCACCACACCCTCCTACAATACTATATATCACTCAGATCCCTTGGAATCGACCACCACCTCCTCCTACAATACTATATATCACTCAGATCCCTTGGAATCGACCACCACACCCTCCTACAATACTATATATCACTCAGATCCCTTGGA
Source organism: Myxine glutinosa (assembly GCF_964187855.1). NCBI lineage: Eukaryota > Metazoa > Chordata > Myxini > Myxiniformes > Myxinidae > Myxine > Myxine glutinosa. Next base: position 97,972,457 of record NC_136270.1, read on the forward strand.
ATCGACCACCACCTCCTCCTACAATACTATATATCACTCAGATCCCTTGGAATCGACCACCACCTCCTCCTACAACACTAAACATCACTCAGATCCCTCACAATCGACCACCAGCCCCTCCTGCAATCTATAAATATAAAACACAGTTTGTGTGTGTGTGTGTGTGTGTTATGTTACCGATAGACTCCGAAACAGAGAGGCTCACGTGCTTGATATTTGGCATAGACATGGCCATTGAGCCTGGGACGAACATGGCCGAGACCATATTTGACGAGATCCATATTTTTTATTCATATTTACCTCAGCGCATTTCAGCGAAGTACCCGCTAATCTCAGCCAGTGCCAGAACAGCTCGCTGATTCGCTCAGAGCGATCACGTGATGTTCCATCCCGTCACACGTCACACGTTTGCACGTAATTCAGGGCGAAAAGCAATTGCGTTTTTTCACCTTTATGCGATCGTGTTTTGTGTCGATTTTGTGCGATATGAATTAAATTTTAATTCATATTTCGTGTTTACGAATTCGAATACGAAGGATTTCCCCTTTCCCCTTTCGATTTCGAATACGAATCGAATACGAGCTTGAGTCGAGAGGGCGAATGTACGGGCTGGGAAAGTACGGGTCTCCCTTCCCCCGCCCGGCAACGCCGGTACTGGAGGGCGTGGGTCACAGGATCGGTGAGTCTCCAAAATCCGCTTCGTGCTCTTGCGAAGATGCAGGACGATGTCGCGATTGTTGTGCTGCTCTCCGACCATGAGAGCTGCAACGTCATTGTTGACTGGCCCTCCCCTTCCCCCTCCCCCTCCCCCCTCGCCCCTTCCCCTCCCCCCCTCCCCCCTCCCCCTCCCACCCCCCTCACCCTCCCATTCCTCACCCTCCCCTCCCCCCTCCCATCCCTCCCACCCCCCTCCCCATCCCCCCTCTTCTCCCCTCTCCCCCTCCCCCCCTTCTCCCCTCCCCCGCCCGGCAATGCCGGGTACTTCTGCTAGTATACATATATATATATATATATATATATATATATATATATATATATATATATATACTGGCTTGGCTCGGCTTGCTGCGCTCGCCTCACCAAGCGTCGTTACTGAGGAACGGGCTTATTTTAGCTGAGAATAATGACTGTATAGTCAGGTTCACTATGTCAATAAATTATATTTCGTTCAAAATCATGGTAGATTAGCAAACCTATACATTTTTGGAAAGGTTATAGCATAAGGAAACAAAAAATCAATGTTTACATTTGGAGAGATACCTGTATGGCGGCCATTTTGGATTTTCAAAATGGCCACTGTAAAATACATATTTTGTTCTATTTCTGCCTCTAATTACCCTAAAAACTTTTAAAAATATACTAAACCTATATTTTCAGGGACAAGGAATCCAATGAATGTATCAAATTAGTGCTATGGGGAATGGTAAGACACGAATCAAAGGTTTTGAATTGCAAAATACTGTCTTTATATTCGCGATAAGTTGCATAATCAAATACATGTTATCATTTTGTCCAGGCAGTTAATAACATCAAAATGTGTCACAATAATTCATATCACCAAACATACACAGGCAGTCAGCAAAATCATATATACACATGCAGTCAGTATAACTTCACATCTACACAGGCAGTCAATGACAAAATATACACAGGCAGTCAATGGCATCAAACATACACGATTACAGAATATGCCATTTAGAGTTCGTCATCACTGTCCTGTGTGTCGTATCCGACAATATAGTCCGCATCGTTTTCACAGTCCGTTCCACACAAGCAAAGGTCGGTCAAATTGATTGGCAAATCGAATTGGTCGAATGGTCGATCGAATCGAATTCGGTGAATCGAATCGAATCGAATCGATCGAATTGGTCGAATGGTCGATCGAAGAGATTGGTCGAATGGTCGAATTGGTCGAATGGAATTGGTCGATTGGTCGAATTGGTCGAATTGGTCGAATCGAATTGGTCGGAATTGGCAAATGTAAACATTGATTTTCAGATTTTCCATGTAATAACGTTTCCAAAAATGTATAGGTTTGCTAATCTACCATGATTTTGAACGAAAAAACAGAGTGAACCTGACTATCACCACCACGTAATTCAAAACACCTCACCACTATGTAATTCAAAACACCTCACCACTACGTAATTCAAAACACCTCACCACCAAGTAATTTAAAACACCTCACAGCCATAAAACACGTAATAAAAACACCTCACCACTACGAAATTAAAAACACCTCACAGCCATAAAACACGTAATAAAAACACCTCACCACTACGAAATTAAAAACACCTCACAGCCATAAAACACATAATAAAAACACCTCACAGCCATAAAACACGTAATAAAAACACCTCACCACTACGAAATTAAAAACACCTCACAGCCATAAAACACATAATAAAAACACCTCACAGCCACGAAATTAAAAACACCTCACCACCACGTCATTTAAAAACACCTCACCACCACGTAATTCAAACCACCTCATTACCACATAATTAAAAACACCTCACCACCACGTAATTATAAATACCTCACCACCACGTAATTCAAAACACCTCACCACCATGTGATTTAAAAACACCTCAACACCATGTGATTTAAAATGCAGTACCTGAGTTGCAGTACCAAAATGCAGTAGAATGCTAGCACTATGTGATAAATGACTGTACCTGAGTTGCCGTTTTGTCATGGTTTAAACCAATCATAATTCAAACAATAATTCAAAATATTCAATATTCAAATGTATTTGTAATATACGTGATATCACATTTTATAAACAATTGAAGTTGAAAATCTAAGTTGAAAAAAAAAATTTCCCCCAAAAAATTCAAAAAAAAAAAAAAAAAAATCGAAAATCTTTCAAAAGAAAATACCCTTAGGACATATCGACGGGAGAGATATGTGCATACCAGAAGTTTGGTACGATTTCACAAAAATTTGAGAAAGTAGTTCAGTGACAACACAAGACAACACAACACAGACGCTGCACAGATATATATATAGATATTAGATATATATATATATTTATACTTATAGTATACCTATTCACTTATACCAGATATATATATATATATATATAACTATATGTCGATATGTCTATCCTTATATGTCTATCCTTCCGAGGTTGGCAAATTGAGTACCAGCTTGCTGGGATGAATGATCACGGTGTGTACCCCGGTTTAGAATAGGTACACCGTTTCCCTGCGCATTGTAAGAGGCGACCAAGGGTTGGCGTCAGGAAGGGCATACGGCCATAAAAACATTGCCTCAAACAGGGAACCATGATTGTCATGGGGCCCGCAAGCATATATAATATATATCCCACATATATATCTTTTTTTTCCCATTCTGTCATTATTGAACTATATAACCAAGTATATAAAATAAAAAACACGGTTGGTGAAGCCGTCCGTCCATTTTGTCGTGGAACTATATGTCTATTAATTATGTACTGTTTCAACGTCAGTTGCATCCTGTCTATTAATTGTGTATGTCTATTAATTACGTACTATTGGAATGTACGTTTCAACCGTTTAGACTGCTGAGGCCCCTGAAACCTTTGAAGACCCTTTAAACCCCCAAGACCACTAAGACCCCTGAAGACCCAAAAGACCGAAAAATACCCTGAAGACCCTTAAATACACACAATATGCAAAAGTGTCAGAGGAGCCAAGAGACCCCGAAGACACATAAATACCCCAAAGACCATGAAGACCCCGAAGACCCTTAAAGACCCAAAGATCCCAAAGACCTGGGGGACCCAAAATCCTTTAAAGACTCAAAAGACCCCAAAGGCCTTGAAGACCTTTTAGACCCAAAATACGCAAAAGACCACGAGGAATTTCCATAGGACCCTGCCATTATGCTGTTAGAGGAATTTCCACAGGTACCTGCCATTATGCTGTCAAAGGGTATTCCTGTAAAACTCCCGAGATATTCCACACTCTATTGGAAAGTAATTCATTGACAACAAACAGCCCAGTGGAAACGGGTTATCTGCTAGTCTGTAATGTAAATGGAGCTTGATCTCGGCATGCGTCCATTCGTGAAGCACTGTGACTATATGTCTATTTTTAGCTCACCTGGAACGAAGTTCAGGGGAACTTTGCGATGGCGCGTTGTCCGTCCGTCGGTCCGTCAGTCAGTCCGTCTGTCTGTAAACACTTGAAACTTATTCTCCAAAACCGCTGATGGTATTACGACCAAATTTGGCACAAATGATATATGCTGTGTTGTGACTAAACTTTGTTAATGGCATTTTAAAAATTGGGGTGTAAGAGGGTCTACCGGGGGTCAATGTACATCCAGGTTTGACCCCCCAAAATAGGAATTTGCTTTTTTCTCAGAAACTACACACAATATTTCGATGAAATGTGACCACAACCTTCATCACCTGTGATGGACCGAAGTTTGTTCACAGAATTAAAAACAAATCTGGCCGTGAGTGGTCTACTGGGGGGGTTGCCCCCAAAAATAGGTATTTGCTATTTTCACTGAAACTACATACACAATTTCAATGAAACTTCACCACCCTTCATCACCCTTGATGTACCAATGTTTGTTCAAGGCATTAGAAAAATTGGGGTCTGAGGAGGTATATAGGATGGGAGGGGGAGTAGGGGTTTCCCCCCAAAATAAGTATTTTTTTGTTTGTTTGTTTAAAGTCTTATGAATATGTTAGTATGATTCTACATGCTGTCCTGTCTTTTAGCAACCATTCAAATTGGTTTAAAATACCTTTAGTCAGTGCAGTCTACTGTTTGTTCTACCAGGTGAGAGCCAGGGATATGCCCCTATGTTTTACATACTATTGGAATGTACATTTCGACCCTTTAGACTTCTGAGACCCATTAGTCCTTTGAATGCACTTTAAGACTCGCAAGACCCTTAAGACCAACAAGAACCCTAAAAACCTCGAAGACCCAAAGACACTTAAGACCCAAGAGACCCAGATGTCCCTTAAATACCGTGAAGACTCTTAACGTTTCCAAACAGGAAATCACAGCTGTCTCCCTTGACATATCTCGTGCCTTCAATATGGTCTGGCACCCCGCTCTGATCACCAAACTCTCCTCCGATGGTATCTATGGAAACCTCCACGCATGGCTTGCGGACCTCCTTTCTGGTCGCAGTCAACGTGTGGCCCTGAATGGAATTCTTTCATCTCCGCTTCCTGTTCAGGCTGGAGTTCCTCAAGGCAGTGTTCTGGGCTCTGTGCTTTTTTTGGTCTTCATCAATGATCTCTCCGACTCTCTGGAAAATCCTCTCTATCTCTTTGCTGATGACTACACTCTCTGCCGCTCCATACCTCATCCCTCAGATTGGCAGTCTGCAACCTCTTCATCTCTGCAGACCTCGACAATATCACAAACTGGTCAAACAAGTAGAACATGTCTTTCAATCCTGACAAATCTCACACTCTCACTTTGTCTCTCCGAAAAGACCGACTGGACAACCCTCCCATCTACAGTGCATTCAGAAGTATTCAGACCCCTTCACTTTTTCACATTTTGTTATGTTGCAACCTTATGCTGAAATCGTTTAAATTCATTTTTTTCCCTCATCAATCTACACTCAATACCCCATAATGACAAAGAGAAAACAGGACTTTAGAAAGTTTTGCAAATTTATTAAAAAGAAAAAACTGAAATATCACATTGACATAAGTATTCATACCCTTTGCTATGACACTTGAAATTTAGCCCAGGTGCCTCCCATTTCTCTTTATCATCTTTGAGATGTTTCTACACCTTGATTGGAGTCCACCTGTTGTAAATTCAATTGATTGGACATGATTTGGAAAGGCACACACCTGTCTATATAAGGTCTCACAGCTGACAATGCATATCAGAGCAAAAACCAAGCCATGAGGTCGAAGGAACTGCCTGCAGAGCTCAGAGACAGGATTGTGTCGAGGCACAGATCTGGGGAAGCCGAGAAAAAAAATTCTGCTGCATTGAAGGTTCCCAAGAACACAGTGGCCTCCATAATTCTTAAATGGAAGAAGTTTGGAACAATCAGGACTCTTCCTAGAGCTGGCCGCCCGGCCAAACTGAGCAATCGGGGGAGAAGGGCCTTGGTAAGAGAGGTGAACAAGAACCCGATGGTCACTCTGGCTGAGCTCCAGAAATCCTGTGTGGAGATGGGAGAAACTTCCAGAAGGATAACCATCACTGCAACAACCCACCGATCTGGGCTTTATGGCAGAGTGGCCAGACGGAAGCCTCACATTTCAATCTTGGTTTCATCAGACCACAGAATCTTGTTTATCACAGTCTGAGAGTCCTTTAGGTGCTTTTTTGCAAACTCCAAGCGGGCTTTCATGTGTCTTTCCCTGAGGAGAGGCTTCCGTCTGGCATGACTTTTGGTCATGTAGTGTATATATATATTGTTGCGGATCTCAGAAACGTCGGCCTTCCCCTTATCAAGGGGGGGTTAATCCCCTTGTCCTTTAGCTGGCCGACGCGATCCTGGAAGTTATCATGTCCTTCCTGTGCAGCGTTAGGTAGGGTTTTTAGAACTAGGGATTCGCTATTACCTAAGTACTAACGCTGACCGGAAACGAGGGAATAACTCCCGCCTGAATCATGGATATTGATGGAATATTGCCGAGCGGATAGCAATCCGCGATCCGAGCTGTTAACCAAGACTAGACCCGATTATAGCGGTTCCTAATCGTGCCATGCTTACCCAATTGAGAAAAGACTGATACGATCGGATTAAGAGGAATCCAGAAAGAACAAGTAATTTATTAACATTTTGTACACTTAGAAGAGGAAAAGAAAGAATGTACAAGGAAGAGGAAGAAGCAGTACACAGGGCAGTCTTAATCACAGTCTTATTCTATTCCCTGGACACGGGCCCGCTCGCTCTCAGATTCGGTATCAGACTTCAGACTCACGCGGGGATGTAGATGGTAGGGTGGAAGGTCCGGCGATGGCGTTCAGGCTCCGGTCCGGCTCCGGTCCTCGACCCGTACCAGGCGATGAAGGTGGAAGGCAGACAGCTCTCCGCGTAGCATAAGCACGTGGCGGACAATTATCGTGACGGGGAAAGGTTGGTATACTGGCGGTTATACGTAGTTCTTTTTCGCACACGTCCTCTCAAAGCAGCCGCCTCAATCAAAGCTCATCACGCAAGTTCTTTAGCGTGCTCTCCAAAGAGTCCTTTATGAATGTCAACTTTTCCCCAGCGAGTCCTTCTCATAAGTCCTCAATAAGCCAACCTTCCAACAAGTCCTTTTTAATGCGAGCTCGCCCAGGCAGTTCTCTCAAATCGCATCAGTCCTTCAAGTCTCAAAGGGCTTTGCGTGCGCGCTTTTATAAACCAAGCCAGCGAACGCTCTCGGAGCCCCAACCATGCCCTGTCAAGTGATCTCTCCTCAGCCCTGGTTGGCTGGTGATCACTTACCGGCTCCGCCTTGATGGCTGGTTGATGTGGCCGCACCTCCATCCTGGTGCTCCGCCCCCTTTTTGGGGCTTTATCTTGTGGCAATTAGGCTGGGTTGAGCGAGCCCAAGTGCAGCGAAGGCTGCTGGCCAAGGAGCGTAACAAATTGGGAGGGCCGATGGGGCATAGACTGGAGAGCGCTTAATGGCGTTGCTTGGAGGGAGGCTGCAAAATGAACAAAAGGGGCCTGCTCTTATTTGTTTGATGCAACGCAGATGCAACTATTGGGAATGGCCTTATCTAAACACATACTATGAAATAACTGACGTCCTATGGTGACCTACGTGTTGCTTGTAGCCTACCTATGGGGTGCTACCTTTAACCTTTAATGATGTTATATTTACAAGTGTGGGTTCTCAAAACCGCAACACTGCACCCCTCCTTTTGCCAGGCTCGGCCCGAGCTGAACCGGTACCTGGGTCAGGACTATTCTTTAACATTAGTGTGACACTTAGGTGTGGTTACCCTCTACTTTTAACCTACTACCCTGAGTGCGACAGTTTTAACACTAGATATGTCCCCCCTGCTGCGTTGTGTTCTATCTAACTGACTCACACCCACAATTAACCGAATTACGGAATTATTCTCAAACTAAACATTTAAAGCCGGTGGGGAGCATGTTATTTACAAGACTACTATTAATTATTTACAACTTTACCCCAGGACCTGTCTTTTGTGGGAAAAAGAAGAGAGATTTTGATAAGAGGAAAGACCATTGCACTGCACTGCACCAATACACCATACACCCTTATGCACAATAAATGCACCATAATATAAAAAAAATGCATAAAAAGCACTGTCCCCAATGCACCAAAAACATTTCAAAATAATAAATGATGCCTTGTGCTTGACTTGACTGCTGGGCTGATGGATCTTGGTTGCATTTTCTTCTTACTTGATGTTAATTAATAAAAAGGGCACAACCCGTGTCCGCTTTTTTATTTATGGCCAGCAGGGCCAGCGTAGGTTGTCCACCTGCATGGCATGTGCGCCACTTAAGAACAGTGGTCCGCAAGCAAGATACCTCTGGCAGCAATGGTCGGCTTCAGCAAAGGTGCCAGGCCACAGAACGTGTGGTCCAAAGGTGCCAGGCCACAGAACGTGTGATCCAAAGGTGCCAGGCCACAGAACGTGTGGTCCATATGGTGTATCAGTGCAGGCAGGCAGGCAGCAGGGTGCAGGCAGCAAGAGTGCGGCCGCACCGCTCAAGGCACCTGCACACTCCCCTCGCACAAAAGACCATAGGTCTATGAGTGGGGAAGGAAGACCAAGCAGAGGTTAGCGGGATGCAAGGGTGCAAGGGTACACATCATACAAGGTAATGCGACATGAGGGGCGCTGGAGAGCGAGCTGAGAAAGCTCATCCCTACTCGATCTTCACTCCCCCATGTCACCTACTCTACCCTTGCCCTTCCCCGTATTTACACAACTTACAAATCCAGTCTCTACTGTCTCGTCCCCCAAATCTCCCCTAAACCAAATTCGTCACCCAATCCCTCCCAAGAAGGAAGGGATGGAATAACACACAATGTCCCACCCACGTCAAGATGCGTCTTACATTCTAAATCGTTCACAAAACCTGGTGTGGAGTCCTATCACCTTGGTGAGTGGATGCAGATGGTGCGAAGAGATTTTCTCCTAACTATCCTTCTAAATGACATTAACACTTTAACTACCCGGGGTCTTGCCCTGCCAATCCATTGGCCATCATTACACTATGTGGTTCTAAAAACCAATTCCCATTGCCCATATTGTGGTGCTCTCCCAATTTTGGGGTCTCACTCTCCCCATTTTTCAATTTGTGCCCTCGCACAATTTCGGGGCTGGGTCGTGTGGCTCTCCCAGCAGGTCTACTTACCTGCGCACCTCCGCCACTGACGTCGCCACCCGAGCTTGCCTAGCTCCTCACACTACCCTAACCTGGGGAAGGCCCTCCCTGGCACTTACCCCCTCTATGCCCCCTCAGAGCATTGGGCTACCCGGGTCCTCCTTCTCGGATCCTCGGGCCCCGCTGAACACTACCTGAACTCTACCTGGCTCCCAGAGCCTACCTGCGGCCTCACCTGGCCAACAGACTACCAGTGGCGGAGTGCTCATTTAACCATACGTACTAACAGGCTCACATGCCCAGCCATTCCACAGTCTTATGCACCCAACAAAAACACTACTTTGCAACTACTCGCACCACAGCTGTCAATATCCAACAAATTTACCTACTCCCTCTACCTAACTTTAAACTACCCTCCCCAGGTACTCGTGAAGGGGTCCATCCTTCCCCCCATTCACTCCTTCACACCATGCACTCCACACCACTCATTCCTGACACCTACTCCACACTACTCACTCCACACCATTACACTTGTCCACAATGCTCTACTCATACACTTTCACACACACACATCATTCACGAGCATTGCCTCATTTCCTCACGCTCACCACCAAGAATCTCATTCACAATGCCTCATTTGCACCTAAAGCGCATCCTCATACTCACACATACAGCATCATCTAGCTAACTATCTCCTTCCCTCTAATACTAGTGCTTTCCCTGTCATCCCTTATACTAAGCACATCCCTCGTCATTATCATCCACCTAATCTCTCTATGTCCCCTCTACTTGTACAATGTCTCTACTTAACTCTTAGTCTCCTATGGTCATCTCTAGGTCCTTAACAATTATCCTAGCCCACCCTGGCTAGTTCACACTGCCAAACCCCATACTCTACTGCTCCTTTGCCCCAAAATGAACGATGTGAGAGATGGTAGATCTACCATCCCTCTACACCGGATACCATTTGCCATCACTACTGCTACCATTGGTCCACTATCCTTGAGCCTCCCGGTGCGGCAATACATTGTCACAGCTCGGCTTCGAAAAACCGAGCCATGTATGCGGATGGTCTGTCTCCTGTTGGTTGGGTCCGTCCGGCATGTTCGATTCTGGGGAGGAGGCATTCTCGGACCGATGTTCCAGGCGTCATCTCGGCACGGAGCCCTCCGGTCTCCGGCACGGTGACCCAACCTCCCCCAGTCAGAGCACCGCGCCCGCTAGGGCGCGAAGGTCCGACCTGACTGACCTCCCCCGGAATCGTGCTGTTCGCCGCTACGAAGCGGCACCGACCATACAGGGCAGAGCCCGGCACGAATCATGCACGGCGCTCCTTGCAAGAACATCGCGGCAACGATCCCCGCCGGCCCCCGCAGCACACCAAGAACACCACACCCGAGAGCTCGCGTCGGCTATACGTTGGCATAAGCGCTGCCCCGGTCTGCGTCGATGCTCGGATCGCATTCTCACCTTCACACGCGACCCGTTTCTCACTCGCACAGCCCATACACTCCGTTGGCTCTGCCACCCCACGCTCTCGTGCACACTCCTTTCTTACACACTCTCACACACATTCTTGCGCACTCATTCTACTCGCACACCCCATCATCACACACTCCTCCGTTACAACCATGGGTGTGCACTCTTGCACATACCCAATCATTACCGCACACCCTCGCGCACATTCTTGTGCACACTCCTCCGTTACGTACTCTGTAACACTCACGGGTGTGCACTCTTGCATACACCCACTCACCTGCTCCAGTGTGCATCCCCGCACACTCTCTCAATCCATGTCTGGCGTGCATCCTCGCACACTCTCCACAACCAACTCTGCTGTGCATTCTCCCTCACTTTCACACTCTGTTGTGCACTCACCCTCACTTTCACACTCTGTTGTGCACTCACCCTCACTTCCACACTATGTTGTGCACTCACCCTCACTTTCACACTCTGTTGTTACACACCCGCACTTCGGTGCACACTTTTCTCTCACAGACGCCATTCACCTTCACACAGCGCACCACGGACCTTCCACAAGCGCCCTGGTGACGCCGGGATCCCAAGCGCATGAAAAATCCTCTCGCGCCAAATCTTTTCGCGCCATATACAGCCCGGCTTACCTTCGGGATCCTTTTCTCCTCACGCATCTGCAAACTTTCATTTGGGTTAGGAAGTACGGCATCATGATGCGACCACAGACTTTGTACATAATCCATCTTTTCCTCCCGCAATTGCTCTTCTAAGTCCGCCGTTTACTTAACCCCGATTTCAACTATTTATTTTATTTCAATTTCTTTTTCCTTGTTATGCTCAACGACCGCTGGTGCTAATAAAATATAATTTTCTAATTCAACGGCCGTCGGCTTCTCTATTCCCCGTGTCGCAATTTCTACCCCGGTCCACGTAACCATGCCTTGCTCAGCCTCGCTTTCCCCGCGTTCCTCAAGCCGCGCTACCCCGTCGCATACCCGTGTGCCTTTCCCGCTCGACCTGCGGTCTATGTCCTTCCCATATTCTTTTACGTGGCCACCCATTCTGTTTTCAAACCCCGTTAACCCCTCGTTTATTTCTCTGGCTTGGCCATTCATGTCCTTCAACTGGCCCCCTAATTTGCTTTCTAATCCCCCCAATTTGCTTTCTAACCCACCAATTTGACTTCCCAATTGCTCTCCCATTCTATTTTCCAAATTACTTAACCCGTCTCTCAATCCCCCAATTTGGTTTCCCACATCGTTTCTCAATCCCCCAATTTGATCTCCCAATTGCTTACTATCGGCCCTCATTTCTCCCATTCTGTTTTCCATTTTATGCTCCACCTTGATAATAAAGGCCCTCATTTGTGCCATGAACAATTGGAAGTCCCCTGGCCCCATGGGCTCGGCACTCGCCGCCATGTGCGAGGCGCCGCCATTTTGCTCACCTGCCACCCCTACTGCTGCACCCTCATTAACTGCATCCTCCATTTCCTCCAATTGTCCCAATTCTTCCCTGGAGTCCTGGGTTGATTCTAACCCTCCTCTACCTCCTCATTTCCCCCCACCGGCATCCGATCGCCTTGGCTATCCATGGCACGATTTAAAATTTAGAGGTTACTACAATTTCGGCCGCTCGTAATTTTGAGTGCGTTAGGCGCACTTCGGGTCCAAATCCCACTCCCAGACACCAAATGTTGCGGCCAATATGCAAAATTGGTGTCCAAAATTTGGTCTAAAAAATGTAGTCCCACGTTCCAAATCCCACTCCTGACACCAATTGTTGCGGATCTCAGAAACGTCGGCCTTCCCCTTATCAAGGGGGGGTTAATCCCCTTGTCCTTTAGCTGGCCGACGCGATCCTGGAAGTTATCACGTCCTTCCCGGGCAGCGTTAGGTAGGGTTTTTATGACAAGGGATTTGCTATTACCTAAGTACTAACGCTGACCGGAAACGAGGGAATAACTCCCACCCGAATCACGGATATTGATGGAATATTGCCGAGCGGATAGCAATCCGCGATCCGAGCTGTTAACCAAGACTAGACCCGATTATAGCGGTTCCTAATCGTGCCACGTTTACCCAATTGAGAAAAGACTGATACGATCGGATTAAGAGGAAACCAGAAAGAACAAGTAATTTATTAACAATTTGTACACTTAGAAGAGGAAAAGAAAGAATGTACAAGGAAGAGGAAGAAGCAGTACCCAGGGCAGTCTTAATCACAGTCTTATTCTATTCCCTGGACACGGGCCCGCTCGCTCTCAGATTCGGTCTCAGACTTCAGACTCACGCGGGGATGTAGATGGTAGGGTGGAAGGTCCAGCAATGGCGTTCAGGCTCCGGTCCGGCTCCGGTCCTCGACCCGTACCAGGCGATGAAGGTGGACGGCAGACAGCTCTCCGCGTAGCGTAAGCGCATGGCGGACAATTATCGTGACGGGGAAAGGTTGGTATACTGGCGGTTATACGTAGCGCTTTTCGCACACTTCCTCTCAAAGCAGCCGCCTCAATCAAAGCTCATAACACGAGTTCTTTTGTGCGCTCTCCAATGAGTCCTTTATGAATGTCAACTTTTCCCCAGCGAGTCCTTCTCATAAGTCCTCAATAAGCCAACCTTCCAACAAGGCCTCTTTAATGCGAGCGAGCTCAGGCAGTTCTCTCAAATCGCATCAGTCCTTCAAGTCTCTAAAAAGGGCTTTGCGTGCGCGCTTTTATAAACCAAGCCAGCGAACGCTCTCAGAGCCCCAACCACGCCCTGTCAGGCGATCTCTCCTCAGCCCTGGTAGGCTGGTGATCGCTTACCGGCTCCGCCTTGATGGCTGGTTGACGTGGCCGCACCTCCATCCTGGCGCTCCACCCCCTTTTTCGGGGCTTTACCTTGTGGCAATTAGGCTGGGTTGAGTGAGCCCAAGGGCAGCGAAGGCTGCTGGCCAAGGAGCATAACAAATTTGGAGGACCGATAGGGCATAGACTGGAGAGCGCTTAATGGCGTTGCTTGGAGGGAGGCTGCAAAATGAACTAAAGGGGCCAACTCTTATTTGTTTGACGCAATGCAGATGCAACTATTGGGAATGGCCTTATCTAAACACATACTATGAAATAACTGACGTCCTATGGTGACCTACGTGTTGCTTGTGGCCTACCTATGGGGTGCTACCTTTAACCTTTAATGATGTTATATTTACAAGTGTGGGTTCTCAAAACCGCAACAATATGTATATATACATATTTTTAACCTTTTTTTATATTGTCATGTGTCTACCCTTGGTGAAGACCTCAGGGCGACAGATGACCAAACGAGCTCGAATTCCGAGACGTATACCCAACTATGGCGGTACCTTGTGCATGCGTGGGGGGTAGTGGAGGGCAGCAAGGGCTTACCTGCATGGATGGACGTGGCATGGGGGTTATCCGATCCACACAACAAATAAACGTACAAGACAGGCACAACAAGGAAATGCAATAAATAATGATTTCATGAAAATAAACACAATACAATACAATAAAAAGGTGACACAACATTCCTAAATGAGGGACCCTCCATCAGACACAATAACAACACAAGGGGATTATAAATGAAAAACAATGTGTAGTGTAGTGTGGTGCATTGGCTGATACTCCGCCTGGCGTCCTTGACTGTCTGGGGCTGTCACACGTCTCGCGTCCCTGTTGTGAGACGCGTTGGCGTGAAGTCGCGTTCGCCGCCGACGCGAAGCGAACAGGCCAGAGCTCCTCCCTCATCCTTCTCGCTCGGCTGCATCGAGCATCGAGCTCCGACCATCCCCAACTTCCCAGGCGCACATGACACAAAGCGCAGCCGTTACGAGCCAACACAGAGAGAGAGAGAGAGAGAGAGAGAGAGAGAGAGAGAGAGAGAGAGAGAGAGAGAGAGAGGGAGAGAAAAAGAAAGAGAAAGAGAAAGAGAAAGAGAAAGAGAAAAAAAGAAAAGAAAAGAAAAAAGGAAAAAAAGGATGTGTCCGCCTTTTCCGCAGCCCGGAACTGGGAGAGATCGAAAATGCGACTGCCCAGCACAAGAGAGACAAGGCAACTCGAACCACCTACCACGAACACCGGAACAGAGCAAGAGAGGAAAGTGCGTCAGCTCGCAATGAAACCCCAGGACAGAAAGAGAGAAAATGTAGGGACATGTCACTCGAACGTTCTCTCCAACGTCACACTCGCTCCAAACGCCGAGTGCCACATGCTCACCCCAACCAATCGTCCTTTGGGGCGTGACTTCATGGCCACTCTTCGCGCCCATCGATATGATTTAAGCTGGATGGTGTCATTAGTAGTGTCCGGATCTGGTCGGCGATCGCTTTATTTAATGTAGGTGCTGATCACATGGCTGGTCGTGTAAGTGTTCTAAGAACAAAGGGAAAACTACAGAGGCAACTACACACAGGGGTCTACCCTTATACCCTAACTAATTAGCATAGCTCCACCCCTCGCATGGAGACAAATATACACTTACGCGACATCCGGGCCTGACTTATTTATGGGAAGGATTCTTCTTCTTCGCTACAGTCGACGCACACTACCCTATACAATCCGACCTTGACAAAGGTATTTCATTACCTACCCCCCTCACCCCCCACAAACGTAACAATATTATTTTGACTTATTTTGCTGTACCGGAGCAATACTCTTTACAGAATGTTGATGTCACCGAAGCAGTTTCTTGCCAAGGGTTACAAAGTGGTTTGCCATTGCATTCACACACATATATATATATATATTCTTGGCCTGACTCAGATTATTGTGAATACAATCATTTTAATAACTTCTTGAACGCCCATTATATGCATAAGAGTCATCACATGCCAGTGAAATGATTGACAAAATAGCACAGAAACATTAAATCCAAATGGGGTTTTAACATTAAGGTTAAAAATTGGAGAGAGGGTGATCGGGGGTAAGGAGCAGATAGATGGCTTGGGTTCAGTTGAATGCCAAAAATCCCACAGTCTATTGTTTTTTTTAATCCAACACTAAAGTGCAGTCATCATGTACCATAACGAGTCAAAGACGCACCACGTTGGCATTATTATGAACAAATGAAAGTAGAAGAATGGCTGTGAACCCAAAAAGAATGCACAGTAACAAACAAGCTGCCTTTTAAGGTTTTGTATCAGGCTGATGGCCAAACCAATGAAGTCATTGGAGGAGTTGAGCTGCAAAAATGAATGAAAAACATTTAGTATGTGCAAAGATTGGAACTAATTGGAAGTTTATATAATTTGTTTTACAAACTAACAATTGTACGACTGGACTTTACAAACTTAAGAAGCGTAATGTTCCTTGTGCACGAGTTTGATCCACTTGGGTTTTGTAAAACTTTGAACCACCCTTGAAAAGTTCCTTTTGGCAAAATTTCTGAGAGCATAAGGGAGTCATATATTTGACTGCCCGTTTCGATTCCCATGCGAACGGCACATATTCGGGCAGGTGTTTATATTATGAAGTTCAGATCGAGACAAAACGCCTGCAATGAAGTACACAAGCTTCACGCAAGCCTTAATCCCAAATAAGGGAGGTATATACATATACATACATATACAATTTTATATACAGTATATATACATATATATATATATATATATATATATATATATATATATATATATATATATATACATACATACATATAATATGTATATATACATTATATATGTGCCGGTGTGTGCCCCGGTTTAGAATAGGTACACCATATCCCTGCGACACGCGTCGTAAGAGGCCACTAAAGGGTTGGCCTCAGGAAGGGCATCCGGCCATAAAAATATTGCCTCAGAAAAGGAACCATGATGATTGTCATGGGGCTAAACCCGCAAGGCTAAACCCTGCTCTAGCAGGGAAAATGGCCTTAAAAAGGGAATTATATATACAGTCACGTGAAAAAGTAAGTACACCCCATGTAAAGTTTTGACTTTTTCAACAGATTTCAACATACAGCTATTTGATCTTCATTTCAACAATATTGATAGATAAAGGTGATATAATATAACAAATATCATGAAACATTTACATTTTGTAGTCCATTGTATAATTTAAATAAACATAAATGCAAATTTTGCATGTGGAAAAAGTAAGTACACCCATACATTTATCACTACTTCAAATACCTAAAATTCGAATCAGGTGCAACAGCTCAGGTGCAAATGATTAGAACATCGTTAGAGAGGATCTTGGAGGAACCTGTCTTATTTAAACCTCAGACATTTCGTTTGGTTTGCTCTTTGTTGTTGAAGTGTGCGGCATCACCATGGCCAGATCAAAAGAGCTCTCTCAGGCCTTCAGAAAGAAGGTTATAGATGCCTACGAGTCTTGGAAGGGATTTAAAAAGATCTCCAAACAATTTGAAATCAATCATTCAACTGTCCGGAAGATCATCTACAAGTGGAGAAGATTCCAAACAACTGCCAACTTGTTCAGGCCAGGCCGCCCCAGCAAGTTCAGCCCGATAGCAGACTGCAAGATGCTGAAAGAACTCTCTAAGAACCCCAGAATGTCATCACGGGACCTACAGGTGGCTCTTTCCACAGTTGATGTCAAAGTGCACGAGTCTACCATTAGAAAGAAGCTGCACAAATTTGATCTACATGGGAGGTGTGCCAGGAGTAAACCTTTGCTGTCCAGAAAGAACATCAGGGCAAGACTAAAGTTTGCCAATGGACACCTTGGCAAAGACCAGCACTTCTGGAACAATGTGCTCTGGACAGACGAGTCAAAGGTAGAGCTATTTGGCCACAGTACCAGAAGACATGTTTGGCGAAACCAAAGACAGCATTTGACCACAAGAACCTGATACCAACTCTAAAGCATGGTGGTGGAAATATTATGGTTTGGGGCAGCTTTGCTGCATCAGGGCCTGGGCAGCTCACCATCATAGAATCCACTATGAATTCTTCATTGTACCAGAGGGTGCTTGAGGATAATGTGAGGCCATCTGTCGGACAGTTGAAGCTCAACCGAAGGTGGACCTTGCAGC
Organism: Myxine glutinosa; assembly: GCF_964187855.1. Lineage (NCBI taxonomy): Eukaryota > Metazoa > Chordata > Myxini > Myxiniformes > Myxinidae > Myxine > Myxine glutinosa. Next base: position 97,990,207 of record NC_136270.1, read on the forward strand.
ATGACATTGACCTTAAACATACCAGTAAATCCACTAAGGAATGGCTGAAAAGAAAGAAATGGAGGGTTCTGGAATGGCCAAGTCAAAGCCCGGATCTAAATCCCATCGATATGTTGTGGGGGGATTTGAAGCGAGTTGTGCATGCAATTGTGCATGCTGTGCAACAATTTTTTGTTGAATAAATTATTGCAAAGTCAATTTTACATTGTTTTTTGTTCAATTAGATCACCTTTATCTATAGATACTGTTTAAATGAAGATCAAATATTGATATGTCCACATATGTTAAAAAGATTTTAAAAACATTTCATGGGGTGTACTTACTTTTTCCACATGCGAAATTTGCATTTATGTTTATTTAAATTATACAATGGACTACAAAATGTAAATGTTTCATGATTTTTGTTATATTATTTCACCATTATCTGTCAATATTGCTGAAATGAAGATAAAATATCTGTATGTTGAAATATGTTGAAAAAGTCAAAACTTTACATGGGGTGTACTTACTTTTTCACGTGACTGTATATATATATATATATATATATATATATATATATATATATATATATATATATATATATATATATATATATATATATATATATATATATATATATCTACATGTATGTATATATGTATATGCATATATTGTTACGGTTTTGGTAAACCGCTAAGAAGTAACGGCAACCACCATACAGGTCCCTTTGAATCGTTATTTCAAAGCAGAACATTATCTTAGTCCCTTCCCCTTTTATGGGTTAGTATGTTGTTATGCATTGGGGAGGGAGACAGGCCTTCCACTCATAAGGGGATAATTTGCCAGGCAATGCACACAGGCTCAAAGGCACACCATCCAAGCACCAGGTAAAAGTTTATTCGAGAGGGCTTATGGGGGTAGGGGAAGCGACACTTCACCAATCAGCAGCCCGAAAGCCCTTCTAAAACAGCTCCCACCTCTCGCCAGGGCGAGACAGAAAGGCCTGCAAGTTTTTTTTCGCTCTGCACGTGTTTTCTTCCCCTCTCTGTGCACGTGGCCTGCTATCCGATATCTCTCTCTGCTCCCTCTCGCTGCACATGTGCATGACGGACTCTCTTTCTGCATGAGGCCACGACTTGATTCTCTATCTTGGCTGGGCCCTCTCTCAGGTCTCTGCACGTGCCTGCTCTCTGCCTGCCGGTTCCACTCTGCACGTGGTCATCGGACTTTCTGCACGAGGCCACGACGTTCTCTTGCTCTGCACGGGATCACGACAAGCTCTCCCTCCACGTGTGTTGGCTCTTGCCTGCACGGTTCCCGAATCACTCACTCTGCCGAGTTCCCGATGCTCTTTGCCTCTTTGTGTTCATGCTGGGATCGCCTTTGCCTCTTAATGCTTGTGCTGGGGTGGCCACCCTGCCGGCGTGGTGCTCGTTGGTGACGACAGGACGAGGTCATTTCAGTGGACACAATGGGGTCCTGGTAACATCGAAACCATTTTGCTAACAGGATCCCAACGTTCGTTCCCCCTCCCCTCCCCTCCCCCGTGAATGTGTGCTGGGCGCCCTTGTTGTGTTTATTTGTAGGGATCGTCATAAGGCATAGAATAAGCTAAGTTTCTGCCTCTTGTCCTTTTTTCTTTCCTATCAATAAGTTTCACTGTAAATAGTTGTAAATAAATCGAATCGTTAAACATTTCCTTTCCAAATGTCCGCGAATGTCTTTTCTTTCATTGGTCTGCCATTGTCAGTGACCGTAACAATTTTGGT
>NC_136270.1:97996954-98041954 GCF_964187855.1 Myxine glutinosa
TAAAATTTGCAGTCGTGGGTAAAGGCCGTTTCTTTTGTAAATCAACGAACAACAAAGTGAGGATCTGCCTGGGGTTATATTTCGCTAATGCCACCCTCAAAGGTTTTCTGCTTGAGCGCAGTTATTCTTAAAAAAAACAAAAAACAGTGATGAAAGCAATTATTTGACAAACTCATGAAAACAATCCAATTTCTACAATTAATGTTCGACAACAGTTTGCCTTTATTTATATACTTGTAAAAAGCCCGTCAAAAATGATGGGTTGTTACAATTTCCTCAAAAAAAAAGAAGAACTTCCAGTTTATTCAGCGGTGCAGCCTCGTGAGCGTGCCAAAGTCTGAAGCCTCGGCCTAGTGTCAGGTGTGCTTATATCTTCTTTATTTATTAGACATTAAATGGACATCAATGAACACTCCTTTTACTCTGTGCGCGTTGCACATCACGAGCTTGTATTTATTATTATGTACTAGGACGTGCCCGTACGTGGGTGCCCGTTCCTTGGTGCGGCCCAGCATCTAGTCGAGACCCAGTCACCCAGGCCGATCACCCATTCCGACCCCAAATTCCTCATCGACGATAACTAAACAATATATTATATGAATCGCACCGTACATACCTCCTTCTAGATCTTGTTCTTGTCTTGATATACTCACTCAGGCTCACTCTATCACGACTGAGTCCTCCCAGCTCCTCCAAATGGCGCCCGCTACGCCTCGAATTCACATCGGCCACGCCTACGCAACAACGTGTTCTGTGATTGGCTGGCCTACCCCGCAACCTGTTCTGTGATTAGTTTGGTAAATAAATCGCCATAGCTCGGTAACTACTTCTCCGATTAATATGAAACCTTGAAAAGGCACATCCACGGGTCCCCAGCAATATACCTGGCAAGTTTCAAGTATATCGGACCGGTAGTTGTCGAGAAACAGCGGTCACAGACAAACACACACACATACACACACACATACACACACACATACACACACACATACACACACACATACACACAGAGATTACTGGAATTATAGATAGATAAGAAAGCTTTTGTACGCCGCCCTTGAGGCTTGGTTTGCAAGCCACCGTCTACAATTCCAATAGAAGAGACATAATTATTATTTTATGGAAAATGTTTTTCGAGTTTGTTTTGTCCTCAAAATAGACCATAGTGAACACACATTCGTGTGAGAAGATTGGCCTTTAAAACCTACCCTTATGAAGGGGGGACAGACATCTGTACAAACACACAAACATGCAAACTGACATTTTGTTTTTTGTACATATTATCTCAATGATATATTGGATGTACTGGAAAGTAATGTCGTTTTTCAAAGAAGAATACACAGCTTTAAAAAACCGACATTACTTTCCGGTACATCTAATATAAAGGGTCTTCAAAGAGTTCTTGGAATGAGATACTCACAATAATACAAAAATGGCAAGATTTTGGTATTTTTCAAAACAAAAGTGTGTCTTCAGAGTCCCCGGGGTCTTTTAGGACCTCTGGGTATTTTGGGTTCATGGGGTCTTTGGCTCTTTTGGGTCCTCGGGTTATTTTGAGTCTTCAGGGTCTTTGTGGTCTTTTGGGTCTTTGGAGTATTTATGGGTCTTTGGGGTATTTTGGGTCTTCGAGGTCTTTTAGGGTCTTTGGGGTCCTTTGGGTCCTCAGGGTCATTTGTGACTTTGTGGTCTTTTGGGTATTCAAGGTATTTAAGGGTCTTCAGCGCCTTTTAGGTCTTCGGAGTCTTTTTGGGTCCTTTGGGTCCTCCAGGTCTTTTGGGTCTTCATGATCTTTTGAGTTTTCAGGGTCTTTAAGGGTCTTCGGGGTCCTTTGGGTCTTTGGATTCCTCCGGGTATTTTAGGTCCTCTGGGTATTTTATGTTCTCTGGGTCTTTTGTGTCTTCGGGGTCTTAGAGGACTTTAGGGGACTTTAGGGGACTTTAGGGGACTTTGGAGTTTTCAAAGATCTAAGGGGCCTCAATAGTCTAAAGGGTCAAAAGGTACATTCCCATAGCACATAATAGACGGAGGCAATTAATCGACAGGATGCAAGCAAAGGTCACACAGTAAGTAATAAATACACACATAGTCACACGGCTGAAGGGAGGACGGCTTCATCAACATTGTTTTCTCGGTTTTATCTATTTCGATATATCAATAGATATAGACAGATTGACTGAATATATATTCAGTCAATCCATCTATGTAGTTTTGTTTTTTAGCCGCGTCGCAAGACGCTGGTCATAGAGTGCCCTCTGCTGTTGTTGTTGTTGTTGTTCTTCTTCTTGTGCTTCTTCTTGTTCTTGCAGAGAAGACAAAACCTCAAAGCTCCACCCATTCTGGGAACCATAGCTCCACCCATTGTGGGAGAGGCTTCATATAAACAAATATCCACCATTTTATTAACTCGCATAGCTTTGAGGCCTGTTTTGTAGGCCCGTGGTGTCTTCCTCTCTCACACAGTTTTATTTCAAATCAAATTCGATATATCATTTCATTTTTCACAGTCGCTAACATAGTTTTAGACTCGGTTGAAAAAAAACGGGAAGAAAATCCGATGAAAGTTGCCCTTTATAGAACGAAATGAATTCTCAAAGGCCTGTAACTTCAAGTCCATTGAGATATATATTTTTTAAATCGCGGCATGGTCAGTCATACACCGCCCGAAATAAGAGACGGGAAAATGCCGAGATATATATATTTTGTTTAAATCGCGGCATGGTCAGTCATACACCGCCCGAAATAACAGATGGGAAAATGCCGAGATATATTAAAAATTCGTCCATTTGATGACAATCGTCACGATGAAATATTTAATTTATACGTCGTCACAATAATGTGGAGAGAGGAGCATAGCTTCGTTCACGTGTCGCCACATACGGGGAATTGCCGAGATATATTTTTTTTAAATCGCGGCATGGTCAGTCATACACCGCCTGAAATAACAGACGGGAAAATGCCGAGATATTTTTTAAAATTCGTCCATTTGATGACAATCGTCACGATGAAATATTTAATTTATACGTCGTCACAATAATGTGGAGAGAGGAGCATAGCTTCGTTCACGTGTCGCCACACATGGGAAATTGCCGAGATATATATTTTTTAAATCGTGGCATGGTCAGTCATACACCGCCTGAAATAACAGACGGGAAAATGCCGAGATATATTAAAAATTCGTCGCCACACACGGGAAATTGCCGAGATATATTTTCACTTTGCACAAAAATAACATCAAGTAATCGAATCAATAGGAATGTCCTGTGCCTATAACATCGACGTTATAGGCACAGCTGCATCTAGGCATTGTGTAACATCGACGCGGCTTTTGTTTTAATTAAAACTTTTTGTACTTGTTAATGCTTTAACCATGTGCTGACTCATTATTTTGAAAACCTAATCTGTAAATTGTTTTTGTTCAATCATCCTGTTTGTCGGCAAAAAGGCGGCAAAAAGGGTTGGCGTCAGGAAGGGCATCCGGCCGTAAAACATTGCTTCAAAAAGGGGACCGAAAAAACAACAACAACCACGGTTCCCGAAAAAGGCCAACCCCCGCTTTGCGGGGAAAAATGGCCTCTAAAGGTGGTTATTTTTATATTTTTATCCTTGTTTTCATGAAATGGAACTTTATTCTGTTATAGAATAGTCTTTTCAAACTTCCTGTATATATGCAAACCAAAGACCGAGCATATACACCAAGTTCACAACAAAAATGAATACAACTCGACACTGCTGTAGTTACGACGTTTACCCCATCAGATACAATCAGGCAACTTGCATTTATATATATATATATATATATATATATATATATATATATATATATATATATATATATATATATATATACAGTCACGTGAAAAAGTAAGTACACCCCATGTAGAGTTTTGACTTTTTCAACATATTTCAACATACAGCTATTTGATCTTCATTTCAACAATATCGATAGATAAAGGTGATATAATATAACAAATATCATGAAACATTTACATTTTGTAGTCCATTGTATAATTTAAATAAACATAAATGCAAATTTCACATGTGGAAAAAGTAAGTACACCCCGATATTTATCACTACTTTAAATACCTAAAATTAGAATCAGGTGCACCAGCTCAGGTGCAAATGATTAGAACATCGTCAGAGAGGATCTTGGAGGAACCTGTCTTATTTAAACCTCAGACATTTAGTTTGGTGTGCTCTTTGTTGTTGAAGTGTGCAGCGTCACCATTCCAAGATCAAAAGAGCTCTCTGAGGCCTTCAGAAAGAAGGTTATAGATGCCTTCGAGTCTGGGAAAGGATTTAAAAAGATCTTCAAACAATTTGAAATCAATCGTTCGACTGTCCGGAAGATCATCTACAAGTGGAGAAGATTCCAAACAACTGCCAACTTGTTCAGGCCAGGCTGTCCCAGCAATTTCAGCCCAAGAGCAGACCGCAAGATGCTGAAAGAGGTCTCTAAGGACCCCAGAATGTCATCATGGGACCTACAGGTAGCTCTTGCCACTGTTGATGTCAAAGTGCTCGAGTCTACCATTAGAAAGAGGCTGCACAAATTTGATCTGCATGGGAGGTGTGCCAGGAGGAAACCTTTGCTTTCCAGAAAGAACATCAGGGCAAGACTAAAGTTTGCAAATGAACACCTAGGCAAAGACCAGCACTTCTGGAACTATGTGCTCTGGACAGATGAGTCAAAGGTAGAGCTATTTGGCCACAGTACCAGAAGACATATTTGGCGAAAACCAAAGACAGCATTTGACCACAAGAACCTGATACCAACTGTAAAGCATGATGGTGGAAATATTATGGTTTGGGGCAGCTTTGCTGCATCAGGGCCTGGGCAGCTGACCATCATAGAATCCACTATGAATTCTTCATTGTACCAGAGGGTGCTTGAGGATAATGTGAGGCCATCTGTCGGAAAGTTGAAACTCAACCGAAGTTGGACCTTGCAACATGACAATGACCCTAAACATACCAGCAAATCCACCAAGGAATGGCTGAAAAGAAAGAAATGGAGGGTTCTGGAATGGCCAAGTCAAAGCCCGGATCTAAATCCCATCGTGATGTTGTGGGGGGATTTGAAACGAGCTGTGCATGCAATAAATCCATCAAACATCACACAGCTCAAATAATTCTGCATGGAGGAGTGGGCAAGAATTTCTCCCAGTTGATGTCAGAGACTGGTAGACAGTTATAAGAAATGCCTACTTGAGGTTGTTTCTTCCAAAAGGGGCAATACCACCTATTAGAGCCAAGGGTGTACTTGCTTTTTCCACATGCGAAATTTGCATTGATGTTTATTTAAATTATACAATGGACTACAAAATGTAAATGTTTCATGATATTTGTTGTATTATATCACCTTTATCTATCAATATTGTTGAAATGAAGATCAAATAGCTGTATGTTGAAATATGTTGAAAAAGTCAAAACTTTACATGGGGTGTACTTACTTTTTCACGTGACTGTATATATATATATATATATATATATATATTGTTGTGGATATGAGAATTGTGTTTTTTTATTGTGCAGTACATTGTAAAATATCACCCTCCTTCCTCCAGTTGTGTATAAAGGTCAAAAGGGCGTCCCTTAATTCGGTCATATACAATCACGTTAGCCAATCATAGATTTCCTGCTTGTTGGTAGTTATTTCCTTATTCTGTGTATTAGGTTAAGGCTTTGTCTTCCATTAATTAATACTCCATTGCACCGAATTCAAATAGATAGATCCCCTTTCATTTTCTTTCCCAAAGCCCCATTCCCAAAGCCTCTATTGCCAACTGCATTCGCCACCATTGCCCATGTGCTCCAACTCGGAGAAGCAGGGCGTGGCCCGCACACCATCATCAAGAGGTGGAGCCAAGAAGCCCCTACGACCAACCAAGAATGAGTGGGTATGGCTCAAGAGGGCGGGGTTATAAAACCCGTTGCATCAGCCCCCACCGAGAGTTGCGCCAGGGACGGCAGATGAGTTCTGAGTCCAAGAGGAGAGTTGCACCTGGGACGGCAGATGAGGTCTGAGTCCAAGAGTTCTAAGAGTTGCGCTAGAGACGGCAGATGAGTCGAGACGAGCCCTCGAAGAGAGAAGGGAGACGCGTCCTGAGGTGAGCCAGAGAAGCAGTTTTGGCTCCACCCGTAGTTTTGGCTCCACCAGCAGCTTTGGCTCCACAAGCAGCGTTGACTCCACCAGGCAGCGTGGGCTCCACCAGGCAGCTTCGACCCGTTACCCCGCGGGAGCCAGATTGCGGTGGCATCGGTGGCCGTCGAGGTCCAGCCCAACGTCCCGTGCGGGATCAAGCTCCAGCCAGCTCCGTGCCTTCCTCCCCTTCTCTGCCATCCCAAACCATTCTAGCCAATCGTTCCTGCCTCCATTCCCCATTCGTGTGAGTCCGTCTTTGTTTGTTCTGTCCTGGGTTAAGTAAGACTGCATAGGTAAGCTAAGTTTCACTGTGTCCTTCTGGTCCGTCCCTCTTTCTGCCTTTATTTTATTATCCTTCCTTCTCCTTGGTTTCTTTTGATTGTAAATAGTAATAATAAATCATATTCGTATTTCCTACCTCTTGTCTTCTTCTTCTTCACATCCGTCGTCTTTGTCTTTTACAAATAGAATACCTGTGGCACGATTTGGCCAACGTCCAGAATCGGGTCTAGTCTTTGTTAACGGTTCGGGCCGCGGCTGCCATCCGCTCGGCAAATTAACATCTTATCCGCGGTCACGAATGAAGCTGCTCACCGGCCTTTCCGGAGGTCACGGTGCAGCTTCAGTGACCACGTCGGTCAGTGACAAGCGAGGGGACTAATCCCCCCTCAAAGGGGAACCAGAGGCCGACGTTGGGTTCCGTAACAATATATATATATATATATATATATATATATATATATATATATATATATATATATATATATATATATATATATATATAAACACACCGTTGCATCACTGAAACCACACCTTGGGATGTCACATCAAAACAACCGTTAAATCACAGTTGAATAAAACAAAACGTAGCATAATTCAAATAAATCAATGAAAAGTAAACAACATGGTTAGTAATAATTTATATGTTTGGTGACACAGTTTCCCTGGTATGTTTCCGCTTGAGAGGGCCCAAAGAGGGTTTTTTTTTTTTTTTTTTATGTATACTGAATCGAGGCTCGTGAAAGCTAACATTTTAATTTCCACAAACAAATCAACCAGACAAACAAAATATATAAAAGAGGGAGCGGAAGACAAGATGGGGAGAGAAGGGGAAGCACACAACACAACATTTGAGAGCAGGGAGAAGTGTGGGAGGGAGAGGGCATGGGGGGAGGAGGCGTGGGAAGGGGGGGGGGAGGTATAAAACACAAGGAGACCAAGGACTTCCAGGACAGAAGTTGGTATTTCAAAAAAGTGTAGGATTTGGGGTGAAATTAGCGGGGGTAGAAAAGATCAAGGTTTTGGATGGGGGAAGATAAGAGATGGTGGTGAACAGCTGTTTTAAAGACCTGGAGGGTGGAGTGGGATTGAAGAGAGTGAGGGAGTTTGTTCCAGAGGCGGGAGAAAAGAGGAATGAAGGAGTGAAGGTGAGCAGAAAGTCTTGATTTTGGCAGTTTAACCATAAGAGGGTTGCAGGCAGATCTTGTGCGACCTGTAGGAATATTTGGGGGACAGAGCCCAGAGAGAGCTGGGGGGGGGGGGGCAAGGCCAGAGAGGAGTCGGTAGAAGACGGAAAGACCACCAACCTGCCTGCGGTGAGTGAGTGAAAGGCCCTTGGAGTTAGCTTCATCGCGGGAGATTCCAATGATTCTGAACGCTTTGGTTTCAACAGCGTGAAGACGAGCTAGGTGTGAGGCAGGAGCACCAGCCAGAGGGGAGAACAGTATTCCATAGAGCTGCGGATGAAAGCCTTGTATGTGGTGAGGAGCTCAGGTGTGCCAAGGAAGAACTTCGCACGACGGAGGATGCCCAGTCGGTGACTGGCTTTGGAGGCCAGATTTGAAATGTGGTTTTCCCAGGAACAATCATGGCAGATAGTGAGACCCAAAAGCTTGAGTGACAGAACTTCTAGGAGAGGATTATTCAGAAAGTGGATGGGAGGGTTGTCCAGTCGGTCTTTTAGGAGAGACATCATAAGAGTGTGAGATTTGTCAGGATTGAAAGACATGTTCCACTTGTTTGCCCAGTCTGTGATTTTGTCCAGGTCTGCAGAGAGTGAGGAGGCTGCAGACTGCCGATCTGAGGGACGAGGAATGGAACGACAGAGAGTAGAGTCGTCAGCAAAGAGATAGAGAGGATTTTCAAGAGAGTCAGAGAGATCATTGATGAAGACCAGAAAAAGCACAGGGCCCAGAACACTGCCTTGGGGAACTCCAGCCTGAACAGGAAGAGGAGATGAGAGAAACCCATTCAGGGCCACACGTTGACTACGACTAGAGAGGAAGTCTGCCAGCCATGCGTGGAGATTTCCATGGATACCAAAGGAGGAGAGTTTGGTGAGCAGAGCGGGGTGCCAGACCGTATCGAAGGCACGTGAAATGTCAAGGGAGACAGCTCTAATTTCCTGTTTGGCATTGAGGACCTCCATCCATTGTTGAGAAAGCAGAAGCAGCATGTCCAGAGTAGAGTGACCAGGTCTGAAACCAAATTGATGGTCAGAGATTTTAGCTCTTTCACGAGCCTCGATTCAGTATACAAAAAAAAAAAAAAAAAAAAAAATCAAGCCGTTGGAGAAGAGGAAAGATTTCATATCTGAAGCAATGATCGATTCCATGACTTTGCTGATAATTGGGAGAAGTCTGATTGGTCTGTAGTTGCTAGGATCTGTTTTTGCACCTTTTTTGTTCAAAGCGGTGATGTTGGCTGATTTCCAAGCAGATGGCAGATCACCTTGAGCAAAAGAGAGGGTGAAGAGAGCAGAGAGAGGGAGTGAAAGTGAAAGAGAGGGAGCGGAAGAACATGATTTTAGGACCCGTGGGCTGATGCCGTCAGGACCAGTTGCAGAATCAGAGTCGAGGGTTGACAGAAACTTTTCCACCTTGTCAGGAGGAAAGGACACAGAGTCCAGGAGCAGCTGGGTACGACTGGGTACGGTGGGCACAGAGAGGGATGGGTTTGGGACACAAGATTTAGAGGCAAACACAGAGTTGAGGCATTCAGCTTTTTCACGTGCGGAGTCAGCCGTGTAGCTGTTTGAGGTGAGGGAGGGGATGGAGGGGGAACAAACACCAGAAACAGATTTGACCAGATGCCACCAGGATATGGAAGAGGGAGACAGACAAGAGAGTTCGGTCTTGAGAACGGAGATATATTGTTTCCTGGCTCTCCTGAGGGTGGACACACACTTGTTTCGGGCTTTGTGAAAGGAAATTAGATTTCCATCCGTTCGGATTTGCTTTCCAGGAGACGAAAGCAAGTTGTTTCTGGGCAAGAGCCTCACCACAAGATTTCGTGTACCATGGACGGGAGGAAGGGTATGACAACTGAAGACGTGATGGATAAATCTGTGCATGAGAGAGAGCAATTTACTTTGGAAGAATTCCCAGGATGAGTTGATGTCAGAGGCGGGAGAGATGGGAGACCAGTCCAGATGATTGATGGCTGCTTGAAGACCGTGCCAGTTGGCCTGAGTGAAATGCCAGACTCGTCGACGCTGAGGAGGCTCTCTGAGAATGGTCAGAGAGATGTCCACTTTAACAAGCACATGATCAGATGAGCCGATTGGAGCAGAACAAGAGCAGCAGACATTTTCAGGGAAGTTAGTCATAACCAAGTCCAGAAGAGAAGATGCTCCGTTGACTGAGGTCCGGGTCGGGAAATTGACAGATTGTGTCAGTCCCAGTGAGTCGCAGAAGTCCTTTACTGAAGAGCCATGGCTGGTGAGAGAGGTACCCACACCCAGCCAACTGGCATGGTTGGTGACAATTGAAATCACCACATATGAGGAAGATAGAGTTGGGATGGGTAAATAGAAGTTGGTCCATATTATCAGACAGCGAGATGTAGATGGAGTCATCACTGTTTGGTGGACGGTACAACACACATATGAACAAAAGGTGGGAGCGAAGGGGAAAAGGTGGGAGCGAAGGGGAAGCCGTAGCCAAAGGTATTCCTGGGGGTGAGGTGGAGAGAGGGTAGTGAGGGCGACTGAGGAAGAGAGTTTTTTATAAAGATAGCAACCCCACCTCCAGGACGAGGCTCAGGTCTATCATACCGGAGGAGGGAGTAACCTGGGAGAGATACCAAGGAATCAGAGACATCATGAAGGAGGAAAGTTTCTGTTAAGCAGATCACATTTGGTTTGTCAGAAGCAACCTGTATGGAGAGATCAGTCAAGTTTGAGTGAAGGCCCCAGATGTTTGAGGTCCATACCGTTAATGAAGAGGAAGGGGGAGCATCGGATACAGAACAGGGGGGGGGGGGGGGGTGGGAGGGGGAGGGTAAGATGTGGAAGAGGAGGAAGAGGTAGGGAGAGCTGTTGAAGGTGTTCAGAGATTTCAGAGATTTCAGAGATTTCAGAATAGCTTGGAGAAAGGGAAGAATGAGGCGGACTAAAGGTTTGATGGAGATTGGGTGAGGCACAGTGAGGTGTTATTTGAGGAGGGGGAAGAGCGAGGCAGAAGGTTGGGGGAGATGAAGGTGAAAGTTGGAAGGGGCAGAAGCAGGGAGGACGCTTTGAGGAGGAGGGTGAGAGGGGAGTCTAGGAGGGGAGGAGCAAGGGAGAGTCTTGGATGGGAGGGGTGTGGGGGGAGTTTAAGAGGGAGGGGAGGGAAGGGGCAAGGGGGGAGATTTGAAAGGGATGGGTGATGGGGAAGATTTGGAGGGGAGGGGCAAGGGGGTAGATTTGGAGGGGAGGGGTGATGGGGAAGTTTTGGAGGGGAGGGGTGATGGGGAAGTTTTGGAGGGAAGGGGTGATGGGGAAGATTTGGAGGGGAGGGACAAGGGGGAAGATTTGAAAGGGATGGGTGATGGGGAAGATTTGGCGGGGAGGGGCAAGGGGGAAGAATTGAAAGAGATGGGTGATGGGGAAGATTTGGAGGGGAGGGGCAAGGGTGTAGATTTGGAGGGCAGGGAGATGGGGAAGTTTTGGATGGGAGGGGTGATGGGGAAGTTTTGGAGGGAAGGGGTGATGGGGAAGATTTGGAGGGAGGGGCAAGGGGGAAGATTTGAAAGGGATGGGTGATGGGGAAGATTTGGAGGGGAGGGGCAAGGGGGAATATTTTAAAGCAGATGGGTGATGGGGAAGATTTGGAGGGGAGGGGTAAGGGGGTAGATTTGGAGGGGAGGGGTGATGGGAAGTTTTGGAGGGGAGGGGGGATGGGGAAGATTTGGAGGGGAGGGGTGAGATTGGATTTTGAAAAGTGTACGATTCATGGGAAACGAACATTTTTTGCAAATTGATATTGGGCGTATTGGGCGTTGATAATATAAGACTGTTTAAGGCTGCCCTGTGTATCTTCTTCTTCTTCGTCCTGTATATTACTTTCGTTTCTTCTTTGGTTTTGGTGTATATAGTTAATAAATATCTATTATTTATTACCTTTGGTTTCTTCTTTCACCCGATCGCGTTTGTCCTGTCTCCAATTGAGTACCTGTGGCGCGATTTGGCCAACTGCTTTGAATCGGTTTAGTCAATTGCTAACGGCTCGAATTGCGGATTGCTAAACCTCTCGGCAAATACCATTTGTCCGTGGTTCAAGCGGTACTTGTCTCCCTGCTTTGCGGAGGGATTGGTAAAGGTATTCGGGAGAACACCTTGACCAATAACCCTGACCAATTTCACCCCGCAAAGGAGCGTTATAAGTACCAGGACTAGAGACGGCCAGCTTAACAGGACAAGGGGATTAACCCCCCCCTTGCTAAGGGGAGTGCCGTCTCTGAGATCCAGAATATATATATATATATATATATATATATATATATATATATATATATATATATATATATATATATATATATATATATATATATATATGTGTGTATTGTGCATGTATATGTATATATATGTGTGTGTATGTATATGTATGTATATATATATAAATATATATATGTGTGTGTATTGTGTATATATATGTATATATATATATATATATATATATATATATATATATATATATATATATATATATATATATAATATGTGTGTGTGTATTGTGTATGTATATGTATATATATATATATATATATGTGTGTGTGTATTGTGTATGTATATGTATATATATGTGTGTGTGTATTGTGTATATGTATATATATATATATATATATATATATATATATATATATATATATATATATATATATATATATATATATATATATATATATATATATATATATATATATATATATATATATATATATGTGTGTGTGTGTATTGTGTATGTATATGTATATATATAATGTGTGTATGTATTGTGTATGTATATATATTGTTGCGGTTTTTAGAACCCTCCACTTTGTAAATATCTGTAATATTCCCTTATAAATAATCCCCTGTAAATATTCCATTTTTGTGTAAAAAGGTCAAAGGTCGCACCCTAGTTAGGTCATATTGCAACACGTAGGACACCATAGGCTTCTTCTTTAGTTATCTCATTAGTATGTGTTCTAGTTAAGGATCTGTTCCCAATAGTTGAATCTGCGTTGCATTAATCAAATAACCTAGGCCCCTTCAATTACCCCCAATCTCTCTCTCTCTCTCCAAAGTGCCAGTAGCACCTACAGACGGGGCTTGTCCTTCCCAATGCTCTCACATAATCTTATTGGCAGCGTCCGCTGCATTATGCCATCGTCGTTGCCTTAAGCGCTGGCTCCAAACTCCATTGAACACGAGGTCGGCTCGAGGAAAGAAGGGGCGGATCCACGGGAAGAGGTGTGGCCTCGTCCACGAGCCGTCGAGGGTGGAGCCAGTGAGCCTTCGCTGACCAACCAGGGCTGAGTGAGCTCGTTAGTGGGCATTGCCCTATGAAGGCGGCTTGATTTCAATGCGCGATCACATAAGCGCGAGCGCCAAGCCCTTTGAGGAGACTGCGCGGAGACGACTGATTGCAACATTGAGGAGACGAGACCTGATCTGTGTGAGGGTACCCTCTGATACGGATGTTGGGAGAGAGAGAGTTGGCACGCATATTATGTACGTGCATCCCAGTCCCTCGCATATCTATAAGGTCCGGTCGCGTGCCAATGACACCAGCTGCCTGCCATTCTTCGCAGCGGACCCGGAGCCTGGACCGGATCCCATCGCCTGGACTTTTCTTCCTGCTATTCCCCATTCTTGTAAGTGTGTTTGTTCTGTCCTGGGAGTGATATATAAGACTGTATAAGGCTGCCCTGTGTTACTGCTTCTTCCTCTTCAACTGTACATTCCCTTTCGTTTCTTCCTTGGTTTTGGTTTGTACATAATTAATAAACCTGTGGTCTTCCTTCTTATTCTTTGGGTTTCCTCTCATCCGGTCGCTTTAGTGATTTCTCCATTGATATACGTGGCACGATTTGGCCAATGCTCGGAATCGGGTTAGTCTTTTGTTAACGGCCCGAGTCGCAGCTCACTTTGCTTGGCGTATCCATTAACGCTGCGGCTCGGGTGGAAATTATCTCCTCGCTTACGGCCGGTCTTAGTATGCAGGTATTTGGGACTTCATTGACTAATGACCCTGGCTACTACCGACCGGGAGTGACGTCATAATTTCTAAGGACTCAGACGGCCAGCTTAATAGACGAGGGGATTAACCCCCTCGGTAAGGGGAGCGCCATAATCCTGGATCCGTAACAATTGGTGTCAGGAGTGGGATTGGACCCGAACCAAATTTTTTAATCCATCTTAAAAATTTGGTCAAAATTACGGGCGGCTGAAATTTAGTATTTAACAACCAAATTTATATCGTGCCATGGATGGTCAAGGCGATTGGATGCCGGTGGGGGAGATAGAAGAGAGGGTAGAGTCGACCCAGGACCCCAGGGAGGAAATGGGAGAGATGGAAGAGGAGGTTGAAGAAGGTGCGGTAGAGGGGGTAGCAGGCACACAAAATGGCGGCGCCTAGCACATGGCGGCGAGAATCGAGCCCGCATCGCCAATAGATATGGGCTTATTTATGACCCACATGATGGCCTTTATGGTCAAAACGGAGGATAGTCTAAAAAAAATGAGTGGGCAACTGGATACCTGAGGGGAGGAAATAAAAGAGTTGGGGGACAACTCCACTCTGGACATAAATAAATTGGAAACTAGAATGGGGGGAGCAATTAGGAAGCCAAATTGGGGGCCTAGAAGTCAAATTGTGGGGATTAGACAGTAAATTTGGGGGATTAGAAAACAAATTGGGAGGATTGGAAGATAAATTAGGGGGCGAATTGGAGGACGTGTATGGCCAAGCCAAAGAAATTAATGAGGGGTTGGCGAGGGACAAAGCCACGTATGAGGCAAAATAATTGGAGAGGGAGGTTAACCGCAGGTCGAGCGGGAAGGGGCACACGGGTATGCGACGAGGTAGCGCGGTGTGAGAAGCGCGGAGAAAGCGAGGTGAAGCAAAGCACAGCCGGTGGACCGTGATAGAAATCGCGACACGGGGTGTGAAAAACCCGACGGCCGCCGAATTGGACAAGGCAAATTGATGTGAACCCGTGGTCGTCGGGGGAAAGGAAAAAGAATTAATTCAAATTGGAAAAGAAATAGTGGAAATTGGGTTGGAAGAGACGCCGGACGTAGAAAAGCACTCGCGGCAGAGAGAGATGGAATATGTGGTGAGTCCGTGCTCGCATACATGATGCCGTGCTTAATCCTTATAAAGATTTGCAGGTGGTGTTGGAGCGAGGATGAAGAATCCCGAAGGTGAGTCGGGCTGTGTATGGGGCTAAAAGATTTTTCGGGAGAGTGTTTGCCGCGAAAAGTATTTTCGCGCGCTTGGGATCGCGAACGCACCCGGGCGTTGGTGGAAGGTCCTTGGTGTGCTGCGGTACGAATGGCACGCATGTGTGTGAGGAAAGGTGTGTGAAGGTGAACGGCGTGCATGTGCGAATGGCGCCGAGGCGCGAGGGTGATACCGAGTGCGAGAGTGAATGCACATCGGAGGGTGAGTGTGGAAGTAGGAGTGAGTGTGACCAGGAGTGTGAGTTGGATGGAGGGAGTGTATGAGAACGCACACCTGAGTTGGTTGTGGCGCGTGTGCGGGAGGGCACATCGGAGCGCGTGAGTGGGTATGTGCCGGAGTGCACACCCGTGGTGAGTGTTACGGAGGACCTAACGGGGGAAGAAAGGTGTGGAACGGAGTGTGTGATGACAGAGTGTGCGAATGGTGGAATGGATGCGCAAGAATGTGCGCGAGTAGAATGCATGGGATGTACGAGAGGCGTTGGAGCGCCGGGTTTGGTGAGTAAAGAACGGAACGAGTGGTGTGAGCATGCGAGTAGGGCATCGACGTTGACTGGGGCAGCGTTTAGGCTGACGGATAGCCGACGCGAGCACTCGGTGTGCGGTGCTCTTTGTGTGTTGCGGGGGCCGGCGGGGATCAGTGTCGCTTCGCTCCTGCTCGGGGCGCCGTGCACGATTCGGGCCGGGCTCAGCCCTGCACGGTCGAGTCCGCACTTTGCCAGGCAAAGCGACCGGCCCGGTTCGAGGGGGGGTAGGAGGGGTCGGAACGGCGCCCCCTTGTGGTGGGGGCGTTCCACCCGGGAAAGGCTGGGCCATCGCGCTTGGGAGCGCAAGGCCTTGCGCCGGGATGGTGCTTGGAGCCTTGGCCCGATGAAACCTCCTCCCCTGAACCGAATGCCGGACGGACTCAACCTACAGTAGACCCAAACCACCCATATGCATTGCTCGGCTTTGCGAAGCCGAGCTGTAAAGAATGCATGGACGTACCGAGGAGGCTCAGATATAGGGGACTGTGATGATGATGGTGTTTTGGTTTGGAATTGATACCCGGTGATTCGAAATTGGAATTGGTAATAGTATTTGGAAATAGTGATTTGAAATTGGTAATAGGGATTTGAAATTGGAATTGATAGTGAGTGAAATTGGGATGATAGTGGTATTGATTGGAAATTGATACCCAGTGTCAGGGGGTGGTATCCCTACCATCCCTCACACTCTGGGGCAAAGGAGCTATAGTTTTATGGGGTTATGGTGGTGAAAACCTAGCCAGGGAGGGTTTGGATAATGATAGGGATCTAGAAAGATGACAATAGGTAACTGTAGAGTTAAGTAGTGACATTAATACCGGTAGAGGGGATGTAGGTAGATTAGTTTGGATGATAACGATGTGGGATGTGCAATAGTATAAGGGAAGATGGGAATCACTAAGTTAGAGGGAAAACCAGGTAGATCAGATGATGCAGTGTGTGTGTAGGCAGTGATTGAGCAGAGTATTGTGAAAGGTGTGATTGTGCATTGAGTTGAGTGTATTGTATTGAGTGAATGGTCCTGGAGGGAAGGAGGGTGCAAGTGCCACCAGGTGTGCAGGTGCCACCAGGTGTGCAAGTGCCACCAGGTGTGTGGGCACAAGGTGTGCAAGTGAAAGTACAGGTGAATGAAGAATGGTTGTATGGAATAGATGGCATGGAATGAATGGAGAATGGAATAGATGGTATGGAGTAGGGAATGGATGGTGTGGAGTATGGAATGGATGGTGTGGAGTGAGTAGTGTGGAATACATGGAGTGGAGTGGTTGGTGCGAAAGGAGTGTATGGGGAAGGATGGACCCCTTCACGAATACCCGGGGAGGGTAGTTTAAGAGTAGGTAGAGGGAGTATGTAAATTCTGGTTGGATATTGGCATCTGTGGTGCGAGTAGTTGCACGGAAGTGTTGTGTTGGGTGCATTAGTCGAGTAAATTGGCTGGGCGTGTGGCCTGTTAGTACGTATGGTTAAATGGGCACTCCGCCACTGTTAGTCTGTCGGCCAGGTGAGGCCACAGGTAGCTCCTCTGGGAGCCAGTAGTTGTTCAATGGGGCCCGAGGATCCGTAGGACGGACTCGGGTAGCCCGACGCCAGAGAGGGCAGTAGTGGGGTGAGAGCGCCAGAGGACCTTCCCCAGGTAGGTTAGGGTAAGGAGCAGGTAAGGTCGGGAGACAACTGCAGTGGCGGAGGTGTGCAGGTGAGCGGACCTGCTGGGAGCGCCACACGACCCAGCCCAGGAATTGTGCGAGGGCACCGGGAGTAGAATCGGGGGAGTGAGACCCCAAATTGGTGAGCACCACAGTTTGGTCAATGGGAGTTCGGTTTTTAGAACCACATAGTGTAAAATGGCCAATGGTTTGGCAGGGGTAGTTAGGGTAAAGTAAAAGTGTTAAAGTCATCTAGAAGGTAGTTAGGGTTAAAAGTCTCTTCGCAC
The DNA here is from genome assembly GCF_964187855.1 of Myxine glutinosa. Lineage (NCBI taxonomy): Eukaryota > Metazoa > Chordata > Myxini > Myxiniformes > Myxinidae > Myxine > Myxine glutinosa. Next base: position 98,014,262 of record NC_136270.1, read on the forward strand.
CATCCACATCCACTCACCAGGGTGATAGGACTCCACACCACCGTTTTTTTTGCAAATGTCTGGTATGTAAGACGCATCATGATGTGGGGGTGACATTGTGCTCATTGTTCCATCTCTTCCTCCTTATGAGGGATTGATGGTAAATTTGGAATAAAGGGATTAATGAGAAATTGGGATTGATGACGAATTTGGTATAGAGGGGAGATATGGGGAAGACAGGACGTTAGCGACGGATTTGTAAATTGTGTAAATACGGAGTAAGGGCAAGGGTAGATTAGGTGACAGGGGGATGGGGGGGGGGACGTACGGTAGGGACGAGCTTTCTCGGCTCGCTCTCCTGCGCATCTCACCTCTGCATTGCCTTGTGTTGATGTGTACCCTTGCGATCTTGCCCCGCTGCTTGCTTGTCCTCCTTCCCCCACTCATGGATTTGTTTATTTTGGGCCCGGGGGGAGTGCGCTGGTGCCCGCAGTTGTGTGCCCGCCCCCTCGCTGCTGCCTGCCTGGACCGGTACCACACTTATGGACCGCACGTTGTTGTGGCCGAGCACCACCATATGGACCACAGGTCTGTGGCCGAGCACCACATTCATGTACCCCACATTTTGGGGCCTGGCACCTCTGCTGGGGGCCAGCCATTGTGGCCAGGGAGATCTTGCTTGCGTACCACGGTAAAGGTGGCACCTAAGCCATGCAGGTGGACCACCTTAGTTGGCCCCTGCTGGCCATAATTAAAGAAATGGACACGTTTTGTGCCTTCTTTTTAGTACCAACTAGGCCGCAAGCAAAGAAGTCGTCCAGAACCATCGGCCCAGCAGAGAAGACGTCGCAAGGCATCGTTGTATATGTGAAATGTATGACTGTGCACCGGATGGTGCTTTTCATGTTATGGTGCTTTGGGTGCTTTTTGAATATTGGTGCTTTGGTGTTTTTGGTGCTTATTGGTGCTGGTGGTATCGGTGCAGTGCAGTGTATGCTTTTCCTCTTCTCAAAAGATCTTCTTTTTGGTTCCCAAAAGACAGGTCCTGGGTTCGCGTTGTAAATACCAAACTAGTATCTTTGTAAATAATGCTCCCCACCGTCAATGTGTAGTTTGAAAATTTATTCCGTGATTCGGTTATTCCGTGGGCGTGAGTCTGATAGACAGAATGCAACGCAGCAGGCGGGACATACTTAGTTGTTTTAAAAATGTCACACTCAGGGTGAAGTTAATAGTAGAGGGTTACCACACCTCTGTAGAGAGTAAGCCAGTTTTAGGACCGGCAGAGAAGATAACTGAGAAGGAAGTTGAGGAAGCGATAAAAGCAATGAAGAGTGGAAAAGCGGGAGGGCCGACGGGAGTTGTGGGAGATATGTTGAAGGCAGCAGGAAGTTGGGGTGTGAAGAGAATGACAGAGATCTGTAATCTGGTGGTGAAAGAAGGCCGCATTCCAGTGGATTGGGAACTGAGTACCCTCGTCCCTCTATACAAGGGGAAAGGTGACCCTCTGGAGTGTGGCTCGTACCGAGCGATAAAGTTATTGGAGCATGGAATGAAGGTATTGGAAAGGGTGTTGGAGAGGAGGATAAGGAAGAAAGTGAAGATCGACGAAATGCAGTTTGGATTTATGCCAGGAAGAGGAACGACAGATGCGCTTTTCATTGTGAGGCAGTTGCAGGAGAAGTACATGGATAAGAGGAAGAAGTTGTTTTTTGGGTTTGTTGATCTGGAGAAAGCATTCGATAGGGTTCCACGCAAAGTATTGACATGGGCATTGAGGAAGTTAGGAGTGGAGGAATGGTTGATCAGAGTAGTGATGGCAATGTACAAAAGAGCGCGCACAGCTGTAAGGACGAAGGACGGGAACAGTGGTGAGTTTGAGGTGAAGGTGGGAGTGCATCAGGGGTCGGTACTAAGTCCACTACTATTTGTAGCTGTGATGGAGGTGCTGGCTCAGACCGTAAAGGAGGGTTTACCGTGGGAGTTGTTGTATGCAGATGATCTGGTGTTGATTGCGGAAAGTATGGATGGACTGAAGGAAAAGATGAACAAGTGGAAGGAATGTATGGAGACAAAAGGTCTGAAGGTGAATATCGGAAAGACAAAGGTGATGGCAAGTGGTAAAGCATGTGGTGAGGTGGAAAGAACTGGGAAGTGGCCGTGTGCTGTGTGCAGGAAGGGTGTCGGAGTGAACTCCATTCAATGTACAATGTGTGCTGAGTGGGTTCATAAAAAATGTAGTGGTCTGAGAGGGTCATTAACCAGTGTGGCAGCTACATTCAAATGTAAGGTGTGCACAGAGGGAGCTGCAGATGGAGGAAATGTTGAGTTGGATCTTGGAGACGGCGTGAAGCTGGAAGGTGTGAAAACATTTTGCTACCTCGGAGACATGCTGAATGGAGAAGGTGGATCAGACTCGGCAACGGTTGCTCGAGTGAGATGTGCATGGAAGAAGTTTCGGGAACTGAGTGGCGTGCTGATGAGGAGGAGAGTGTCGCCGAAGCTGAAGGGAAAGGTGTATGCTGCATGTGTGAGAAGTGTTATGATTTATGGGAGCGAGACATGGGTAATGAACGTAGAGCAGCAACGAAGGCTGGAAAAGGTGGAAATGCGAATGGTTCGATGGATGTGTGGAGTATCGTTGAGAGAGAGAGGAAGACAAATGATGAATTGCGAAAGATGATGGGAATATTGCCTGTGATTGATGCTGTGAAGAGGAACAGGTTGAGATGGTTTGGTCATGTATTGAGGAAGGATGAAAGTGACTGGTTGAGAAGAGTGATGGAAGTTAATGTAGAAGGAAGTAGAGGACGGGGAAGACCGAGAAAGACTTGGCTAAAGATGGTGGAAGAAGAAATGCAGGCAAGGGGGTTAACAAGGAGAGATGCAGAAAATAGGGCAAAATGGAGAAGATTGTCATGGGGACCGCAAGGCTAACCCCCGCTCTAGCAGGGAACATGGCCTTAAAATGCATGTTGTTGTTGTTGTTGTACCACACCTGAATGTCACACTAATTTAAAGTTCTGTCGGGCCGGGATGGCCCTGGAGGTAATGAGGGTGCTGTGTTGCGGTTTTTAGAACCCTCCACTTTGTAAATATCTGTAATATTCCCTTATAAATAATCCTCTGTAAATATTCCATTTTTGGTGTAAAAAGGTCAAAGGTCACACCCTAGTTAGGTCATATTGCAACACGTAGGACACCATAGGCTTCTTCTTTAGTTATCTCATTAGTATGTGTTCTAGTTAAGGATCTGTTCCCAATAGTTGAATCTGCGTTGCATTAATCATATAACCTAGGCCCCTTCAATTACCCCCAATCTCTCTCTCTCCAAAGTGCCAGTAGCACCTACAAATGGGGCTTCTCCTTCCCAATGCTCTCACATAATCGTATTAGCAGCGTTCGCTGCATTGTGCCGTCGTCGCTGCCTTAGCGCTGGCTCCAAACTCCATTGAACACGAGGTCAGCTCGAGGAAAGAAGGGGCGGAGCCACGGGAAGAGGTGTGGCCTCGTCCACGAGCCGTCGAGGGTGGAGCCAGTGAGCCCTCGCTGACCAACCAGGGCTGAGGTGAGCTCGTTAGTGGGCGTAGCCCTATGAAGGCGGTTTGATTTCAACGCGTGATCATATAAGCGCGAGTGCCAAGCCCTTTGAGGAAACTCCGCGGAGACGACTGATTGCAACATTGAGGAGACGAGATCTGATCTGCGCGAGGGTACCCTCTGATACGGACGTTGGGAGAGAGAGAGTTGGCACGCGTATTATGTACGCGGCATCCCAGTCCCTCGCATATCTATAAGGTCCGGTCGCGCACCAATGACACCAGCTGCCTGCCATTCTTCGCGGTGGACCCGGAGCCTGGACCAGATCCCATCGCCTGGACCTTTTCTTCCTGCTATTCCCCATTCGTGTAAGTGTGTTTGTTCTGTCTTGGGAGTGATATATAAGACTGTATAAGGCTGCCCTGTGTCACTGCTTCTTCCTCTTCAACTGTACATTCCCTTTCGTTTCTTCCTTGGTTTTGGTTTTGTACATAATTAATAAACCTGTGGTCTTCCTTCTTATTCTTTGGGTTTCCTCTCATCCGGTCGCTTTAGTGATTTCTCCATTGATATACGTGGCACGATTTGGCCAACGCTCGGAATCGGGTTAGTCTTTTGTTAACGGCCCGATTCGCAGCTCGCTTAGCTCGGCGTATCCATTAACGCTGCGGCTCGGGTGGAAATTATCTCCTCGCTTACGGCCAGTCTTAGTACGCAGGTATTTGGGACTTCATTGACTAATGACCCTGGCTACTACCGACCGGGAGTGACGTCATAATTTCTAAGGACTCGGACGGCCAGCTTAATAGATGAGGGGATTAACCCCCCTCGGTAAGGGGAGCGCCGCAATCCGGGATCCGTAACAGTATATATATATATATATATATATATATATATATATATATATATATATATATATATATATATATATATATATATATATATATATATATAGATATATATATATATATATATACAGTATATATATATATATATATATATATATATATTATATATATATATATATATATATATATATATATATATATATATTATAATAGCCGTAGATGATTCTGTCTGTCTGTCTGTCTATCTGTTGGGTGTCTGTCCGGGGTGTGGCTTACTCGGTTTGCAGAGTAGCTCCACCCATAGCTCCACCCATTCTGGGAGTGGCTATAAACAAATATCCACCATTTTATTAACTCGCATAGCTTTGAGTCCTGTTTTGTAGGCCCGTGGTGTCTTGCTCTCCCCCAGTTTTATTTCAAATCAAATTCGATAAATCATTTCATTTTTCACAGTCGCTAACATAGTTTTAGACTCGGTTGAAAAAAAACGGGAAGAAAATCCGATGAAAGTTGCCGTTTATAGAACGAAATGAATTCTCAAAGGCCTGTAACTTCAAGGCCATTGAGTCTCTCTCACGCCTTTATCTCCAATCTAACTCACCATATGATTTCATTTTTATCGATGGTTTTACTTTTAGACTCGGTGTCAGCAATAATTGAGAACAATCCACACACGCGGGAAAATGCAGAGATATATTTTTTAAAATCGCGTCATGGTGTATCATACACCGCCCAACATGACACCGCCGGCAATGTGTCGATATATATTAAAAATTCGCTTTTGCTTTTCCGTTATGATATATTACTATTTCGTTTGATGATAGTCGTCACAAAAACGTCAACAATGATGCCGACATATATTTCTTCGTTTTTATTTCATTCAACATATTAGCCGGAAGTAAAATATGTTTCAGGAAATTACCGAGAGATATTTCTTCGTTTTTTTTATTAGTTATGTGCGCATACACTTTAAATAGGTTTATTTGAAATCTTTAATTTTCCACAAACATTCCACACACGCGGGAAAATGCAGAGATATATTTTTTAAAATCGCGTCATGGTGTATCATACACCGCCCAACATGACACCGACGGCAATGTGTCGATATCTATTTTAAATTCGATATATCATTTCATTTTTCACAGTCGCTAACATAGTTTTAGACTCGGTTGAAAAAAAACGAGAAGAAAATCCGATGAAAGTTGCCGTTTATAGAACGAAATGAATTCTCAAATGCCTGTAACTTCAAGGCCATTGAGTCTCTCTCACGCCTTTATCTCCAATCTAACTCACCATATGATTTCATTTTTATCGATGGTTTTAGAGTCGGTGTCAGCAATAATTGAGAACATTCCACACACGCGGGAAAATGCAGATATATTTTTTAAAATCGCGTCATGGTGTATCATACACCGCCTAACATGACACCGACGGCAACGTGTCGATACATATTAAAAATTCGATATATCATTTCATTTTTCACAGTCGCTAACATAGTTTTCGACTCGGTTGAAAAAAAACGGGAAGGAAATCCAATGAAAGTTGCCGTTTATAGAACGAAATGAATTCTCAAATGCCTGTAACTTCAACTTCAAGGCCATTGAGTCTCTCTCACGCCTTTATCTCCAATCTAACTCACCATATGATTTCATTTTTATCGATGGTTTTGGACTCGGTGTCAGCAATAATTGAGAACATTCCACACACGCGGGAAAATGCAGAGATATATTTTTAAAAATCGCGTCATGGTGTATCATACACCGCCCAACATGACACCGACGGCAACGTGTCGATATATATTAAAAATTCGCTTTTGCTTTTCCGTTAAGATATATTACTTTTTCGTTTGATGACAGTCGTCACAAAAACGTCAACAATGATGCCGACATATATTTCTTCGTTTTTATTTAATTCAACATTATTAGCCGGAAGTAAAATATGTTTCAGGAAATTACCGAGAGATATTTCTTCGTTTTTTAAAATTAGTTATGTGCGAATACACTTTAAATAGGTTTATTTGAAATCTTTAATTTTCCACAATATAATTTACTTGCCATTTATCATTTGATGATTACGAGACAAATTCCTCTTGAGGATCGTGACAATTCATGCGCTGCGTGGAAACTTCTATTTCCAAAATGAATGAGACGATCGATGAAGAACGCAGACTTGAACAGGATGCAGCAAGAAAACGAATGAGACGGGCGAACGAGTCCATCGACGAACGTCAATGCAAACTTGCGGGGTCACCCGTGGGAATCCCACGGGCATGGATGTGTGTGACATTTCGACATATTGAGTTAGATGCTGCACATTCATTTTTACAAAATGGTTACTGGCAAGTCATCAGATCCAGAAATGGTGTAAAAACCACCGTTTAGAGGCCATTTTTCCCCGCAAAGCGGGGGTTGGCCTTTTCGGGGACCGTGGTAGTTGTTGTTTTTTTGTCCCCTTTTTGAAGCAATGTTTTACGGCCGGATGCCCTTCCTGACGCCAACCCTTTTTGCCGCCTTCAACGACAAACAGGGAATTACCAGTGAACTGGTACTCAATTAGCCGACCTCGGAAGGATGACAGGCTGAGTCAACCCCCCTGGCATTAATTCGGCGATCGACCGAGATTCGAACCCAGGATCCTAAGCCGGCACCCTAGCCGCTAGCCCAACACCAGAAATGGTGTCATGAACACAATTTATTTACGCACAAGCACAAAAGCAAGACGGGCCGATTTCCGATTCCGACGGGCGAGACGGGCCGATTTCCGATTCCGACGGGCCGATTTGGAGCAAGAAAAAGAACGAGACGGGAGAAAAAGGAGAGAAACGAGACGGGAAAAGCCGATTGGAGAGGCGAGTGAGGCGCGATTGGAGAGGAGTGTGAGGCGCGATTGGAGAGGAGTGTGAGGCATGATTGGAGAGGAGTGTGAGGCGTGATTGGAGGAGAGGAGTGTGAGGCACGATTGGAGAGGAGTGATTGGAGGGGAGTGTGAGGCACGATTGGAGAGGAGTGTGAGGCACGATTGGAGAGGAGTGTGAGGCGCGATTGGAGAGAGTGTGAGGCGCGATTGGAGAGGAGTGTGAGGCGCGATTGGAGAGGCGTGTGAAGGATTGCAGAGGAGAGGAGTGTGAGGGATTGGAGAGGTGAGGGATTGGAAAGGAGAGGGATGTGAGGGTTTGGAGAGGAGAGGAGTGCTAGGTGGAGAGAGGAGAGTGTCAGGTGGAGACAGGAGAGTGTCAGGTGGAGACAGGAGAGTGTCAGGTGGAGAGGAGTGAGGGGTCACATATTATGTGAAATAACTAAATTCACCACCATTTCTGGATCTGATGACTTGCCAGTAACCATTTTGTAAAAATGAATGTGCAGCATATAACTCAATATGTCGAAATGTCACACACATCCATGCCCGTGGGATTCCACGGGTGACCCCCGCTAGTATATATATATTAGGGTGGGCTGTCAAAAAAGCAAAATGCAGATGTTCTCCGGACATGGTCTATTTTTGTTCCGTTTGGTGTCAAAGGAAACCACACCAAATTTGAATGGAATCCAATAATATGTAAGGGTGCCACATCAGTGATGAATTTTCCCCCATGCAAAATAGGAATTCCCATTTTTGCGCTGTATATACACAAAATAAATACATAATACTATATATATACATTAAATATAATATTAAAAATAAATATATAGTAAATATACATTAAATAATAATAATATATATTATATTATACATTATATATACAATTATACGACAGACAATTGTACAAATATAGACAAATATAATACATTAAATAATATATTAAAAATAAATATAATATATTAAAATTTAAATATAATAAATAAATATATAGTTATACAATCTATATACATTATAATTAAATATACATTAAATTTATACATAAATATACATTAATAATAAATATACATAAATACACATTATACATTATATATATACGTTATATACAATATATTATACATACAGTTTTGAGACTTCCTATGATCACTATCTGGGCAATTTTCATGCATGTTTTGTACAGGTTCCCGGGGTCAAGGGGTACGCTTTTTTAGTGTGTAATATGTAGGCCTAACTTATTGACTGTGGCTCTTTTGTAGAGAGTGACCCTGTGGAGTAAGAATTACAGGATTTTACCCACATTCTTGCGTATTTTGCAGCTTTGGCATGTGCTAGTACCAGTGTTTCATTGAAAACTCGGGCTCAGGATAATGTGTATCTCATTGGGTCCACTTCTGGAGATGCCATCAAAGGTGCCAAGCTCCCGACTGTGCATCAATCTCTTGTCCTGTTTTTCCATCACCTGAAGAAGGAGAATCGCACTGCCCGGGAGAGTGCAACCCTCACCATTGAAGAGGTTGTGAAGTTCTGGGAAAAAGCTCACCTACCTACAACGACGAAGCAGCACTGCATCCATCGTTTGGAGAGGCTATATGAAGAATGGAGGAGCCTCCAAAAAGGTGCAAAGCGGGTGGTGCGACCCAAGAGAAAAAGGAAGCATCCTTCAAGGCCTCCTTGGAGAAGACGTTTGATATTAGGCATGCAGATTCGGAGGCCATAATCACCAACCCCAAGGACAGGAAGTTTCTTCATGATCAATTCTCAGAGAGGAAGGCTTCAATGGGATCTGTAGACACTGTGTTGGAAGCAAAAACGCAGCGAAAGAAAGAAAGGGAAGAAAAGGAGAAGACTAAGGCAGAGAAGGAAAATAAGAGACAGGAAATGGTCATGAAGGGTGCTACTGCTATGGAAGTCACAGACTCAGACTCTGAGACCACGGCACAGGCTGGTTCTTCATCATCTGATGGTGGGATATCTCGTCCCAAGAAAAGAAGGCCTATCAACATTGTCACTCCTGAAGTCGCAGCTTCTTTGGATCGTACGAAAACAAGTGACCAAATGGCTGTCCACAACTTGGCATCCATTTGTAGAGCAGTAGGATGGGATCCTGCAGAGCTGGCACTGAACCGATGGACAGTGCGGCGGAATCGCATGATGCATCGATGCAAAACCATGGACGAAATAAAAGAAGCATTTCATCATAATGTGCAGGGTCCTTTAGTGGTCCATTGGGATGGAAAGCTTCTTCCCGATGTCACTGGAGATTTTGTGCATGTGAAGGTGGATCGTCTTCCAATCCTTGTGTCCAACCAGTACCATGGAATGGAGCAGCTGTTGAATGTTCCCAAGTTACCTGACGGGGGAGGAGAAGCTATGGCAACCGCTGTAGTGGACACACTGAAGAGCTGGAACCTTGTGGGCAAGGTGAAGGCTTTGTCTTTTGACACAACGGCCAGCAATTCAGGTGTTCGTGGAGGGGCTGCTGTCCTCATTGAAAAGAAGCTACAGACTGAACTAATTCATTTGGCTTGCCGCCATCATGCGCACGAAATCATTCTGGGAGATGTTTTCACCACTCTTTTCGGTCCTTCATCAGGCCCTGACATCCAGCTTTTTAAGCGGTTTCAGGCGGAGTGGCCGTCCATTGCTCATCACCAACCAAAAAATGGATTCACAGATCCTGATACGGCAGCTGAGTTTGCACAGAACAATGACATGATGGATGAAGCTCTGGAATTTGCTCTTGTGTGTTTGAAAGATCAGCAGCCACGAGATGATTATTGTGAACTCCTAGAACTGACTGTCATCTACATGGGAGGAATCCCACCTCGTGGAATCCGGATCATGGCTCCAGGAGCAATGCACAGAGCCAGATGGATGGCAAAAGCACTATATTCACTACAGGTGTTCATGTTTCGGTCAGAGTTCCACTTGACACTTCGAGAGGCGAGAGAACTCCGAGCCTTCAACATTTTTGTCTGCCTTGTGTATGTACAGGCTTGGTTTCGGGCTCCACAAGCTATTGAGGCTCCCCTGAATGACATTAACCTCTTCAAGAAGTTGGAAAAGTTTGAACAAATCAATCAGAAGATGGCTCAGGCAGCCTTGAAGGCACTTGGCCGCCACACGTGGTACATGAGCCCAGTACTAGTGGCATTTGCATTCTTTGACACCAGAATTGACAAAGAAAGCAAGATCAATATGATTGAAGCATTGAAAAATGACGGTGAAAACCCCTCTCCAAAGAGACCAGCTATCAAACGAGGAACCGCCCTGTCAATCGCTGGCCTCATAACAAAACACACCAAGCATTTCTTCAGCATCCTAGGGACCCCAACTGATTGGATGGATAAGGATCCTGGTTCATGGGAGCAAGAAACCAGCTTTCAGGAAGCAAAGAAAGCCGCCAGTGGCTTAGTCGTGGTGAACGACAGGGCAGAAAGGGGTGTCGCATTGATACAAGACTACAATAAGCTCCTTACAAAGGATGAAGAGCAAAAGCAAGCTCTGCTCCAAGTTGTTGCTGCTCACAGGAGGATGTACCCCGATGCCAAGAAGGCAACAGTGGTGAAACAGGCCCAGAAATAGGAGTTACATTTCTCATTATATTTGGGTTTTTTAATATTATGTGATATGGTGTCTCTTCATTTTATGAACTGAACATTTGGATTGTTATCATTGAATTTGAGTTTTCATAGCAATATAGTGCTATTTGTGCAGCTATTGTAACTTGTGTTTGCTAGAATACATAGAAAGTGAGTGGAGGGTGGATTTTCATAAAACAAACTTCTGGTTTTGCTTTCGATCCATATATAGAAAAGTTTTGTAGACACCTTTAATTTGAAGGCTGATGTGGCACCCCTAAATAAAATCAGATTGCTTTCATATTTGGTGTCTTTTCATTTTGGAACAAAAGGAACAACATAAAGCCATGTCCCAGTAAATATTTCTTTTAAATTATTTTGAGCACCACCCTAATATATATATATATATATATATATATATATTATATATATATATATATATACATATATATATATATATATATATATATATATATATATGTGTGTGTGTATTGTGTATGTATATATGTATATATTGATATGGTTTTGAGATTTGTATATATGACATCATTAAAGGTTAAAGGTTTGCCCCCCATAGTTAGTCCACAATCAACACGTAGGCCCACTTAGAGTATTAGTTTTGTCATAGTATGTTTAAGAGTCGGCCATTTCCCTTGTAACATCTGCGTTGTGTAAAGAAATGAGATTAGGTCCTTTTCTTCTCTGCGCCACCTCCCCCCAACCCCCCCCCCCCAATTCCATCATGGGCATAATCGATCCCAAGCCCCATTTGGCATCCCTCAAGTTTGTTACGCTTTGGCTACCCGCAGTTTGTTACGCTTTGGCTGCCAGCAGCGTTCGCTGCCCTTAGTTCGCTCGAACTAGCCCAGTGACACGAGGTAGGCCTGAAAAGCGGGAGGAGCGTGAGGTCGGCGTGTGGCAGAGTCGAGGAGCATGTCAGAGGCGATGATGGCAAGGCCTCCCAGCCAACCAGGGCTCGGGGGGCATGGCGTGATAGGGCGTGGTGAAAAACATCTGGTGAGTTCCAGAGGGTTCCAAGGGCGTGACAATAAAACCCTTTGCGCGAGGCCCCCACCTCAGTTATGAGAAGGGAGAGGCAGGCGCTCGAGTCTTGGACTGATGAGAACTGTATGAGGAGGACTCGTTGGGTGAAAGAATTGCGCTGTGTAAGAGGACTTGTTGGAGAGGATTTGCACGAGGGCTTGGGGAATTGTAGAGCGCATTGTGACCGTATATTGAACTATTACATACGCAGCCACGCGAGTGATTAACCGCCAAAGCCAGCCCTACCGTTCGCCCTGTAATAATCCCGTGCACGCCAATGACACGTGGAGGGCTCCTGGCCGCTGTATACATCTTCTTCGCGGTGCGAATTGGGGACCGGAGGGAGAGCTGCCCGGACGCTATCCCTGGACCATCAACCTGATTGTCTGCAACCCCGTGTGAGTGTGTCTGAGTGTGAACGGGCCCGTTTGTCCAGGGGATAAGTATAAGACTGTTTAAGGCTGCACTGTCTTCTTCTGCTGATCATTTTACATTGTATAAATAAATCTCGTTATTCCTTTTCTTCCAAATTCGACCGTTTCTGTGATTTTCATCATTGGGTAAGCGTGGCACTATTACGAACCGGTTGGATCGGGGTCTAGTCATTGATAACGGCTCGGGTCACGGGTTAGCTACCGCTCGGCGTATCCACCAACACCCGTGATTCGGGCAGGGCTTATTTCCTCGTTTCTGGGCAGCGCGAGTAATTAGGTATTAGTGATTAGTCCTACGACCCTACTTCGCGCTGTCCGGGAGGGACGTCATAGGTCCCGGGTCCCGTCGGCGAGTCAAAGACAAGGGGACTAATCCCCCCTTGGTAAGGGAAAAGGCCGGCGCTCAGATCAACAATATATATATCTGTGCGTGTATTGTGTATGTATATGCATATATATATATATATATATATATATATATATATATATATATATATATATATATATATATAATATATATATATATATATAATATATATATATATATACAGACTTGGCATTTAATATGGAATATTTTTTTTGTGGGGGTGAACTTACTTTTCAAGATGTCTTAGAACCAAAAGTTCATTGGAATTATGTTGAAATTATTCTAGATTTTGTTAATGTGACCTTTAAAAGAAACAAAAACTACAATTGACATTTCGAAACAAATAAATTGATCCTTGAAAGTGATGTAAACTGATATCGAACTCAATTCATGGACAGTACTGTGTTAAACTTCTGTGCGTTTTCCAGAAGTATCTCTTTATTTTGCACATTAGCCAAATTTTTTTTGAACAAAAACAAAAGTTAAATTACGACTGGGATTAACGACAGTAAAATTACAGTTCAGTACTTGGTGTAACCCCCACGAGCATTCAGGAGAGCACGTTCACGTCGAGGCATGCTATTCACGAGATTTGCCAAGGTTTGGACAGGAATCGCTTGCCATGCAGTGACAATAGCCTGCTGCAATTCACGCACAGAGGTCGACTGCTGGTCCAAGTGGTCGATTTGACGCGTTAATTCTGCCCACAAGTTCTCTATCGGATTCATATCTGGGGACATGGCAGGCCACTCCATATGCTCGACACCACAGTCAGCAAGAAAGTGTTGGATCATGCGAGCATGATGAGGCCGTGCATTGTCATCTTGGAAGACAAAGTTTCCTCGAAAGGCTGCACGAGCAAATGGAAGCAATATTTCTTCCAGAATGGCCCTGTACTTGAACTGGTTCAGGTTTCCATTCAGAACAACCAGGTCAGTTTTGCCCCCTGCATGAAAAGCAGCCCAAACGGTCACCCCACCACCTCCAGTTTGGACTCTGGGCACTATACAATCTTTGTTGTAGGCTTCATGCACTTGTCTGCGCACTCGGACGCGGCCATCTTGACGATAGACCAGAAATCTAGACTCGTCACTGAAGATCACGTGATTCCAGTGTCCTGGCTGTCATTGACGGTGCTCTCTGGCCCACTGCAATCGGCGCTGGCTGTGTTGTCTGGTCAGGCATGGCTTTCTCGGGGGAAAGCCATACTGCCGAGCAATAGCACGCTGTTTCATGCTGTAATTTCGTAAAGCCACCACTCCATGACGAGCAGCATTGTCGAGTTGACGGACCATCTCCAGAGGAAGCGGCAATAACTTTTGGAGACGTGCAGCAGTTGTTTTCCACGAATACAGAACGCAACAACCCTTGTATACCCGACTGTGAAGCCAATCGTCAAATGCACCTGTCCGTACATTTTGCCACGCCACCTGTGATATAATCCTGTTGTTGACTTCTTGCTGCGACAGACAATCAGTGACATGGTTCTTTTAACAAATAAATCACCAAAGTGTAAAAGAGACTCACCAGATTGATATACTGAGTTAAGAAATTAAACCCAAGTCAAGAAAGAAAAAAAAAATCCATATTAAATGCCAAGTCTGTATATGTATGTGTGTATGTATATGTATATATATATATATATATATGCATATATATATACATATATATACATATACATATATATATATATTTATTTATATATATATACAGACTTGGCATTTAATATGGATTTTTTTTTTTTTTTGACTTGGGTTTCCTTTCTGAGTTTCTTTTACACTTCGTTGATTGCTTTGTTAAAAGAACCATGTCACTGATTGTCTGTCGCAGCAAGAAGTCAATAACAGGATTATATCACTGGTGGCATGACAAAATGTACGGACAGGTACATTTGACGATTGGCTTCACAATCGGGTATATAAGGGTTGTTGCTTTCTGTATTGGTGGAAAACAACTGCTGCACGTCTACAAAAGTTATTGCTGCTTCCTCTGGAGATGGTCTGTCAACTCGACAATGCTGTTTGTCATGGAGTGGTGACTTTACGAAATTCCGGCATGAAACAGTGTGCTATTGCTCGGCAGTATGGCATCACTCAAGGTCAGGTGTCAAAGATCCCGTAACGAAATGCTCAGAGGGGTGTCCCTCCTCCAATATCGAGGCCAGGACGTCCCCGCAGAACCACAAGGAGGGATGATCGCCAGCTGCACCGGTTAGTCCGCAATGGCCGTACCAAGTCAGCTAATCGGCTTAGGGCTGAGTGGCAGCAACTGACAAATGTGCCTGTATCCAGAAGGCTAGTCAACCAACAACTGGTTCAAGCAGGCTATCGTGCCAGGCGTCCCCTGAGAAAGCCACGCCTGACAAGACAACACCACCAGCGCCGATTGCAGTGGGCCAGAGAGCACCGTCAATGGCAGCCAGGACACTGGAATCACATGATCTTCAGTGACGAGTCTTGATTTCTGGTCTATCGTCAAGATGGCCATGTCCGAGTGCGCAGACAAGTGCACGAAGCCTACAACGAAGATTGTATAGTGCCAAGAGTCCAAGCTGGAGGTGGTGGGGTGACCGTTTTGGCTGCTTTTCATGCAGGGGGCAAAACTGACCTGGTTGTTCTGAATGGAAACCTGAACCAGTTCAAGTACTGGGCCATTCTGGAAGAAACATTGCTTCCATTTGCTCGTGTAGCCTTTCGAGGAAACTTTGTCTTCCAAGATGACAATGCAAGGCCTCATCGTGCTCACATGATCCAACACTTTCTTGCTGACCGTGGTGTAGAGCATATGGAGTGGCCTGCCATGTCCCCGGATATGAATCCGATAGAGAACTTGTGGGCAGAATTAACGCGTCAAATAGACAACTTGGACCAGCAGCCGACCTCTGTGCGTGAATTGCAGCAGGCTATTGTCACTGCATGGCAAGCGATTCCTGTCCAAACCTTGGCAAATCTCGTGAACAGCATGCCTCAACGTGTACGTGCTCTCCTGGATGCTCGTGGGGGTTACACGACGTACTGAACTGTAATTTTACTGTCCGTAATCCCAGTTGTAATTTTACTTTTGTTTTTGTTAAAAAAAAAATTGGCTTATGTGCAAAATAAAGAGACACTTCTGGAAAACGTACAGAAGTTTAACACAGTACTGTCCATGAATTGAGTTCGATATCAGTTTACATCACTTTCAAGGATCAATTTATTTGCTTCGAAATGTCAAATGTGGTTTTTGTTTCCTTTAAAGGTCACATTAACAAAATCTAGAATAATTTCAACATAATTCCAATGAACTTTTGGTTCTAAGTCAACTTGAAAAGTAAGTTCACCACCACAAAAAAAATATTCCATATTAAATGCCAAGTCTGTATATACATATATATATATATATTGTTACAGACACGACTTTGATGTTAAGGTGGGCCGAGCGGAATGGCCGTCGTGTCCGCACAAATTCACAAATTACCCGATTGTACTCGAACGTCGACAAAGCCGCGCTACGCTGGCTCAATAGGAAAGAGAAGACACCCGGCTGGGTTATAATGACACAATACGACACCAGGGGTTCAGTTCTCAAGACCTCCGGAGGAGGTTATATTAAGGCGGAAGGTTAGATTACAACTACAAGAGGTACATCATAGGAAGACAGGCACTTAGACACAACCTTATATTATTCCCGACAGACCACAGAGAAACAGGACAAAAACTGACTCACACGGGGATTGATGGCTAGGAAAGCGGGTATTCGTGATGGCCAGCACAAGGTGCACCTTGTGCTCAGGGACAGGATGGCGCGGCCCAAAAGATGCAGGAGGTCTCTCAGCGCTCGAGGTGGCGTCTTGTCGTCTCAAGCTGGGGGCGCATCTGACGTCACGTCCGGCAAGCGGCTGCGTATATCCGGCGGGGAGTGACACGCCCTCGGCTCGTTAGCTCCGCCTCGTGGAATCGGCACGTTGCTTCTCATTGGGTGCGTGCGGGGGGGGTTACTGGCTCCGCCCCCGACGAGGAGCTGACAGCCAGCCCCTTCGGGGTAACCCCGTGGAGCGCATGGTCTGGAGCTAATCGAGCCGGTGTGAGGACGCATCCTCCCCCGCTCCGCCGCCATCCCCTCTGTTGTTGTTGTAATTGTTGTTGTAGTTGTTGTTATTGTTGTTGTTTGGGGAAGAAGATGGGAGGAGGTATGGGAAGGTCCTAAACTCACTACTGGTGCCATATAATCACATTCTGGTGCAACGAAGAGTCATAATTAATGGAAACGAGGCCTTAACTGACATAGATTAAGAATAACTAGGAAGATGTCCGAAAGTTGTCTACGTGTGGTGCGGTGGACCTGGGCACGACATTTAATGGGGGAATAAGGGGAAGGTCGGCTCTACTGATTGTTATTTACATGCAATGGGACTAGGGAATGGGGGACTGGGGAAAGTTGGGGAGTATTGGAGAAAATAGGGGAATATTTACAAGCGGATATGGAGGCCAAATTCCATATTCGCAACATTGCACCCTTCTCTACCCTCGGGGCGTCCCGACCCGATAAATTTTTACCTACTTTAGTGTGGCACGCAATGTAGTTCCCTCTACTATTAACTCTACCCTGAGTGCGACAGTTTTACAGATATTCACAAATGAGTAAATATGTCCCCCTGCGACGTTGCACCCTTCTCCTCACAGAAACACACCCACAGGATAACCGAATCCGGAAAGAATTCTCAAACTAAACATACAGCCGGTAGGGAGCATTATTTACAAGACTACGCTGCTATTTACACTACGATCCAGGACCTGTTTTTGGAGGAACACATGCAGATGTTATGCATAGAGAGAGCGCGCTTGCCAACATCGATACACCAACCCACGAGTGCTCTGTGGCCGACGGCCTTTAATAACGTGCAGAGCACCCTTTCCGAGCATCAACAGCACCACCCCACCACCAATCGGTGCAGTCACCATTGTTCAATGATTAAAAATAAATGCGACAACCCCTAACCCTGCAGGTGTCTCTTGCTCTTCTTGTGGTGCACTTGGTGTCAACTAAAAGTGGTTCACCTGTATGGCATAGGTGCCACGTTGACCCATAGGTCCATCCACGGGTGGTGCTTGGCCGCAAAAGAACTACGGTCCATTGTGGGTGGCCACCAACATTGCGGTCCATATGGTGTATCGATCCAGGCAGCAAGCAGCGAAAGTGCAGGCCCACAACTGCGTAGCCAGCACCTCTCTCTCCTCTCTCTCTACCCCAAAGCCAGATCCTCGGAGGTGGGAGACAAAAGAAGAAACAAGTGAGTAAGGTGGTAAGGGCGCAAAAGTGCACGCAATATAAGGTAATGCACACTGGGGGCACATGGGAACCAGGTGAGACAGGTACGTTCCTATCGTACGCCCCCCCCCCCACCAGGTAACCTACATGGCCCCTCCCTTACCCCTTACTGTATCCATAAAACACAACACTACCCATAAACATCTACTTTACAAATCAACAAACATCCCTACTGTCTTCCCCGTTCCTCCCATAAACCAAATTCGTCTTCTCTCCCTCCTAACCAATCAAATTTGCCATTTTCAACTCTCGTCAAAATTTGCCATCTCCAACTCAACATCATAATTTGCCATTACCAATTCATCATCAGTCCCTCCTAGGGAGGGAGAGATGGAATCACCCCAATGTCTCATCCACGTCGTGATGCGTCTCACAAATCCACACAGCGATTCATCTCCTGCAACAAAACAAAGAAAACACAGGTGTGGAGTCATCATCATCACCACAGGTAAGTGGCTGCGTATGGTGCGACAGGTTCATCAATCCTAACTATCTCCTAAATGACTTTAACAACTTTACACTACCCGGGGTCTTTCTCCGGCCAAACCATTGGCCCTCTTACACTATGGGTTCTAAAAACCAATTCCCATTGGCCAACTGTGGTGCTCTTCAATTTGGGGTCTCACTCCCCCGATTCATCTCCCGGTGCCCTCGTACAATTTCTGGGCTGCGACGTGTACCTCTCCCAGTGGGTCTACCCACCTGCACACCTCCACCACTGCAGTTGCCTCCGAGCTTACCTGCTCCTTACCCTAACCTAACTACCAGGGGAAGGCCCTCTGGCTCTCTCCCCACTCCGTGCCCTCTCTGGCACTGGGCTGCCCGATCCACACCCGGGATCCTCAGGCACCCACTCACAACTACCGGCTCCCAGAGCCCACCTGCGGCCTCACCTGGCCGACATCCTCACAGTGGTGGAGTGCTCAACCAACTACACACACTAACAGGCTACACGCCCAGCCATTTCCACAACACTAATGCACCCATTCACAACACCATTCTGCAACCGCACCACAAATGCCAATATCCAACCACAATTTACCTGCACCCTCTACCTAACACTTACACTACCCGCCCCGGGTGCTCGTGAAAGGGGTCCACTCTTCCCCCATCCACACCTTCGCACCATGCACACCACTCCGTACCACTCACTCCAACTCTCTCCACACACCTGTACCTGCACACCTGTGCTCTCACACCTGGTGCCACCTGCACCCTTCTCTCCCCAAGCGCATTCGCGCTGATCCACACACTCACTACTCATACACTGCTCCACACACCTGTCCAGTTGCACACCTGTGCAATCACACCTGTTCAATTCTCACAAACACGGCATCATCTCAGCTAACTACTCCCTTCTGAAACTTGCGCTTCCCAGTCGTCCCTTTAAACTATTGCGCTCCCTCGTCATTATCATCCATACTAATCTACCTGCGTCCCCACTACAGGTATCAGTCACTAACTAATCTTAACGTTACCTAATGTCATCTTCTAGATCCCTACACACAATATCCTAACCCACCCGGGCTAGTTTTCACTGCCATACACCCCATAAACTATAGCTCCTTTGCCCCCACACATGGGAAGGATGGCAGGGATGCCATCCCACCACATCGGGGGTCTCTCACTACCAATTTTGCACATCAAATTTCAACAAATTAAAAATTTGCCAATCACTGCCCATCATCTGCCAATCACTACTGCCAATCCCTTGCCAATCATCAAATTTTGTTTTTCTCCAATTTTGGGTCCAAAACACTAACCTCATCACCCAGTCGACTCACTACTGCCTCTCGGTGCGCCAATTCCTGTCCAAAGCCCGGCTTCGTAAAGCCAAGCAATGGATGCTGGTTGTTTTGTGCCAGCGGCTGGATGCGTCCGGCACTCGGTGCAGGGACGGGGGCTTACCCGGGCCGAGATCCCACGCATCACCTCGGCGTGGAGCCATCCAATGTCCCGATCTCGACCTGCCGACACGTCTCAACAAAACGTGGTCGCCATGACGACCCTTCCTATCCAGCCGCCCGCTCCGCCTAGTGGAGCACGGACGCGGCCGTTCAAAGCGAGGCCCGGCACGCACCGAGGGCCCGATTCGGCTATAAGTCGTTCTAAACTCTACCCCGTCTAACGTCGATGCTTCACCTGCATGCTTACACCCCGAAGCCCGCTCCTTTCTCACACATCCAGCTGTGCCCATGCTCCTCGTACCCTTCCTTACACACCCAGGTACACCCATTCCACTCACAGCCTTGGTCACACACCTGACCACCGAACACTTTGGCACACATTCGTTGCTCGCACACCTCACCAAAACACCGCTTCGCGCCCCCTCCTCTGTCACCTCCTCTGTGACAATCACAGGTGTGCTCTCATTCGCACACCCAACCACGTGCCTCACCACCAACTCCAGCGTGCATTCCCACTCACGCTCTACCATTCCAGGTGTGCATCCTTCCATCCCAGGTGTACATCCTCGCTCACCTGTCACAACTAACTCACGCTCCATGTCACTCTCACTACTTCCACCTCCATTCCTGACAGCGCACTCACCCTTACTCTTGACAGCGCAGTCTTTCCCCATGCACCTGTCCGTCACACACCTTTCTCGCGCACACTCTCCCGTTACACCCTCTGTAACACTCACCACAGGTGGACACTCTTCCTTACTTCTGACAGCGCACTCTTTCCTCATGCACCTGTCCGTCACACACCTTTCTCGCGCACACTCCTGCGCACACTCTCCCGTCACACCCTCTGTAACACTCACCACACCACGCTTCCATGTGCTCCCTCGCACACGCGCTACGACCGACTCACTCTCGCCAGCACACTCACTCCTTGGCACGCACTTTTTCCTCACACACCCCAGAGTCGGACTTTCTTGCACACCTCCATTTTCGCACACCAGACCTGTCGCACACTTCACCAACGGCCTTTCACGAACACCCGGATCCAAACCAATCCCCAAGCTTTTTAAATCCCCTGGCGCATCATACGCACGACCATATTGGTCACCACTTACACCGGGTCCTCTTCCTCTTCGCTTCTCCTCCATCACCTGCGAATCCCTCATCCGGTTAATGAGCACATCATCACGATCCAAACACAGACTTTGGACCAATTCTTTTATCTCCTCTTTTATCTCTTTCTTATCCCCTCTCCGTCGCTTCTTAATTTCGCTCATCCCTTCTTCCACTTCTTCTAATTTGTGCTTCACCTCTTTTATTCCCCGGTACGTCTCCTCAAGCTCATCCTCTAAGGCTACCTTGACCGTTTCCAGGTGCGTCCTCACCTGCCGGTCCTTCGTCTCCATTACCTCTATCACCTCGTCCAACCTCGTTGTCAGTCCCTCACGTACCATCTGACATTCCCTCTTTGTCGCTATCAAGTCGTTTTTTATGTCGTTTTGTGTCGCTTTTAAACCTCCTAATACCGCAGTGTTCCTTTGAACCTGCTCCACTAACTCCGTTTGTCCCACCGTCAGCTGCTCCACCTCCTGCGTCAGGTCCTCTATGCCCCCTTGCAATTTTACAGTCCCCTTTCTCACCTCCTTCTCCATGTGCTCCTTACAGTGCCTCACCTCCTCGCGCACTCCTCCGACCTCCTCACTCACTCCTCTTCTGATCTCCTCTCCCATCACTTGCATCTCCTGCCCAGATGCCACCCTCATCTGCTCCATTTCCTCCCTGTGAGCATCCAGTTTGGTCTCTACCCCCATTCTGACCCCCTCTATCTGCTGCTCCATTTGTTTAACTTCCCTTTCCGCTTGGTCCCTCATGTCCCTCAATTTGCCTTCCATACTGTTTTCTAACCCCTCTAACCCCTTTTGCATCCCTTCCATTTGATTCTCTTGAGCGGCCATTCTGTTTTCTACCCCCATTAACCCATTTCTCACCTCTTTTATCCCATTGTCTAACCCCTCAAAATTTTTGTCTACCTTCTCACCAGTACCCCTCGCTTCGTCCCTCATTACTCCCAATTGCTCACTCCGAGCCCTCGCTTCGTCCCTCATTACTCCCAATTGCTCACTCCGAGCCCTCGCTTCGTCCCTCATTACCCCCAATTGCTCACTCTGAGCATCCATCCGGTTCCCCATTACCCCCATTTGGTTTTCCAATCGCTCACTATTCTTTTCCATAAGGGCCGTCATTTGTATAAAAAAAAGTTCCAATCTTCCCAGCGGCGCTACTTCGGTCGCGGGCACGGTGACCAGCGAGGCGCCATTTTGTGCGCCCGCTTCTTCGTGCGTGACGGCGCTATTTTGCGAACCTGCCGCCCTCACTGCTTCGCTCTCCTCCTGTCCCTCATTTTGGTCCTGGATCGACCCTACCTCACTCTCCTTTACCGGACCCCAGCTGTCTTGATCCGCCATAGCGCGACTTGCAAAATTCGAGTTTCGTAAAACAAATCCAATTTTTTTTTTTTTCGTTATAATTTCGTCGAGCGCAGTACGCGCTCCGAATCGATTTTCCCTCCCAAAATTTGGGCCTAATAAATTTAGTCCCGGGTTCGAATTCCACTCCTCGACACCAATTGTTACAGACACGACTTTGATGTTAAGGTGGGCCGAGCGGAATGGCCGTCGTGTCCGCACAAATTCACAAATTACCCGATTGTACTCGAACGTCGACAAAGCCGCGCTACGCTGGCTCAATAGGAAAGAGAAGACACCCGGCTGGGTTATAATGACACAATACGACACCAGGGGTTCAGTTCTCAAGACCTCCGGAGGAGGTTATATTAAGGCGGAAGGTTAGATTACAACTACAAGAGGTACATCATAGGAAGACAGGCACTTAGACACAACCTTATATTATTCCCGACAGACCACAGAGAAACAGGACAAAAACTGACTCACACGGGGATTGATGGCTAGGAAAGCGGGTATTCGTGATGGCCAGCACAAGGTGCACCTTGTGCTCAGGGACAGGATGGCGCGGCCCAAAAGATGCAGGAGGTCTCTCAGCGCTCGAGGTGGCGTCTTGTCGTCTCAAGCTGGGGGCGCATCTGACGTCACGTCCGGCAAGCGGCTGCGTATATCCGGCGGGGAGTGACACGCCCTCGGCTCGTTAGCTCCGCCTCGTGGAATCGGCACGTTGCTTCTCATTGGGTGCGTGCGGGGGGGGTTACTGGCTCCGCCCCCGACGAGGAGCTGACAGCCAGCCCCTTCGGGGTAACCCCGTGGAGCGCATGGTCTGGAGCTAATCGAGCCGGTGTGAGGACGCATCCTCCCCCGCTCCGCCGCCATCCCCTCTGTTGTTGTTGTAATTGTTGTTGTAGTTGTTGTTATTGTTGTTGTTTGGGGAAGAAGATGGGAGGAGGTATGGGAAGGTCCTAAACTCACTACTGGTGCCATATAATCACATTCTGGTGCAACGAAGAGTCATAATTAATGGA
The DNA here is from genome assembly GCF_964187855.1 of Myxine glutinosa. Lineage (NCBI taxonomy): Eukaryota > Metazoa > Chordata > Myxini > Myxiniformes > Myxinidae > Myxine > Myxine glutinosa. Next base: position 98,037,615 of record NC_136270.1, read on the forward strand.
AACGAGGCCTTAACTGACATAGATTAAGAATAACTAGGAAGATGTCCGAAAGTTGTCTACGTGTGGTGCGGTGGACCTGGGCACGACATTTAATGGGGGAATAAGGGGAAGGTCGGCTCTACTGATTGTTATTTACATGCAATGGGACTAGGGAATGGGGGACTGGGGAAAGTTGGGGAGTATTGGAGAAAATAGGGGAATATTTACAAGCGGATATGGAGGCCAAATTCCATATTCGCAACAATATATATATATATGTATATATATATATATATATATATATATATATATATATATATATATATACACACACATATATATATATATATATATATATATATATATATATATATATATATATATATATATATGTACATATACATACACAATACACATACATATATATATATATAGATATATATATAGTTCCAAATATATATACATATATTTGGAACACCTCATGTGAAGAGTAAAATAATGCTTATTTTTCGATAAAATAAATGTGACTGAGCTGACATGTAAATAACACCACCGACAACCACGTGTAGACCTAGTTCACAGCCTGACACTAAGTGTTGTTGAGCTAGCTTTGGCATCCGCGTATCCGGACTGTTGCAATTGATACCTTCCTGCCGCAGCCACTTGCAGTTACGCCATTTTGCCAGAGCTTGATGGGAAAGCTGCAAGAGAAAAATGAGGGTGGGGGTGGTGGTGGACATGGTGGCAAGCAAGGAAAATACAAGGACGTTTCAAAGCATAGACCCTCCACCCTCCTGTTCGCCTCGAAGAAGGCATTGTGGGAAGGATTCGTGGAGATTGGCCATTTCCGCAGCCTGAGGCAGCTGCTTAGCCTCCGTTTCCTGCAGCCACCATTATGTTGGACCTTTACCACCTAATCCCTGACCCACTCTCTCCCTTCTGGCACGTGGACCTCAAAACAGGCTCTAAAGGTTTGAGCTGAGAGTAAGAGGCTGACTGCAAGACCTTCTGGTCTAAGACTATTCTTCACGGGACATTAAAGATATCTCAGAGGAATGATAAATATATAATTTGTTTGGGTTGTTTCTTCAACCATGTACAAGGGGCATTCATAAAGTTCTCAGAACGAGATACTCACAACATGAGAACAAACGCGAACGTTTTACATTTTTCAAACTCAAATATTTGTAATTCGCACTGAAATGCATAAAAGTGTTTTTTGTTATTGTGCTTTTATTTTTTGGTGTTCGTTGGACTTTATTTTGAGTGCAGTATATTGTTTGTATTAGTGTTTGAACGCCCCAAGTACCTGCAGAATGCCTGGTGATTGTTGATCATTGTTCAGTTTTTATTATTGTTGGATTATCCATGGCGATTGCTCCTGCGTTATGTTGTTCCGAAGAGGCAATAGGACGACGCAGCCGCTGCTCAACCCAAAACTTAAGTTGCTTGCAAACATAAATGTCCAATTCCATCTAGTTTTGTGCAGAACAAGATATTGTGTACTTATAGTGAAGGACAATGAAAAAAAACTTTATAATTACACCGTTGCGGACTAAGACTGAATAATCTAAAACAAAATGCTGATTAAAATGTCACCGTGTGTTAATTTCCAGAGTTGTCAGCAAGTTTTTCTTAAGTCAAGTCAAGTCAACACATTTTTTTTTTTGTTTTGTTTACAAGATCGAGGCTCGTGTAAAAGTTAACATTAATCACAAAAAACGGACACATAAGACGAAATAAAGGGAGCGGGAGACGAGATGGGGAGAGAGGGGGAAGCACGCAAGTACAACAGTGGAGAACAGGGACAACGGAAGATCTGTGGGAGGGAGGGGGCTTGGGGGGAGGAGCATGATGCGGAAGATTCACTGGTTTGACGATATCTCAAGAAAATCGTGATTTTGAGTTTCCACCCGAACGACGCCGCTTTTATCCATCCTCGGGTGGGTGGGAGGTTTCATAGATTCCTCAATACAATAATGATTTTGATTTTCCATTTGTAAGAGTTTCAAATCCGCCTTTCTCGCCGGCAGATTCGTCAAACAGTTTCACTGTTTGTAACATTGTATTTTGTTATGTTAATGCTATAGTATTAATTTGTGGTTGGAATGAAAATATAGAGAGATTGAGTTTAAAGCAGAACAAACAGGAAGCGGATGCAGGCGTTTACCAGGCGCATGCACCAAGAAGCTGTAATGGCGCACATAATAAAACAAAAAAACAATTTTGATTCTACGCTGATGTTTTCTCGTTTCACGATGGATTTGCCAACGTTTGTTTTGTTGCTTTCTTGCTGTTTTACGCAAAATCATTTGGATAAGCTTAAGTATCGGCAGAAGTCCCCCTAATTTGAGCGTCAAATTATTCGGTCTTGAAACCTGAACGACTATTTCATGTCGGCAAGTCAAAAGTCATCAAGTCTCAAGTCATTTTTCTGCAAATCCAAGTAAAGTCGCAACTCAAAAAAAAAAAAGTGACTCGAGTCGGACTCGAGTCCAAGTCGCTGAATCGAGGCAACAACAACAACAACAACAACATGCATTTTAAGGCCATGTTCCCTGCTAGAGCGGGGGTTAGCCTTGCGGTCCCCATGACAATCTTCTCCATTTTGCCCTATTTTCTGCATCTCTCCTTGTTAACCCCCTTGCCCGCATTTCTTCTTCCACCATCTTTAGCCAAGTCTTTCTCGGTCTTCCCCGTCCTCTACTTCCTTCTACATTAACTTCCATCACTCTTCTCAACCAGTCACTTTCATCCTTCCTCAACACATGACCAAACCATCTCAACCTGTTCCTCTTCACAGCATCAATCACAGGCAATATTCCCATCATCTTTCGCAATTCATCATTTGTCTTCCTCTCTCTCTCAACGATACTCCGCACATCCATCGAACCATTCGCATTTCCACCCTTTCCAGCCTTCGTTGCTGCTCTACTTTCATTACCCATGTCTCGCTCCCATAAATCATAACACTTCTCACACATGCAGCATACACGTTTCCCTTCAGCTTCATGAATCGAGGCAACAACTCGAGTTATTTCTGCAGGTAACAAGACACCATACATTTCCCTAAACACAGATAAATGAACGTTTTTCTTTGATACCTGATTGTGGCCTCGTGCTGTCCAGATCATGGAAAGGTCCGAACACCATAATTCCTAATTCGGCTAAATTTTCCCATCAACCTGATCCTCCGGTGCTGCTTAACTTCAGAGACTTTCACTTTTGCATTTTCAATCGCTGCTGTTGTGTTTGTAAACCGATGGTCAGTCGGGAGTGGGAGCTTTTTTCTGAGTGATGTGAGAACCAATCGAGTGTGAGAGGCCATGACAGCCATCTTGGAATGAAAAAAGGAACTCGTGCGGCTAAATATTTGTGTCCGAGATTCCTTGTTGTTATGCAGTAAATAAAACGGCTTACCTCATCCATGTCCAAGAGGATGGCGGAGAGTTGGTACACTTGTCTGAAAGTGTTTTTTAGTTCAATTTGATTGCTCTTCTGACTGGGTTTGATTTCGGGCCTAACGATAAAGTATCGGAATTATACTTCGCAGGCAGGAGATGGACGTTAAGCCGGTTGTCCCTACCGCTGGTGTTTGCTGCTGGATGGTTAAGATTTCATGGTGTCTTTCAATGAAGAGAACGCGAGTTATATTACCCACATATAGAGGTTTTTCAGAGTTGCCCCATAATGCAATGCACACCGCCATGTTGGATGTATTCACCTGCTTCGCAACGATAGCATCGGTAGCTCCACAATCGAGCACGTTTATCTCGTTTTGGTTAAATATTTGGCCTTGTTTACCTTTTCTAGCTTGTTGAGCTTACCAATCAATATGGCGCCCATGCACATGGGTAGTGAAACCCCTCTTTTGGCCAAATTCCAATGTTTGCATAAAATCGATCGAGTGAGTATTTTATTGACAGCTTTTGGGCAACACCTGAATGCCAGCACCAGGTTCAGTGAACTCACAACAGGAAATGAATCGTTATTTGCAATGAAACTCGTCACGTGGTTTGCCTCAAGCTTCTCTCGATTCTGTCTGAACGACGTCATGATATCATCAACCGATTCCCTATGTTGTTGTTTGTAGAGAAGGTCAGGCCTTATTGCCTTGTCCTCAATGATGTGGGTTCGACCGATGGGTTTTATTGTTCTACCTTTCATTGGGTCCACAGGTTGGCCAAGAGGTATGCATAATGCACACTTTCCTCTCAGGTCGCCGGAAACCTGGCCAAATTACAAATTCCTGCCCTAACTACTGCTGGGAAGGCAACGGCAAACCACCCAGTGTAACCCTTGCCAAGAACCTGCCTTCATAATATGAACACCTTCCAGTATTGGCACCAAGATATCTAGCC
>NC_136270.1:98046954-98289438 GCF_964187855.1 Myxine glutinosa
TAGAGAGAGAGAGAGAGAGAGAGAGAGAGAGAGAGAGAGAGACCTGCAAAAGTAAGTGTGACCCATTCCCCCATGTGTGTGTGTGACCCACTCCCCCATATGTGTGACCCACTCCCCTCCACCCCCCACCCCCCCTGTGTGTGTGTGTCCCACTCCTCCGTGTGTGTGTGACCCACTCCCCCATGTGTGTGTGTGTGTGTGTGTGACCCACTCCCCCGTGTGTGTGTGACCCACTCCCCTGTGTGTGTGTGTGACCAACTCCCCTGTGTGTGACCCACTCCCATTTGTGTGACCCACTCCTCCATGTGTGTGTGTGTGTGTGACCCCCACTCCCCCATGTGTGTGTGTGACCCACTCCCCCGTGTGTGTGTGTGACCCACTCCCCCGTGTGTGTGTGTGACCCACTCCCCCCCCCCCCTTTGTGTGTGTGTGTGTGTGACCCACTCCCCCATGTGTGTGACCCAATCCCCCATGTGTGTGACCCACTCCCCCATGTGTGTGACCCACTCCCCAGTGTGTGACCCCAGACCCTTGTGTGTGGCCCACTCCCCAGTGTGTGACCCACTCCCCAGTGTGTGACCCACTCCCCCGTGTGTGTGACCGACTCCCCCGTGTGTGTTTGACCCACTCCCCGGTGCAGTGTGTGTTATGTGGGAGGGATGGGGGTGGGGAGGGAGAGGATTTGAGCTCTTGAAGTCACATTTTACATGAGATGTAGTTACACATTTCAAACTGTATTTCCCATGTGCACGCACATGCATTCACATGTTATCAGAAGTAAATACATTGTGTAGATTACATAATTTGTGGATCTGATAAATTGCCAGTAACCATTTTGTATAACTGAATGTGCAGCAACTAAATGAAGATGTCCAAATGTCACACACGTCGATGCCCGTGGGATTCCCATGGGCAACCCCACTAGTTATTTAATATTTTCCTTCAATCCAATATGGCTGGCAAACCATGCGACCTATGATATCATAAATGTAATATTTCAATACAAATGGGTCATTGATCATGTGCATGCAATTTCAGATTTTGAGGATAAGGCATTCGATTGAAACATTTATGGCTGGTATTCCACTTCACTGATGATGTCATTGTTATCATGCTTTTGTTCCCAATTGGGAGTACTTAACAATGTGCCAAGTTTCAAATTTTTCCAAAAGAGGTTTCCGATAAGTATTTTTTAAATTATTTGAGTTTAATCATCTACGTGACCTATGACATCGCAATTATCACAAAGACATTCTATATGGTTGTCGATCCTATCCTCAAAGTTTCGTCTCAATCCGACATGTGGTTGCTGAGAAAAATGAGGTTTAGCCCGTACGGACGGACGGACAGACGTACGTACGAACGGACAACCCGAAAACATAATGCCTCCGGCCACCTTAGTAGGGGGCGGAGGCTTTAACAAAAAACCCAATATTGAAACGTCCTCAACCATTTCTTGACATGCATTTACCGATCCTGTTCAATATTGGCACACAGATAATTAATGAATGGTGGCTTACATATGCACATCATTTTCTTTCGACATCAAATCTAAGTTGGCCGACTGGCGGCCATTTTGGTACTTAAACGTGTCCCATCCACTTCTCGGCCAAGCATGGACCGATTTTCTTCAAAGTTGGCCAGAAGACAATACATGAGTATACATATGCAGAAAATTTTGTTTTGACATCCGACTAAATATGGCTGACTGACACCTTTTTAACTCCATACAGAAAAATTACTAAAACGACGGCGTAGGCTACGACATTTTATGTCTTTTTACCCTCACCACAGGAGAGGGTATTGCATTTGAGTCCGTTTGTTTGTCTGTTTGTTTGTTTGTGTGTTTGTTTGTTTGTCTGTTTGTCCGCACAGAATAAATATGATTTTCTCTGCAACCGTTGGTTCGATTGACAGGAAATTTTCACCATAGGTGCAACTCCACCTGTAGAATATTTTAATGATAATTATGACGTCATAGGTCACGTGGCGCCATCTTGGAAAAAGCGAAAAACTTTGCACCTCTAACTCCAAAAGCACGGTATAGAAACAATTGAGACATGGCTCATTGTAAAGAACTCCCCATGGGTAATAACATGTTCATGATGATGTCATAGGTGCCTCCATTATGACATCATAATTCGACAAGTACAAAACTTCATCCAATCAAGATGAAATTTATTGAGCACCATGTCGGCATAAACTGGTGGAGAAAAAAATAATAATTATGACGTCATCGGTCACGTGGTTCGGTCGCCATATTTGTTTTAACACAAAAGCCTTAAAAACTACTGAAAATACATCCTGACGAGGGTTTGCAATCTCTGATTGCTCTTTTTCTTGTTATTCTTGTTTCATGATGGTTTCAAATCAAACTTACTATTGTTAGGGGTTCGGCCGGTGTGAGATTGCAAGGGGAGTTTCTTGGATCCACTTCCCGGCCGATGATCCTGAAGCCGATGAGCCACAGATAACTCTGCAGCATGATGGGTTGCTAAGCAACCACAGATGCCCTCTGAGATGCTTAATTTAGCTAGGGTCCAGTGCCCAAATCCTGCTTTACCTTCCCAGCAAATTAATCACCCCACATAAGAACTGTGTTTCCCAAAGCCCACCTCTGTCAATCAAAATGGCCTGGCGATGCCATAAGTGGGACGTTAGCTAATGTCTAACCATAACCAAATGGCAGGGTGGACCTCACATGGTGGTGCAAGCCTAACACTGCACATCACCCCATCAACACCATACCTCCTGTGAAGCATGGTGGTGGCAGCATCATGTTATGGGGCTGCTTTTCATCAGCAGGGACTGGGAAGCTTGTGAGGATGGAAGGGACAGTGGAGGTGCAAACTATAGGAGAATCCTTGATGAAAACGTGCTTGAGTTAGCCATGAATCTGAAACTTGGTAGGAGATTCACATTTCAGCAGGACAATGATCCGAAGCACAAAGCTAAAGCCACACAGGAGTGGTTCTCGATTTTGTGTGAAAAAAATGTTCTTGATTGGCCCAGAGTCCTGACTTGAACCTAATTGAACATTTATGACGAGACTTTAAGATTGCAGTCCATCGACGATCCCCATCAAACTTGGCATTACTGGAGCAATTTTCATGTGAAGAATGGACAAAGATGTCACTAACTCAATGTGCAAAGCTGGTAGAGACCTATAACTCCCAAAAAGACTCATAGCAGTCATTGCTGCAAAAGGTGCTTCCACCAAGTACTTACTGAAGGGGCTGAATACTTTTGCAAGCAGTGAATTTTGATTTGTCCATGTTTTTGCAGGTATTCCTGACATGACACCTCATTCAACTATAAGTGTTTCGTTTGATTTCTTAAGTTATGAATAAAAAAACGTTCATTTGGAAAAAATGTTTCTGCATAATTCATAATTTATCTAAATAAATCAAAATGATCTAAATGTGGTATTATTGGTAGGGGGTGAATACTTTTGCAGACCACTCTATGTATTTTAAATTTTGTGTCGTTTGGAATATTGTGAGTACCTTATTCCAACAACGCCCCTGGTAAAGCCGCAGCACCCTAAACGACATGTTTCAAACCCCAAAAGGAAACCGTCACCACAGGCACATGTTTTGGCCCTAAGCCAAGCAGTGTCTCTATGTGTGTTGGAGAAGTTGTCTGTGTTCTTGGGGATTCTGGATCCGTTCAACACCAGTGCATCCGACAGATTATCCAGCATTCCTGGTGCAATTGACGATTATGGATGGCTCCCCCAAAGGCGTCTGACATCCCATTGTGGTCTGTCAGCTGTCTAGTCTCGGTTAGATTCTTGACGGAAGAGGATCCAATGACAAATGATTGTCCTGGTGCTTCACAGGCAGGGTGTTACATTAGAGAATTTGCATTCTTTTCAGAAAGCTGGGTTTGACATCTACAGGCACTCGCTCGTGGACACGAACGACCTAATGATGACTGTCAAAAAAGTTAATTTTTTGCTTGCAACACGGCCAAATATAACCCTTCTGCTTTGACTACCAGTAGGGAAAGCAACAGCAAACCATCTAGCACAAGCACATCTTGTGCTTAAAACTGCATCAGAAGCTATAAATACTGCCATATATGTTGTGTTAGTGAAACATTAAACATTCACCACCATCTCGTACCAACATCTCAGATCTTCCCCCTTTTAAAACCTTGATCTTTTCTACCCCCATTAATCCACCCCAAACCCACCTCCTTCAAATTCCCTGTTTGCTTTCCCGAAAGCCCCTGCAGTGTCCATCTTGTTTATCCCGTGTACCCCAGCCATCCCAGCCCTCCCTCATCCACAGATCTGACGTCCCTATTCCTTACTGTTGATGTACTTCCCTCTCTCTCCCACTCTTGTCTCCCGCTCCCTTTATTATATGTTATATGTGTTAGCTCTCAAATGAGCCGAGACTAAGTATACAAAAAATAATCCTACATCTGATCGAGGCACATGGAAAAGCTAGAGCAGAATAGAATGGACCAAAATGGAAAGGGGAAACACCAACAGCAGGGTAGAAGTGAGAGTGAGAGTGAGATCAAGGACAGTGGGAGAAGGACACATGGGGGTGAACAAACTGCGGGAATGAGGAAGGGGAAGGCAGGAATGAAACAGAAAAGGAACAACATAGTATCATCAGTAGAAATGTATTATTCATCTCATCAAGTGGATGAAATGAAACAGAAGAGGAACAAATCAACCAACAACTAACAAACGAAAAGAGGTGAAGGGTTGGGGGTGACCACTGACCAGGGTGGGGTGAAATCCCAAAAATCCTGGAAAAGGTGAGTGCTTGGGAATGGGGTCTCTGTTCCGATATACTTGTAAAATATACACACACACACACACACACACACACACACACACACACACACACACACACACACACACACACACACACACACACACACACACACACACGAGCTAATGCCTCCTCTATGTTCTGCACACGTTAAGTATGTGCGACAAAATAGATTGAAAGAGTGCTGTATCACACACAACACATTCATCCTCTTCAACAGCAGTGAGATAACCTTTATGCAGGTGTCATACAGTGCAAACGCAAGGTGATGCAAATGCAGAGTGCAAGAGCAAAGTACAGAGCTGTCAGTGGGGACGTTTCAGCAAAAGCTACATCGAGAAAACTCAGCAGCACTGGTTGTTTCTGCGATTGGAAGCCGCTGACAGCCTTCGTGCAATTATTGCCATTACCGCTTCATTCCCACGCCAGGGGTAACCCCTCATTAGCAGACATTATGGGCCCCGACTCTGTTTTGGGGACCGTGTCGTGTTGTTCAATCATGCAGACAGCATAAAAGCGTGCAGCGTTGAACTCATTTCTTGGTAGTTGTGCTGTCAGGTTTTTCAATCAAGGTGTACACACTTGTATAGCTAACCAAGCTGGCACACGTATTGCACCAAGACCTCTGAAGTGACCACCGTAATACCATTATCACAGTTATGTTGGATTCTCGCCATTAAGGAGTCATTGGTTAAAATTCCACACAGCGTAAGTTTGGAGAAAGGGGTAAATATATATTTTTTTAGGGGTAAATATTGTTACCGCAAACCCAGGGTTGACAACAGGTCAAATCTTCCGCATTGACGATCACCAATTTACCGACGGATGGTCTTCGGGGGTCATACGCCGTCAAATAGGAAAGCCAAGCAGATCTTCTTCTTCTTTTTTTGGATGTTCATGAACTCCAACGAGATCTGTCGCCTGCGGTTCCCCCATTTGAATAGGATTTTGGCCGAGCGTGAACCCCAGGAGAAATCACTGCAAATTTAACCCTCCTAGTGAGGTTTGGCACCTTTTTCCAATGGTGCACCATGGTTATAATTTCTCAAATCTGAACCACGCTCCAGGCTGACATGCCAGTGGTGAGAAAACAGGGCTTATTATGAAGAAAGGGGGGGTAAAGAGAACAAGGAAGTAACACACTGATGATTCTCTATACAAAATAAATCCCCACATGCCCACAAAAGTGTGATGGCTTAAAGCGGTATCTTAACCACTCATTCCATGGAGAGCAAGTTAGGTTTGATATGGTGGTCCATGAGGAGAATGAGATTGGGGCAGAGAGAAGAGACCGGCCTAGGTGCATCTGACTTGTGGTGACCGGTCAATGCAATACAGGCTTCTTCTCAACCAGCGCTCTGAGTGTACTTTCCGACATCACCGTCATTCGGCTCACATTTTCCCTCGGCTCGTCCCGGCTCTTAACTCATTTTCCCTCGGCTCGTCCCGGTTCCCGCAACTCCTGGACTGTCTGTTAGCTCAGCTCTCTTAACCCAGACACTCTCGGCTCAACTCTCTGCTCGACTACGCTTTCTCCAAACTTACGCACACACACATGCACGCACACACACACACACACACACACACACACACACACACACACACACACACACACACACACGTCACCCCCGTATCCCCTCCCAACCCCAATAGTCCTTATGCAACACCACGCACCATGTGCCACTGTGTGCTTGTGGAGCTGGTAAAACAATTAGTAAAATTACGTAGGGAATGATTTGGATGATTAATAAGGGAGGAACATTGGGAGGCTTTTTGACACATTTACGGAGGGTAGGGGTCACGTTTATGAACTCCTGAACAATCTTCGACACATGCCCTATCATTTTATACAGAAACCACACACTTATTCTAAATGTAGATTGATGACATGACGAGTCTATCTTACATCTGTTTCCCCCTTTTCACCGTTCCCGCAACAATATCTTTAATATTGAATGAAGCAAAGGAATATATCATTGCAATTATTTGCTGCTTTCTTCAAGCCCACACAAAATAGAAATATAACCACTGGACCTGTAGCTTATCTGGGCCCTGGCCTAATTTTGTAAGCCAAATTTGGTAGCATTCTGACTGAAATTGACTAAGTCAGCCATTTTGGCCCACTTTTGGTCACATGATCGGCATGACTTCCAAAATTTAATATCAGGACCCTGTCCTTATGTTGTAACCCAAATTTGGTAGCATTCTGACTGAAATTGACTAAGGCAGCCATTTTGGCCCACTTTTGGTCACATGATCGGCATGACCTCCACAATTTAACATCCCCACCCTGGTCTAATGTTGTAACCCAAATTTGGTAGCATTCTGACTGGTGGGTTTGGAGAAAAAGATTTTTGAAGGAATTTACTAACTCCACGAATTTGATTGGCATGATGACAATACCTTATCTGGAATTCAAATTCGAGATAAGCTACAAATGATAATAATACAGGTGATAAAATTGACACACGTGAAGTGAACAGGACTTCCAATTTAATAAGGTGACAAACTACAATTTATTCCAGCCGTAAAAGTAGGTGGAAAGATAGAAGCTTATTCCACAAGGCTCTTTTAAGCATTCATAAAATGTTCAACTTTACTGTATTCAGTGCCTTCAGAAAGTATTCACACCCCTTGACTATTTTCACATTTTGTTGTGTTACAGCCTGAATTTAAAATTGGTTACATTGAGATTCTTGGCACTGATCTATACATAATACCCCATATACTCCATAATGTCAAAGTGGATTTTTTTTCGGTGTTTTCACAAAACAATTAAAAATGAAAAGCTGAAACGTCTTAAGTCAAATAATATTCAACCCCTTTGCTATGACACTCCAAATTGAGCTCAGGTGCATCCAATTTCCTTTGATCATCCTTGAGATATCTCTTTAACTTGGCTGGAGTCCATCTGTGGCCAATTCAATTGATTGGACATGATTTAGAAAGAAACACACTTTTCTACATAAGGTCCCACAGTTGATGGTGCATGTCAGAGCAGAAACTTTACCATGAAGTCCAAGGAACTGTCCATAAAACTCCGAGATATAATTGTGAGGAGGCATAGTCTGGGGAAGGGTATAAAACAATTTATAGTGTTGAAAGTTCCCAAGAGCACAATGAGCTCCATCATTAGGAACTGGAATGAATATGGAACGACCAAACTGAGAAACCAGGCAAGAAGGACCTTGGTCAGGGAGGTGACCAAGAACCCAATGACCACACCAACATAACTAGATTTCCTTGGCTGAGATGGGAGAACCTGCCGGAAGGACAACAGTCTCTGCAACACTTCACAAATCTTGGCTTTATGAGAGAGTGGCCAGACGGAAGCCACTCCTGAGAAAAAGGCACATGACAGCACACCTGGAGTTTGCAAAACAGAACGTGAAAGACTCTGAAAGCATGAGACAAAAGATAATGCAGTCTGATGATATGGAAATTTACCTTTTTGGCCTGAATGCAAAGTGTTACATCTGGCGGAAGCCAAGCACAGCTCATCAAGCATCTACCACCATCCGTAACATGAAGCATGGTGGTGGGAGCATCATGCTATGGGGATGCTTTTCAGCAGCAGGGCCTGGAAGGCGTGTAAAGATAGAGGAAACAATGAATGGAGCCAAATACAGGAAAGTCTTTGAGGAGAACCTGCTTTAGAGTGCAAAGGACCTTAGACTGCAATGAAGATTTACGTTCCAACAGGAGATTGACCACAATTATACAGCTAAAGCAACACTGGAATGGCTTCAGATCAAGAACGTGAAAGTCAATGAGTGGTCGAGGCAAGACCTGAATCCCATTGAGAATCCATGGAGCGACTTGAAGATTGTTGTTCACCGTTGCTCCCCATCCAACTTTTATTTATTTATTTATTATTGTATAATTGGTGGAACTTGACAGAGCTTGAGCAAATCCCAACATGACCGACAAACATAATATTTAGAGTCTCTCTCATTTAACAAGGGTTTGGATTTATTTTGAGTAATGTAAAACTATTATGTTCACAATAATAAGTTTGGGGAAATATTTTTACAAAATCTGATTGCAATATACTTTTAAGATAAAAGCCACTCAATTCCTCGATAAAATCTCAAGAGCGGCCATTCATTTGCGACAAAACAACACTGCCTTCATGCATGAAGTATTGCCATAATATTATCAAAAGTATGTTGTGCCAATATTTTATCTCATGACAAAGGGAGAAACAAGTGCTGAGGGCTGCAGCAAGTCGTTGGGTGGCAAGCGATGTGTCGAGTTGTGCAAGTTGTTCAAATACAGTCACGTCAAAAAGTAAGTACACCCCATGTAAAGTTATGACTTTTCCAACATATTTCAACATACAGCTATTTGATCTTCTTTTCAACAATATTGATAGATAAAGGTGATATAATATAACAAATATCATGAAACATTTACATTTTGTAGTCCATTGTATAATTTAAATAAACATAAATGCAAATTTCGCATGTGGAAAAAGTAAGTACACCCCTACATTTATCACTACTTCAAATACCTAAAATTAGAATCAGGTGCACCAGCTCAGGTGCAAATGATTAGAACATCGTTAGAGAGGATCTTGGAGGAACCTGTCTTATTTAAACCTCAGACATTTAGTTTGGTTTGCTCTTTGTTGTTGAAGTGTGCGGCGTTACCATGCCGAGATCAAAAGAGCTCTCTGAGGACGTCAGAAAGAAGGATATAGATGCCTACGAGTCTGGGAAGAGATTTAAAAAGATCTCCAAACAATTTAAAATCAATCATTCAACTGTCCGGAAGATCATCTACAGTGGAGAAGATTCCAAACATCTGCCATCTCGTTCAGGCCAGGCCGCCCCAGCAAGTTCAGCCCAAGAGCAGACCGAAAGATGCTGAAAGAAGTCTCTAAGAACCCCAGAATGTCATCACGGGACCTACAAGTAGCTCTTGCCACTGTTGATGTCAAAGTGCACGAGTCTACCATTAGAAAGAGGCTGCACAAATTTGATCTACGTGGGAGGTGTGCCAGGAGGAAACCTTTGCTGTCCAGAAAGAACATCAGGGCAAGACTAAAGTTTGCCAATAACACCTAGGCAAAGACCAGCACTTCTGGACAATGTGCTCTGGACAGATGAGTCAAAGATATAGCTATTTGGCCACAGTACCAGAAGACATGTTTGGCGAAAACCAAAGACAGCATTTGACCACAGGAACCTGATACCAACAGTAAAGCATGGTGGTGGAAATATTATGGTTTGGGGCAGCTTTGCTGCATCAGGGCCTGGGCAGCTCACCGTCATATAATCCACTGTGAATTCTTCATTGTACCAGAGGGTGCTTGAGGATAATGTGAAGCCATCTGTCGGAAATTTGAAGCTCAACCGAAGGTGGACCTTGCAACATGACAATGACCCTAAACATACCAGTAAATCCACCAAGGAATGGCTGAAAAGAAAGAAATGGAGGGTTCTGGAATGGCCAAGTCAAAGCCCGGATCTAAATCCCACCGAGATGTTGTGGGGGGATTTGAATCGAGCTGTGCATGCAAGAAACCCCTCAAACATCGCACAGCTGAAAGAATTCTGCATGGAGGAGTGCGCAAAAATTTCTCCCAGTCGATGTCAGAGACTGGTAGACAGTTATAAGAAACGCCTACTTGAGGTTGTTTCTGCCAAAGGGGACAATACCACCTATTAGAGCCAAGGGTGTACTTTCTTTTTCGACATGCTAAATTTGCATTTATGTTTATTTAAGTTATACAATGGACGACAAAATGTAAATGTTTCATGATATTTGTTATATTATATCACCTTTATCTGTCAATATTGATGAAATGAAGATCAAATAGCTGTATGTTGAAATATGTTGAAAAAGTCAAAACTTTACATGGGGTGTACTTACTTTTTCACATGACTGTATATATATATATATATATATATATATATATATATATATATTTATATATATATATATATATGTATATATATATATATATACTATATATATATATATATATATATATATATATATATATATATATATATATATATATATATATACATATGTTTATATATATATACATATGTTTATATATATATATACAGTATGTTTATATATACATTACAATATATGTTTATATACATATATGTATAAACAATATATGTTTCTATATACATTATTTATATGTATATATCTCTATATAAATATATGTATATATAAATATATGTACAGTATATATAAATATATGTATATATAAATATATGTTTATATAAATATATGTACAGTATATATAAATATACGTATATATAAATATATGTATATATAAATATATGTATATATAAATACATGTATATATAAATATATGTACAGTATATATAAATATATGTATATATAAATATATGTATATATAAATATATGTATATATAAATATATGTACAGTATATATAAATATATGTATATATAAATATATGTACAGTATATATAAATATATGTATATATAAATATATGTATATATAAATATATGTATATATAAATATATATATATATATGTATATATATATATATATATATATATATATATATATATATATATATATATATATATATATATACATACATACATACATATATATATATATATATATATATATATGCTGTATATATTGGTTCACGAGTTATCAAGTGACCACTATATTCGTCATGTGTGTGCGTCTGTCTGTGTGTCTGTGTGTCTGTCTGTCCGCAGCATAACTACCCGATGATGTCATCCGATCTTGATGACACTTGGGTGGGAGGTTGATATAAAGATCTAGTTGTGTCCTCTCTAGATTGGGCGTATTGCGCTCATTGTGGGTGGAGCCACGCCCGAAAAAGATGTCTTTTTAGGGGGTAATCGAGTTCAAGCTACATATTCTCCGAGGGGTTTGGTGGAATCTGACAGGGGTTTCGATATTTGGATAGGCCAATGTCATGTGTCTAGCCCCACGGAGCTCGATCTTTCAAAAAAAAAAAATTCATTATATTTAGTTATTTATTTATTTATTTTCATTTCATTTTTCACCGAATTTTCGGTATTGTGTAGCTAACTAACCTCATAACTGATTATACATTATTTTCTATCTCATTTCAAGGTCAGTAACCTTCGTTTTGACATTTTCGGGCCTGGCCTGTCCGGGCCTGTTTCGGTTATAGTCCGTCCTTTGTCATTGAATACCGCTCGCTCGTGAACCGTCGTCGTCTCCTGACTTGTATATATTTTTTTCATAATATGAAAAAGTTGGCACGTCTTGGATTTTTTAATCTTGTTCTTGGAACGTTAGGAACACCACACGTAGTTCAGGGCTGGATGTTTAGTTTCATGTGTGCGGTGTTTTGCCTTTCCTTCCCGCAAGATGTGCACATACCACAAGGGATTTCTATATACATGATTTTTTTTCCCCGTACAGAAGATGAAAACATAATCAGGAAAAGCCGCAGCCTGATAGGAAACGTAGCTTTCATGTTGGTCTTAGAAGCTGGAACAGGACAGTTTATGTACCCATGTGTCTGGCAATGACCGAGGAGTACGTGACAACAATCTGCTTTCCTATACTCCGGCGCTTATTTAGCCTCTATCCTAACACGGCCAATTAACAATAATTATGACAAAATACTGCTTACTGTGACCTTGTTGACTCTAAATGGAAGGAAAACACTTTTTCCGTCCAGAGACGGAGGGGAAACTCTTTGAAGCAGTTGCTGCCACGCTGGAATTTGAAAGTTTATTTCTGCACTTGTGTGCCTTCCGTTTATGAACCCAAATATTTATTGCCATGGATATTGCAGCTTGACGACCATGTGCAAGTTACTTTACGGCTGCGGAGAATTTCAATGAATGGCTGTCATTATCGGTCAGTCTTACTGCACAATATGTTCGCCTATCATGAAAATAAAAATGTTTGCATGCAAGTGTTTTACTAACAATAATTCAGATCTCAACTACCGTTCACTTGTATGTTTGCTCATTATTTTCCTCCTTTTGACTCCCTACATCTTAATTTCTCCGTCTCTGTCCCACTCCGAGAAGGTATATATTGTTACGGACGTGGTTAAAGATGTTATTTTGACCGAGCGGTGGTGTAACCGCGACCGAACAGTTATTCCCCGACTAATACCCGATTTGCCCCAAACTTTGGCCGGATCGCGCCACCGCTATTCAATCGGGAAAACTCTAAAGCGACCGAATACAAAGAGGAAGAAGACGTACAGAAGAGAAATTGGATTTATTATTTACACATATAAGTAGGAAGAAAGCAGTCACGTTTATTTACAGACGAGATTAGATACACAGTGCAACGCTAGCTTACCTACAGTCTTAATTAACCCAGGGACAGAACAAACAAGGACAGACTCACTCGGGGAATGATGATAGGACTGGCGGGAGATGGATGGCTGGCGGGATAGGGAGGTCCACTGGTCCTTCAGCATGATTGACTCGTTGGGCAGCCGCCGCTCCTCCGCGGCCCTGCTCCAAACTGCCGTCCAGGCCTCACGCTGCTGTGGCTGCAGTTTCGGTGGCTCCAGCTGCAGCAAATGCAGTTGCGGTGGCTCGAGCTGCAGTTCAACTCTGGACTTCTTGGTTGGACTCAACTCCTTGGACTCCCTCTCGTCTCTCGGTAAAGGCTCATCTCTCTTCTGGACCTCCTCTCGTGTCTCTGTCAAAGCTCATCTCTTTGGACCTCCTCTCGTCTCCCTGTAATGGTTCATCTCCCATTGGAAACGCCCTGCCTGCGGGTTATATAGGCCCCACCCCTCAACCTTCGCGAACCTCCTCGATGTTTCTCTCCACACCCTCTCCAAGTCCAACCCCTTGTTCGTGGTTGGTTGAGTGGGGCTGACTCACTCCTCCCCTCTATGACGAGGTGGGGACCCGCCTTTCTTCCCCAACCCTGCCTCGTGGTCAATGGCGGATGAAGAGAAAACCGCCCAAAATGCAGTTGGCAATGCGAATGGCAATTGACGAAAAGGGGGAATGGAGGTTTTTGGGAATGGGAATGAAGGGAATCTATCTCTTTCACTGGTGCAATGGAGTATTTCAATTAATGGGAGACACAGCCTTACCCTAAAACACATAATAAGATATAACTATCGAACAGGGGTATTCTATGATTGGCTGTGGTGTGGATGCTTTATGGACTAATTATGGGACGCCCTTTGACCTTTACACAGCTCCGGAGGCAGGAGGCACAGAATAACAATAATAATAATACACACAATCAAAAAAATACAGTCTATTATCTCGCGTAGAACCTAAAAAAACTGAATTACAAGTTATCTATACAGGGTGTCCCAAAACCTTGCCCCCCCCCCCCACCCTGCCCAGTTCGACTGGGTCGCCACTGTACAATGGCGGGCGTATAGCGGGAAGGATCATTCACTTGCCATCTCAAATACCAAATTTCATAATGATCTAATGAGCCTTTCTTGTTCTGTTGCAGATTTTGTGAAGTGATGTCGTGGTCGGGTGATTCCGAGAAGCAAAGGTGGATGTGCCGCATCATGGCTATCGCGTTCCGAGTCGCCAGGGATCAGACGCCGGGAACCATATCCCGATCCTGGGTTGCCAAGTACCTGAACAGGTCTGAGGACTTCATCAAACGCGATTGGAACCGTGATCCCTTCGATTGCGAGATGGACAGCCGGCCCGAACAGACAGCACAATGTTTGTCTCAGGAAAGCAGGGATGTCATCATTGAGTCGCTTGCCAAGGAGAAGAAAAGCATTCGAGAGCTCCAAAAGGAGATTGAACGGGTTCGAGGGAAGAAGAAGAGCTTATCAAGTATCCACAGGTTCTTTCAGTCCATTGGCACAAAAGCTTTTCACCAAATTCCAGCACCGAAACTGACGGAGAAGAACGTCGAGGATCGAATGTGGTTTTGTGAGTTTTTGAGCGAGTGGACCTCTGATGATTTTCTTTTCCTGGCCCCTTCTGATGAATTTTTCATTTATGAGGCTCGACGTCCCAACTTCCAGAACGACAGAATTTGGGCTCTTCACAATGATGACATTCCACAAGAACTCAAGATTCGAGAGAAATCGAAGACAGCACGGTGCGTTGGCGTCTTCTTGATGTTCACAGCGAAAAAGCTGATGTGGGTCATCAAAGAGCAAGGACAATCATGGGACGGCAAATACCTCCGAGACGTTGTGCTGACCCACCATGTTATTCCGTTCTTACGGAACCCAGAAAATGTCCTCAGCATCAAGGAGACCACGTTTCTGCACGACCGAGCCCCGTGCATGAGCGCACTGGCGACCCAGAATCTTCTGAAGGCGAACAAGGTCGATTTTTTCGGAAACGATGAGTGGCCAGGAGCATCGCCTGACCTCAACGCCTGTGAACATTTGGGGGCGATACTCAAGGACAGAGTTGAACAACGCCTCCAGAACACCAGGGACTTCTCACTGCTTTAACTAACGTCCTCGAAGAAATGGAGCTCGATCGTGACTTGTTTGTGTCTCTCTTGGAATCCTACCCCGTGCGTTTGGAGGCAGTTCGGTCGGCGGGCGGTGGGCACACCAAATATTGAAGCAAAGCTTTGAAACTGTGCACATGAGATGTCGAATAATAAAGGTTTTTTCCCCTATTCGTGGTGTCTCCCTACCTCTCCTACGTTGGGCTGGGCAGGTAGTCCAGTCATTCTAGCGAACTTTTACCCCTAACCCACCACTAATTGCAAGAGAAAAAAAAAGATATTTTTCTGAAACCTGTCGATCCTCTGAACAAATACATAAAATTATACTCAATTATAATGAGTGGATCATACTTTATTTTCAGATTGAACGAGAGCCGTGAACGAGAGGTGGAGTGACGCTTGCAGTGAGAGATTTGATCAGTGTGCTGAGGACAGTTAAACGCTGTGGTTATTGTGAATGTAAGTCGTATTATATTTAATTTATGATTGTTTAAGGTTTTATTTTTATTTTTAAAAGCAGTTTTTTAACATTTAATTTTATAATAAACATGTTCAAATTTTGTATTTTTATGAACCTATACATTTATAGTAGGACAACACAGGGAATAAAATGTAATCCTAAGTTCCCTCTCTTTTCAGCAACATGGGTGATATCGACTGTGTCTTCTGTAAGAAACCCCTCTCCAGTGATCCAACCAGTACTGACGGATAAAGGTTGTACGAGGATCGAAGAAGCTGGACGTGAGCGTGGTGAAGAAGTCCAAGTCCATCCAGAACAGGCAATTCATACAGATTGTCGTAGGGTGTTCTGCAATGTGAGAGACATTGAACTTTCTCTGAAGCGAAAACGTGTTTCGTCTGAAGCAGACAAAGGGAGGTGCCTTCGTTCAATGGATTCAGCGTTTGACTACAGAACTCAGTGTCTTTTCTGTGGTAATCCTGACAAGTACCAGGGGAGGAAAAAGGACCATATGTTGATCCAGGTTAAGACATTCGACTTCCAAAATCATGTGTCTGCTGACTGTGAAAATCGATCTGACAACTGGTCGGGTACTGTGAGGAGCAGAATGGCATTTGTTGACGATCTACACGCAGCAGATGCGGTATACCATAAGGTGTGTAGTGTTAACTTTCATACAAAGAAACAGATACCACTCAAATTCCAATCGGAAGAGGCGTCTTCATCAAAAAAGCAGAAGCTTGGTCGACCCAAGGACCAGATCAGACATGAAGCGTTCCTGAAGGTGGCAAAGTACCTTGAGGAAAATGATGAGGAACTAACCACAATTAGTGATTTAATTGGGAAAATGGAGGACTTCCTAGTATACACTGGCTGTGATGCATATGGTTTTTCATACATGAAGGATAACCTTTTCAATCACTTTGGTGATAAGATCATAATTGCAGACATTAATGGAAAATCAAATGTTGTGACATTTAGGGGTGTGGCATCGTCGATTCTTCATGACTTCTATCGTCAGCAAAAGGAAAGGGACCCTGAAACAGAAAAGTTGCGCCTGATCAAGACAGCTGCTGATCTCATTAGAAGTGACATAAAAGAGGTATCTCAAAATAAGGACATTTACCCGACTACTCTCGATATGTCCACTGTCAATGCTGCAACCAAGTTCCTACCTGAGTCACTAAAGCTCTTGCTCGAAATGCTGTTTGTGGGGAAAGGAAAAGACTTAAAAATCTGCTCACTGGGACAGGCAATCATGCAAGCCACGAGGCCTAGGATCCTTCAAGCTCCACTGTTGGTGGGTCTTGGAATCCAAATGCACTTCCATTTTGGTTCTCGATTTCTCATAGACACGCTCTTTGCACATGGGTATAGTTGTTCATACATGGAGGTGCAAACATATGAGCGCAGCGCAGCAGTCACGTGTGGAACAGACATCCCTGGTTTTACCCCTGGACATTTCATCCAATATGTGGCGGACAATGTTGACCATGACATCTACACATTAAATGGGAGAAACACATTCCATGGTATGGGCATTATTGCGAATGTGACCCCGAAAACAGTCCGGACACTTCAGATTGCCCGTAGAGTTGTCTCGGCAGAGGACATCGCACAAGTGGGGCGAATCAATATACGACCTTTCACATCAGCATATGGAGGAATGCAGTCCTTTCTCTACGAGAAGCTTCCAGCCTGTACCGACTTGAGACAAATCAGCTCAAATGTTGACCTCCTCTGGAAGGTTTCGCTTACTGTTCGATCACCTCGGCCCTCTTGGACAGGAATGATGCAGATGGTACACAAGGGAGAACATCCGGGTGAGGCATCAATAATGTTTCTGCCCATGATTGATCTCAGTCCAAGTGACTTGGACTGCATCAACTCCACACTGCATTTCGTTTGTGAACATGCGCAGAGATATGGTGTAACCCCGATACTGACCGATCAGCCACTTTCAGCCACTGTAACCCCGATACTGATATGGTGTAACCCCGATCAGCCACTTTGGTGGAAAGCTCTCACCATAGTCAAGAGCGAGCCAGCGGACAGCAAACTTCACTCGATTGTTCTAAGACTACGAGGATTCCATACACTCATGAGTTTTCTTGGGTGTATTGGCCACCTGATGTCTGGTACTGGACTAAAAGAGCTTCTGGAAGTTGCATATGCCAGCAACACTACAACCCACATGATGAGTGGCAAAGCCGTGTCTAGAGCTATACGTGGACATCTACTCGTTGATGCAGCACTCAATGCAAAACTTGCTTCGAAGGTATTTCAGATGAACCTCCCAAGTGATGGAGACAGCGAGCGTACAGTTCCAGCAGAGCTCAATGATGCAGGCGACTTGTTTGACGGTCTGATGTCGGGTGACCAAGCAGTGTCAGACATCGAGTCATCGAAGGTGATGGAGGTCATTGGAGACAAAATCAATCAGGTGATTGATACAATAAGGCATCAACGGACAGCGAGACTGTGGTTACAATACATGGAAATGGTGGACATTATCCGTTTTTTTCTGAAATCTGAAAGAACAGGGGATTGGATGCTTCACTTGCATATCCTGCGCGCCATGCTTCCATATCTTGCAGCTTCCGGACACAGACACTACACAAAGTGCCTGCACATATATCTGCAATTGATGACCGAGTTACCAAAGGACCATCCAGAAGTACATCAGAAATTTCTCCAAGGATTCCAAGTTGTCTGACGGAGCGACAGATACTGGGCTGGTCTGTCTACAGATTTAGTCATCGGACAAGTACTTATGAGAAGTCTGAAGACATCAGGTGGTCTGACCAGGGGACGAGGGATGACAGAGACACAACGCTCAGTCTGGGTCATGGCTAGTCCTTTCTTTGCAGAGGTGAACAACGCCCTCCAACACCTCACTGATGTGATGTATGTGACAAGTGAACAGCACAAGGATCTATCAAAGTCTAGACAGAAGAATGATGTAGCTGATACCCATAAAATGCTTGAGTTTCTTCATGAGAGGGATCCCTTTCAAGACGACGATACTCTTCACAACATTTTCACTGGTATAATTTCCCAGACAACGGTGAATGTTGATGAGGCGAAAACTGTGGGAGAAAGGCTCTTGGGCCAGATGAGTGGTAAACGTGTGCTTGAATACAGCTTCAAGAAGAAGGGTCAAGCCATAACTATGGACTCAGAGTCTGCAATGAAGACACCAGACGGAGACATCAATATCGACCCTCAGTTACTCTTCCAGAGACTTGTGATCGCTGGCACTGAAGTAGGAGACTTATCCAAAGCACTCCTTTGTGAGTTATGCACATATCCTCCATCTTTGTTCGAGACCAAATATGCCTTGCTGTCCGCCAATAAGCCAGCGTTAGCCTCAGCAATCAAATCCTTGGCACCTGCTGATACTGCACAACCGTCCGATATACAATACGTACTCGATGGCGGTGCCCTATTGCAGCGCATACCGTGGCAGTCAGGTGAACAGTACAAGGATATTCTTGACCGCTACCTGAAATATGTTAGTAGGCATTATGGGCATGCTATCGTCGTGTTTGATGGCTATTGTGAAGGTGCCTCAACGAAAGACTGTGCCCATCAGAAAAGGGGTGAGCGACCATCAGTGAAGGTATCTTTTTCTCAAACCATGACGCTTTCTGTCAAGAAGGAAGAGTTTCTTCGGAACAAGGAGAACAAGCAACAATTCATAGACATTCTTGGTAAGAAACTGGAAGAATCTCATTGTGAAGTGCTTCATGCGAGTGGGGATGCGGACCTACTCATAGCAACAACTGCAGTTTGTAGCTCTTCAAAACCCAACACTGTTCTTGTTGGCGAGGACACTGACTTGTTGATACTACTGTGCTACTATTTTCGCAAGAATACTGCGCATACTCTCTACTTAATGTCGGAGCCGAAAAAGGGTTCATTGAATCCAAGACAATACTTGGACATTGGCAAAGTCAGAGAGGCTTTGGGTGATACTGTCTGTGAAAACATTCTCTTCATCCATGCGTACCTGGGATGCGACATGACATCAAGGGTCTTTGGGATCGGCAAAGGCACTGGACTCAAACTGTTCAAGGACAATGAAATGTTCCAGCAAGAGGCCCTAATTTTCGGCAATAAAGAGTCAACACAGGATGAGGTCATTGCTGCAGGAGACAGAGCAATGGTTTGTGTGTACGGAGGCAAACCATCAGACAATTTGAACGAATTGAGGGTAGCAAAATTTCATGCTAAGGTGACAACAAACAAAACATCGTTGCACCCACGGGTACTCCGCCCACGAGCTCAGCTTCCAAATATCACAGCCTACGGGTATTCCAACAGGTTCAGGAGTGGAAAGGACACAAACTCAACCCGCTTGACTGGGGATGGAGGATCATGGACACCAGGATGATCCCTATGCATTCTGACCTCGCTGCAGCACCAGACTATCTCCTAAAGCTGGTTAGGTGTTCTTGCAAGGGTGGTTGCAGTGATAAACGTTGTGGTTGTTGGAAACTTGGGCTGCCTTGCACATTTGCATGTAGGGAGTGCAGAGGTATTTGTGCAAATGCAGACGAATCAGTGGACGTTTTCGAGGATGCTGATGATAGTGACCATGGAAGAGACGAAGTGACGTATTAAATATTGTGAACGGACAGAAGGACATTGGGTACAAATAGCTGTGGTAGTGTATTCAAACATGGTTAAATAAATAATTTAGAGTTGATTTGGTGTATTATTAAGAGTGATATTGTCATATTGTGGCGGACACAAAAGCCCACTGGCGTGGTGACATCATTCCGCGCACCAAGTGGGCGGTGGCCATGCCCGAGGGGTAGGCGTGGCCTCATGATATACACCGGGCGCGCAGCCCGGAGCACGCCAGTGTTACAGTGAGCTCCTGAAATAAAGACGTTTATAAGTTACCGCTTGTCCGCTTCCTCCTTGCTCGCAAGCAGCGCGCTTAACGCCGCGCTTTACTGGTGACCCCCTCGACATTGGATCTGCCGGAGCGATCCTTCCACACGCGACGCCATTGCCATGGCCAACTTCATCAAACTTCCCGAATTTTGGGAGGCTCAGGCCGAAGTCTGGTTCGTCCAGGCCGAAGCCCAATTTCAGCTTCGGCGCCTCACCGGCGATGACACGCGCTATTGCCACGTCGTCGCCTCCCTCGGGCCCGGCACAGCCGCTCGAGTTGTGTCCGTCCTTCGCCACCCACCGGACGGCCACAAGTACGAGGCACTCAAGCGGCTACTCCTAGCCACGTTCGGCCTCACGGACGACGCACGGGCCGACCGCCTCCTGGATCTCCCCGAGTTCGGTGACACGCGCCCGTCGGTCCGAATGGACCATATGCTGTCACTGTTGGGCGACAAAGCCCCTGGTTCTCTATTCCGGGCGCTTTTCCGTCGCCAACTTCCAGCGCAGATTCGCCTCGCGTTGGCCGGGACCGGGCTAACGGAACCCCGAGCATTGGCAGCCGAGGCGGACAAGTACTTCGCCGCTTCGGACATGCGGGCGAGAGTCGGCGTGGCCGTCACGGCCCTCGTGGCTGATGCTGCTGATGCTGCTGCTGATGCTGCTGATCCACAGCATCAGCTTATACAGCATACGCAGCATGCTGATACGCACCTCGTGACCGCCGCCACGCCCCGCCCACCACCGCGGCGAAAACCGCCACCGCGGGGAAACCCGCCAACTCCACCGGCCTGGCGGAGCCAGCCGCGCTCCTCCAGCTCCACCACCTGGTGCTGGTTCCATGCCAAGTTCGGCCACAAAGCTCGGCAGTGTCATCCGCCATGCTCCTTCAACAGGTCGGGAAACGCCTGGGCCGGCGCTCAATAGTGGCGATGAGCGCCGGCCGTTCGAGCAGCCTGCTGTTCATAACGGACACCTTCTCCGGGCGCCGTTACCTGTGCGACACGGGAGCGCAGGTGAGTGTCGTTCCCGCCGGCACGTCAGACAAGCACGCCGCGGGTGGGGGCCCCGCGCTGCTTGCCGCAAACGGGACGCCCATCCGTACGTACGGAAAACGCTGCCTCTCTCTGCGGTTCGGAGGGCAGGTTTTCCGATGGACGTTCGTCACCGCCGACGTGCCCATGGCACTGCTTGGCGCAGACTTCCTGTGCGCTAATGGGCTCCTGGTCGACGTCAAGTGCAGACGTCTTGTCCAGGCCGAGACGTTCAGCTCGCTCGCTTGTGCGTTGCCCAGCTCAACGAGCGGCTTGCCAAGCGGCTTGCCGAACGGTTCGGTTCCGGCCACGTTGGTCTGTACGCTTCCGGCAGTGGACGCATTCACCCGCCTCCTCGCCGGCTTCCCGGCCCTCATGCGGCCCACCTTCTCGTCGGGGGCCGTCAAGCACGGGGTGGCCCATCACATCCCCACCGTCGGGCCACCGGTCTACGCCCGGGCACGCCGCCTCGAGCCGACGAAGCTGGCGGTGGCAAAAGCGGCGTTCGCTACCCTGGAGCGACTCGGCATCGTTCGGCGCTCAGAGAGCGCTTGGGCGTCGCCGCTGCACATCGTGCCGAAGCCCGGCGGGGGATGGCGACCGTGCGGGGACTATGGCCATCTCAATGACGCCACGACTCCCGACCGCTACCCCGTCCCCCACATTCAGGACTTTTCCGCCCGTTTGGCGGGCATGTCCTTCTTCTCGAAGGTGGACCTCATACGCGGCTACCATCAGGTCCCCGTCAGGCCGGAGGACGTCCCGAAGACGGCGGTCATCACGCCATTCGGACTCTTCGAGTTCCTGCGCATGCCCTTCGGTCTGAAGAATGCGGCTCAGGCGTTCCAGCGACTGATGGACAGCGTCCTGCGTGACTTGGATTTTGTCTACGTCTACCTGGACGATATCCTCATCGCCAGCGCATCCCGCGAAGAGCACCTACGCCACCTCCGCACGCTCTTCGAACGCCTGGGCCAGCATGGCCTGATTGTGAACCCCGCAAAGTGCCGGTTCGGCGCCACAATAATCGATTTTTTGGGGCACAGTGTCACCAGGCACGAGCCGTCCCCCTGCCAGCCAAGGTGGAGGCGGTGAAGGGGTTTCCGCACCCCCGCACGATCAGAGGGCTGCAGGAGTTCCTGGGCATGGTGAACTTTTACCATCGGTTCCTGCCCCGTATCGCCCAGCTCCTGCGCCCCCTGCACGAAGCTCTCCGAGGTAAGCCGGGCAAAGGCGATGTTACCTGGACCGAGCAGATGGACACGGCGTTCATGGGCGCAAAGCTCGCCTTGGCTAACGCCACCATGCTCGCGCACCCGGCGCCCGATGCACCGATCGCCCTCAACACCGATGCCTCGGACTACGCGGTGGGCGCGGTGCACGAGCAATGGGTGCGTGGAGCTTGGCAACCGCTGGCGTTCTTTAGCCGGCAGCTTCGCCCGCCCGAACGCCGTTACAGTACCTTCGACCGCGAGTTGCTCGGGCTTCACTTGGCGGTCAGGCACTTCCGCCATCTGCTCGAGGGCCGTGCGTTCACTGCCTTCGTCGACCACAAGCCGCTGATCTTCGCGATGGGCAAGGTCACCGAGCCGTGGTCGGCCCGGCAGCAGCGTCACCTCTCGGCCGTGTCCGAGTACACGACGGACATCCAGCATGTCACGGGGAAGGACAACCCGGTGGCGGATTGCCTTTCCCGGGCCGTCGCCCACGCAGTCCACCTCGGCATCGACTATGCCCGGATGGCAGCGGACCAGGCCGCTGACCCCGACGTCCAGGCCTTGCAGACCGCCGTCACGGGCCTCCGCGTCACCGAGGTGGCGTTCGACGGCGTGGGCGCGGCCCTCTTGTGCGACGTCTCCCTCGGGCGTCCTCGCCCCATCGTGCCCGCGGGCTGGCATCGCCAGGTGTTTGACGCCATCCACGGCCTGTCCCACCCGGGCGCGAGGGCCTCCCAAAGGCTGATCGCCGACAAGTTCGTCTGGCATGGCCTCCGGAAGGCCGTCCGCGGCTGGGCCAGGACGTGCCTCGCGTGCCAGCGCGCCAAGGTGCACCGGCACACCCAGGCCCCGTTGGCCCCGTTCACGGTGCCGGAACGCCGGTTTGACCACGTCCACGTGGACCTGGTGGGACCTCTGCCCCCCTCGCGGGGTTTCACCTACGTCCTCACCATGGTGGACCGCACCACCCGGTGGCCGGAGGCCGTGCCCTTGGCGTCGACAACGGCGGCCGATGTCGCGCAGGCTTTCATCGCCACCTGGGTCACCCGGTTCGGCGCCCCCTCAGACATCTCGTCCGACCGCGGCCCCCAGTTCACCTCGGAGCTCTGGGGGGCGGTCGCGCAGGGGCTCGGGGTCCGGCTGCACCGAACCACGGCCTACCACCCCCAGGCTAACGGCCTGTGTGAGCGATTTCACCGCTCATTGAAGGCCGCGCTCCGGGCCACCCTCCGCGACGGCGGCTGGGTCGACAGGCTCCCCTGGGTCCTGCTGGGCCTCCGGACGGCACCCAAGGAGGACCTGCGCGCATCCGCGGCGGAGTTGGTCTTCGGGCAACCGCTGCGGGTGCCGGGCGAGTTCCTCCCCGACTCCACGGCACCATGGTCCGTGGCACAGCAGCGCTCCGCTCTGCAAGAGACCGCCCAGAGGTTCGCCCCGGTGCCAACGGCATGCCACGGGCACCCACCGACGCACGTCGCCCCGGAGCTTCGCACGGCGGAGTACGTCTTCGTCCGCCACGATGCCCACCGGACACCACTGCGGCCCCCGTACGACGGGCCTTTCCGCGTGCTGGAGACCGGGGCGAAGCACTTCACCCTGGACATCGGCGGTACTCCTGACCGCGTTTCGGTAGACCGCCTCAAGCTGGCCCACCTCGACGTGGACCATCCACCGCCAGTGGCCCGACCCCCACGTCGGGGCCGCCCCCCTGCGGGCGGACCCCCGGCACCGCCCAGCCCCGCCGCCACGCCGCCCCCCGGTCCTGCACCCATCCCAGGGGCAGCCAGGGGCATCCCACCTGGCATCCCTGCACCCCGGACGCCGCCGATCGCCAGGGGGCGCTTCGGCCGGGTCATTCGTCTGCCCCGCAAACTGGCCCTCCAGGTGCGCGGGAATTCTGGGGGGGCGCGTGTGGCGGACACAAAAGCCCACTGGCGTGGTGACATCATTCCGCGCACCAAGTGGGCGGTGGCCACGCCCGAGGGGTAGGCGTGGCCTCATGATATACACCGGGCGCGCAGCCCGGAGCGCGCCAGTGTTACAGTGAGCTCCTGAAATAAAGACGCTTATAAGTTACCGCTTGTCTGCTTCCTCCTTGCTCGCAAGCAGCGCACGTAACGCCGCGCTTTAATATAATTAATTTCCAAACATTGCGGTAGTCTGAAAAGTTCCCAAATCGGAAAGGACCTGAAAAACCATGTTCCACTCAATATATTTAAGTATAATTTTGGGCAGATATTTAGTAGACATCAAGGTCTCAGAAAAGTATTACTTCGTTTCTCTTGCAATTAGTGGCGGGTCCAATTCACATTTTGGCTGGACTAAGGGGGGGAGGAGGGGGGGGAGCTAAGGTGTTGGGACACCCTGGTATATATATATAAACGCGAGTTGTCTGTGTGTGTCCGCGTTTTATTCGGAGATGGCTGAACGGATCTTCATCAAACTTTCAGAGTTTCATCAGTGAGTGCCTGGGAGTGTGTTAGGCCAAAAAAAAAAAATTGGAAAAAAAAAGTTCGTTTTTTTGGAGTTAAAAAAAAAAATTGCTCGATAGTGCCGAAGCCTTTTAAAATTAATGACAGTTATATACAAGTGCACATTCGCATAAATAAATACAAAACAATCACGAGACATTTGGATACAAATAAATCAAACAATTCCGGAAGTGCACGAAGTTGGTAGTACGGCTTCTTCTTCTTCCTGATCGGCATCACACTTAACTCAGAAACGTGATGAACGCCACATTCACAAACCAGCATAATATGAACCCCCTTCCTCTCCTTCCTCCCCCCTCCTCTCCCTCCCCCCCCCCTCCCGTCCCCTCCCCCCCCCCGCCCGGCAACGCCGGGTACTTCTGCTAGTTAAATATAAAATGCTTCCAACATTCAGGACCACTACCAGGCAATGCTGCTAAGTGTGCTACTAACAGCAATCATCTAAAGAGTGTCGGTAACCTCCCTTATCAGAGCATGATAGCATATGCCAGTTTCACGAGGTGTTCGCAGGGGAAACTACATCTTGGAGCACATTGAGCTACAAATTTGACATGAAAGGTCTCTTTTGCAAAATTACAGCTTTCCACGCCTATCATATCATGACCGTACATGTAGCACAATCTCCCAATACTTGGAAGTCAAATAAAATATGTAATTTAAATGACACCATAGGTGGAGATCACCAAAGTGTAAGGTGAGTAATATTAAATAGTTAACCCTTTTCTGAAAGATACATATTTTTTATATGCCGAAATCAAGTCTTATGGAGGAAATCTCGGCCTAGTTATGAATTGTCATCCTGATGCTCCACAGGCGGGATAATTCATCACAATGTGTGTGCGTCCCTCGGATGGGCGTTAAACTGCGCGTCCCGTCTGCTGGCATTAGTCGTTGGACGTCAAAGGTCCCATGGTGTCCTTCACGGAGAGTAGATGAGCTATCACCAAAATTTGGCAAAATTGTAAAAATTCAAATTCCTGCCCGAACCTTAGTCCGATCATCCATCAGGCCTGAACAGTCGGTTCGTGAAAGACTATGTCCAAGCTTCCCTCGGCCAACCCCACAGAAGCATGGGAATAATTGTGCCTGTTAAACAAGAAGTCTCATGGAGAAGCTAAACTATAGAGGGCACCTTCACAAAGGACATGACCAGAAGATCCAAAAGGAGCAGGACGAAATCTACCAAAGAATGGCTGCCATTTCGAAAGTATGTCACAGAAATGATCGAGTAAGAGTAACTGTTTTGTAAAAGGCCTTGGCTTTAATACTGTGGACTGTAGTTTGATTCATATTTACATGTGTGGCTTTCAAAAGGTTATCCGAACTAGATACAGCTATTGAATACATGCCAAAAGTTGTTATTATTTTCCTCCAAGTATGATGAGTAAAAAAAAAAAGATTTTTCTTTCTAATTATATACAACTAGCAGAAGTACCCGGCGTTGCCCGGTGGGGGGGGGGGGGGGGAATGGGAGGGGAGGGGGGGGAAGGGGGGCAGGGGGAGGGGAGGGCAGGAAAGGGGGGGAAGGGGAGGAAGGGGAGGGGAGGGGGAGAGAGGGAAGAGCGGGGGGGGCGAAGAAGGGGAGGAGGGGGAGGGGAGGGGGCGAAAGGGGGGCAGGGGAGGAGAGGGGGGCGAAAGGGGGGCAGGGGAGGGGAGGGCAGGAAAGGGGGAGAAGGGGGAGGAGGGGAGGGGTGGGGGGAGAGGAGGAAGGGGGGAAGGGGAGGGGGAAGGGGGGAAGGGGAGGGGAGGGGAGAGGGGGGTGGGGGGATGGGGGAAAGGGGGTTCATATATATGCTGGTGGATGAATGTGGCATTCACATGTCTAGTGATTGTTTTGTATTTATTTATGCGAATGTGTACTTGTATATAACTGTCATTAATTTTAAAAGGCTTAGGCACTATCGAGCGATTTTTTTTTTTTTAACTCCAAAAAAACAAAAAAACATTTTTTGCCTAAAACACTCCCATGCACTCACTGATGAATCTCTGAAAGTTTGACGAAGATCCGTTCAGCCATCTCTGATAAAAATGGCGACACAGATAGACAGACATCTCTCTTATATAGTAGATTATACATTGAAACATAAAAAGTTTGCTTGTCTTGCCTCTTGTGAGTATCTTACTTGAAGAACTTTTGAACGCTCATCAAATGCAAAATGTATTTTTGAAATAATAATTTGGATAATATTTATTTATGCCTTTCATGATTGACTAAAATAGAGAAACAAAAAGTTATTTTGAGGTTTGACCATTTAGTCATTGAAAGCAGAAGGGTAAAACTTTTTCACTTGGAGTTGACCCACAATTAAAAACAATTAAAGCTACAAAGAGCAATCAGACCTTTGCCAGGACTTGTTTTGTGAAGTTTTATAGTATGTACTTTATAGACTTAATCGCATTCTAATTGTACATGCATTATCGACATATTCACTTGAAAAAAGATAACATGTAAACATCGTGGTCTACGTTGGCACATTATGTGTGGACAGACAGACCAACAAACAAGAAAGATGTCATCCACAGCATGATACTTGTGAAATCCAAGTAAACAATAGTTGTCATGGAAACAGCAATTTGGTATTTTGGAGAATTTGACCTATCATGTGTTTACATGATGGAATGTTGTGCATAGCAAAGTTGGTTGATACATTTTCTAATTACTGCATAAGAGGTGTTTAACATGTTTATTTTCACCAGATTTTATACACATATATACACACATGCGTACAAATAAGCTGTGTAAGTTTCGATCTGATATCTTGAAAACTTCCTGAGGTTTGGCAATAATAAAATCACAAACATACCCCATTTTATTATAATGGGGTGAAATTGTTGTCATGGACACCGTTTTCTCTTTGCCACGTGGGACTTTTTCTATTTAATAACCCCCTCCTGATTACATTTCCAGAATCCAGACTGACTACAAACCTCAGTTGCTTTACTCCTTGCTTCTTCCTTCGAAGGAACCACCTTCCAGAGGCTATTCTGTCGCTCACTTTTCCCTCCAGGATTTCAAGCAAGCAGCGCATGCACCGCCATCTTTTGTCATCCCCAATTCTGACCTATTGACTTTCTATTACCCCCATTAACCTTTCCTAAATCTTCCTGGCTAGTTTCAGTGTTTCCTCCCCTCCTCCCTCTCTTTTCCTGTACGTTCATTCCTTTGTCAGATGTTTGTCATTGATGTTTTGCTTGTTGTCGTCGTTTGTCATTGGTTGTTGGCTTGATGTGGTCGTTTGTCATTGGTTGTTTGCTTGTTGTCGTCATTTGTCATTGGTCCCACCCTCGGGTATGGACGTTCCACAGCTCCCACTCGGCGAACCGCAGATTTCCAACTCAAAAGCCACATTGCACACACACACACGCACCAGGTTAACATCTGAATGCGGTGAAAATGGTTTGAAGCGAAGTGAAAAACCTTGAGCGAAGCGCAAAGCGCGAGTCAAAATGGCCGACGGCCCGTTCTCGAGGCGTAATGGCACTATGATGATTCTCCTCGGAATCAACCACAAAACCTGACACGCAGGTTGATCTGTCACAGAGATAACAACTCTGTTGCAGGAATCCCTTTCCTGGGAAACCCAAAGTTCACTCGTGACTCTCGTTCGCCAATCGTTCGCTCCAAACCTCGAAGCAGCTAGGCTTCTTCTCCGACTCAATCGCTCCGCCTTCTCTCCCTCCTCTCCCTCTTTGTCGTCGTTCGGTTCCGGTTTCATTTAAAACATTACCTTTTTTACCTTTTGAAAATAGTAATACCTATTTCCCTTAAACGACAACAATAATAGCACATGGAATCAAAAATGTTTACAGTGGATGAAAACCACAACAACGGAAGTGACGAATCCGTAACATTTGTCATTGGTTGTTTGCTTGTTGTCGTCATTTGTCATTGGTTGTTTGCTTGTTGTCGTCATTTGTCATTTGCTTGTTGTCGTCATTTGTCGTTGGTTGTATTTGTCATTGGTTGTTTGCTTGATGTCGCCGTTTGTCACTGGTTGTTTGCTTTTGTCATCATTTGTCAGTCGTTGTATTTGTCATTGGTTGTTTGCTTGATGTCATCGTTTGTTGTTGGCTCTTTGCTTGTTGTCATAGTTTGTCATTGGTTGTTTGCTTGTTGTCATCACTTGTCATTGGTTATTTGCTTGTTGTCATCACTTGTCATTGGTTGTTTGCTTGTGTCATCACTTGTCATTGGTTGTTTGCTTGTTGTCGTCATTTGTCATTTGTTGTCTGCTTGTTGTCATCATTTGTCATTGGTTGTTTGCTTTTTGTCGTCATTTGTCGTTTGCTTGTTGTCGTCATTTGTCGTTTGCTTGTTGTCGTCATTTGTCGTTGGTTGTATTTGTCATTGGTTGTTTGCTTGTTGTCATCATTTGTCGTTGGTTGTATTTGTCATTGGTTATTTGCTTGATGTCGTCACTTGTCATTGGTTGTTTGCTTGTTGTCGTCGTTTGTCGCTGGTTGTTTCCTTATGGTCATCACTTGTCATTGGTTGTTTGCTTCTTGTCATCGCTTGTCATTGGTTGTTTGCTTGTTGTCGTCGTTTGCCGTTGGTTGTTTGCTTGTTGTCATCGTTTGTCATTGGTTGTTTGCTTGTTGTCATCGTTTGTCATTTGCTTGTTGTCATCATTTGTCATTGCTTGTTTGCTTGTTGTCACCATTTGTCATTTGTCGTTTGCTGTTGTCGTCATTTGTCATTGGTTGTTTGCTTGATGTCGTCGTTTGTTGTTGGCTGTTTGCTTGTTGTCGTCATTTGTCATTGGTTGTTTGCTTGTTGTAATCATTGGTTGTTTGCTTGTTGTCATCGTTTGTCATTGGTTGTTTGCTTGTTGTCACCATTTGTCGTTTGTCGTTTGCTGTTGTCGTCAGTTGTCATTGGTTGTTTGCTTGTTGTCACCATTTGTCATTTGTCGTTTGCTGTTGTCGTCATTTGTCATTGGTTGTTTGCTTGATGTCATCATTTGTCATTGGTTGTTTGCTTGTTGTCGTCGTTTGTCATTGGTTGTCTGCTTGTTGTCATCGTTTGTCGTTTGTTTGTTGTCATCATTTGTCATTGCTTGTTTGCTTGTTGTCACCATTTGTCGTTTGTCGTTTGCTGTTGTCATCATTTGTCATTGGTTGTTTGCTTGATGTCGTCGTTTGTCATTGGTTGTTTGCTTGTTGTCATCGTTTGTCGTTTGTCGTTTGCTGTTGTCATCATTTGTCATTGGTTGTTTGCTTGATGTCGTCGTTTGTTGTTGGCCGTTTGCTTGTTGTCGTCATTTGTCATTGGTTGTTTGCTTGTTGTCGTCGTTTGTCATTGGTTGTTTGCTTGTTGTCATCGTTTGTCATTGGTTGTTTGCTTGTTGTCATCGTTTATCGTTTGCTTGTTGTCGTCATTTGTCGTTGGTTGTATTTGTCATTGATTGTTTGCTTGTTGTCGTCGTTTGTCGTTTGCTTGTTGTAGTCGTTTGTCATTGGTTGTTTGCTTGATGTCATCATTTGTCATTGGTTGTTTGCTTGTTGTCGTCGTTTGTCATTGGTTGTCTGCTTGTTGTCATCGTTTGTCGTTTGCTTGTTGTCATCACTTGTCATTGGTTGTTTGCTTGTTGTCATCCCTTGTCATTGGTTGCTTGCTTGTTGTCGTCGTTGGTCACTGGTTGTTTCCTTATTGTCATCACTTGTCATTGGTTGTTTGCTTGTTGTCATCGCTTGTCATTGGTTATTTGCTTGTTGTCATCACTTGTCATTGGTTGTTTGCTTGTTGTCATCACTTGTCATTGGTTGTTTGCTTGTTGTCATCACTTGTCATTGGTTGTTTGCTTGTTGTCATCCCTTGTCATTGGTTGTTTGCTTGATGTCATCGTTTGTTGTTGGCTCTTTGCTTGTTGTCATTGGTTGTTTGCTTGTTGTCATCACTTGTCATTGGTTATTTGCTTGTTGTCATCACTTGTCATTGGTTGTTTGCTTGTTGTCGTCATTTGTCATTTGTTGTTTGCTTGTTGTCATCATTTGTCGTTTGCTTGTTGTCGTCATTTGTTGTTGGTTGTTTGCTTGTTGTGACCATTTGTCATTGCTTGTTTGCTTGATGTCGTCATTTGTTGTTGGTTGTTTGCTTGTTGTCATCGTTTGTTGTTGGTTGTTTGATTGTTGTTGTCGTTTGTTGCTGATTGTTTGCTTGTTGTTGTCATTTGTTGTTGGTTGTTTGCTTGTTGTCACCATTTGTCGTTGATTGTTTGCTTGTTGTTGTCGTTTGTTGTTGAATGTTTGCTTGTTGCCATCATTTGTTGTTGGTTGTTTGCTTGTCATCATCGTTTGTTGCTTGCTTGTTGTCACCATTTTTCGTTGCTTGTTTGCTTGTTGCCATCATTTGCCATTTGTTGTTTACTTGTTGTCGTCATTTGTTGTTGGTTGTTTGCTTGTTGTCAACATTTGTCGTTGCTTGTTTGCTTGATGTTGTCATTTCTTGTTGGTTGTTTGCTTGATGTCATCGTTTGTCATTGGTTGTTTGCTTGTTGTCGTCATTTGTTGTTTGCTTGTCATTTGTTGTTGGTTCTTTGCTTGTTGTCACCATTTGTCGTTGATTGTTTGCTTGTTGTCGTCATTTGTTGATTAATGTTTGCTTGTTGCCATCATTTGTTGTTGGTTGTTTGCTTGTCGTCCTCGTTTGTTGTTTGCTTGTTGCCATCATTTGCCATTTGTTGTTGCTTGTTGTCGTCATTTGTTGTTGGTTGTTTGATTGTCAACATTTGTCGTTGCTTGTTTGCTTGATGTCATCATTTGTCATTGGTTGTTTGCTTGTTGTCGTCATTTGTTGTTTGCTTGTTGTCGTCATTTATCGTTGGTTGTATTTGTCATTGGTTGTTTGCTTGTTGTCGTCGTTTGTCATTGGTTGTTTGCTTGTTGTCATCATTTGTCGTTGGTTGTATTTGCCATTGGTTGTTTGCTTGATGTCATCGTTTGTCATTGGTTGTTTGCTTGTTGTCATCATTTGTCGTTGGTTGTATTTGTCATTGGTTGTTTGCTTGATGTCGTCGCTTGCTGTTGGCCGTTGTTTGGTTGTTGCCATCATTTGCCATTTGTTGTTTACTTGTTGTCGTCATTTGTTGTTGGTTGTTTGCTTGTTGTCAACATTTGTCATTGGTTGTTTGCTTGTGTCATCACTTGTCATTGTTTGTTTGCTTGATGTCGTCGTTTGTCATTGGTTGTTTGCTTGTTGTCATCATTTGTTGTTTGCTTGTAGCCATTTGTTGTTGGTTGTTTGCTTGTTGTATTTGTCATTGATTGTTTGCTTGTTGTCGTCGTTTGTTGATTAATGTTTGCATGTTGCCGTCATTTGTTGTTGATTGTTTGCTTGTTGTCGTCGTTTGTTGTTTGCTTGTTGCCATCATTTGCCATTTGTTGTTGCTTGTTGTCGTCATTTGTAGTTGGTTGTTTGCTTGTCAACATTTGTCGTTGCTTGTTTGCTTGTTGTCGTCATTTGTTGTTTGCTTGTTGTCGTCATTTGTTGTTGGCTGTTTGCTTGTTGTCACCATTTGTCGTTGATTGTTTGCTTGTTGTCGTCGTTTGTTGTTTAATGTTTGCTTGTTGCCATCATTTGTTGTTGGTTGTTTGCTTGTCGGCATCATTCGTTGTTTGCTTGTTGTCACCATTTGTCATTGCTTGTTTGCTTGTTGCCATCATTTGCCATTGGTTGTTTGCTTTTTGTCGTCATTTGTAGTTGCTTGTTTGCTTGTTGTCATCGTTTGTCGTTTGCTTGTCATCATTTGTCATTGCTTGTTTGCTTGTTGTCACCATTTGTAGTTTGTGGTTTGCTGTTGTCGTCATTTGTCATTGGTTGTTTGCTTGATGTCGTCGTTTGTTGTTGGCTGTTTGCTTGTTGTCGTCATTTGTCATTAGTTGTTTGCTTGTTGTCGTCGTTTGTCGTTTGATGTTGTCGTCATTTGTCATTGGTTGTTTGCTTGATGTCATCGTTTGTTGTTGGCCGTTTGCTTGTTGTCGTCATTTGTCATTGGTTGTTTGCTTGTTGTCGTCGTTTGTCATTGGTTGTTGGCTTGATGTGGTCGTTTGTCATTGGTTGTTTGCTTGTTGTCGTCATTTGTCATTGGTTGTTTGCTTGTTGTCGTAGTTTGTCATTGGTTGCATTTGTCATTGGTTGTTTGCTTGATGTCGTCGTTTGTTGTTGGCTGTTTGCTTGTTGTCATCGTGTGCCGTTGGTTGTTTGCTTGTTGTTGTCGTTTGTTGTTGGTTGTTTGCTTGTTGTCATCGTTTGTTGTTGGTTGTTTACATGTTGACATCGTTTTGTTGTTGCTTGTTGTCGTCGTTTGTTGTTGGTTGTTTACATGTTGACATCGTTTTGTTGTTGCTTGTTGTCGTCGTTTGTCATTTGTTGTTTGCTTGTTGTCATCGTTTGTTGTTGGCTGTTTGCTTGTTGTCGTCATTTGTCATTGGTTGTCTTCTTGTTGTCGTCGTTTGTCATTGGTTGTTTGCTTGTTGTCGTCGTTTGTGTTACGTGCTCCTCCCCAAACCCCCTGGTCACGGTGTAGCTCCGAGCCCCGAGAGGAGTCACGGCAGAAAGATGTGTTATTCTGTGTCAAAGATCAATGGTGAAACCACACCCATTGTTACCAACAAACAAATATTGTATTAAGGTCACACAAGAATAACAACACAAAAACAATAGTAATCAATTGTACAACCAATATATATTTCCTAGGATGGTACCATCAGGTTTGTACAATATAACTCACTGTGCTCCAAGTGAGCGAAAAGAAGAACATTCCCCAATGTCTCTATTCCGGCATCAAGCCAAAGTCGATCCGCTCCAGCGATCGTCAGAACTCTGTCTAATCGAGACCAGAATCCCGTTCGGATGACAGTCACAGTCCCGCTGCCAAAGCTGCGTAAAGGCGCCCTCAAGGCGACTGGGAAATCCCACCCTCGGGTATGGACGTTCCACAGCTCCCACTCGGTGAACCGCAGATTTCCAACTCAAAAGCCACATTGCACACACACACACGCACCAGGTTAACATCTGAATGCGGTGAAAATGGTTTGAAGCGAAGTGAAAAACCTTGAGCGAAGCGCAAAGCGCGAGTCAAAATGGCCGACGGCCCGTTCTCGAGGCGTAATGGCACTATGATGATTCTCCTCGGAATCAACCACAAAACCTGACATGCAGGTTGATCTGTCACAGAGATAACAACTCTGTTGCAGGAATCCCTTTCCTGGGAAACCCAAAGTTCACTCGTGACTCTCGTTCGCCAATCGTTCGCTCCAAACCTCGAAGCAGCTAGGCTTCTTCTCCGACTCAATCGCTCCGCCTTTTCTCCCTCCTCTCCCTCTTTGTCGTCGTTCGGTTCCGGTTTCATTTAAAACATTACCTTTTTTACCTTTTGAAAATAGTAATATCTATTTCCCTTAAACGACAACAATAATAGCACATGGAATCAAAAATGTTTAGAGTGGATGAAAACCACAACAACGGAAGTGACGAATCCGTATCATTTGTCATTGGTTGTTTGCTTGTTGTCGTCATTTGTCATTGGTTGTTTGTTTGTTGTCGTCATTTGTCATTTCCTTGTTGTCGTCATTTGTCGTTGGTTGTATTTGTCATTGGTTGTTTGCTTGATGTCGCCGTTTGTCACTGGTTGTTTGCTTTTGTCATCATTTGTCAGTCGTTGTATTTGTCATTGGTTGTTTGCTTGATGTCATCGTTTGTTGTTGGCTCTTTGCTTGTTGTCATAGTTTGTCATTGGTTGTTTGCTTGTTGTCATCACTTGTCATTGGTTATTTGCTTGTTGTCATCACTTGTCATTGGTTGTTTGCTTGTGTCATCACTTGTCATTGGTTGTTTGCTTGTTGTCGTCATTTGTCATTTGTTGTCTGCTTGTTGTCGTCATTTGTCATTGGTTGTTTGCTTTTTGTCGTCATTTGTCGTATGCTTGTTGTCGTCATTTGTCGTTTGCTTGTTGTCGTCATTTGTCGTTGGTTGTATTTGTCATTGGTTGTTTGCTTGTTGTCATCATTTGTCGTTGGTTGTATTTGTCATTGGTTATTTGTTTGATGTCGTCACTTGTCATTGGTTGTTTGCTTGTTGTCGTCGTTTGTCGCTGGTTGTTTCCTTATGGTCATCACTTGTCATTGGTTGTTTGCTTCTTGTCATCGCTTGTCATTGGTTGTTTGCTTGTTGTCGTCGTTTGCCGTTGGTTGTTTGCTTGTTGTCATCGTTTGTCATTGGTTGTTTGCTTGTTTTCATCGTTTGTCATTTGCTTGTTGTCATCATTTGTCATTGCTTGTTTGCTTGTTGTCACCATTTGTCATTTGTCGTTTGCTGTTGTCGTCATTTGTCATTGGTTGTTTGCTTGATGTCGTCGTTTGTTGTTGGCTGTTTGCTTGTTGTCGTCATTTGTCATTGGTTGTTTGCTTGTTGTAATCATTGGTTGTTTGCTTGTTGTCGTCGTTTGTCATTGGTTGTTTGCGTGTTGTCACCATTTGTCGTTTGTCATTTGCTGTTGTCGTCATTTGTCATTGGTTGTTTGCTTGTTGTCACCATTTGTCATTTGTCGTTTGCTGTTGTCGTCATTTGTCATTGGTTGTTTGCTTGATGTCATCATTTGTCATTGGTTGTTTGCTTGTTGTCGTCGTTTGTCATTGGTTGTCTACTTGTTGTCATCGTTTGTCGTTTGCTTGTTGTCATCATTTGTCATTGCTTGTTTGCTTGTTGTCACCATTTGTCGTTTGTCGTTTGCTGTTGTCATCATTTGTCATTGGTTGTTTGCTTGATGTCGTCGTTTGTTGTTGGCCGTTTGCTTGTTGTCGTCATTTGTCATTGGTTGTTTGCTTGTTGTCGTCGTTTGTCATTGGTTGTTTGCTTGTTGTCATCGTTTGTCATTGGTTGTTTGCTTGTTGTCATCGTTTATCGTTTGCTTGTTGTCGTCATTTGTCGTTGGTTGTATTTGTCATTGATTGTTTGCTTGTTGTCGTCGTTTGTCGTTTGCTTGTTCTAGTCGTTTGTCATTGGTTGTTTGTTTGTTGTCGTCGTTTGTCATTGGTTGTTTGCTTGTTGTCATCATTTGTCGTTTGCTTGTTGTCGTCATTTGTCGTTGGTTGTATTTGTCATTGGTTGTTTGCTTGTTGTCGTCGTTTGTCATTGGTTGTTTGCTTGTTGTCATCATTTGTCGTTTGTTGTATTTGTCATTGGTTATTTGCTTGATGTCATCGTTTGTTGTTGGCTGTTTGCTTGTTGTCGTAGTTTGTCATTGGTTGTTTGCTTGTTGTCATCACTTGTCATTGGTTGTTTGCTTGTTGTCATCACTTGTCATTGGTTGTTTGCTTGTTGTCATCACTTGTCATTGGTTGTTTGCTTGTTGTCATCCCTTGTCATTGGTTGCTTGCTTGTTGTCGTCGTTGGTCACTGGTTGTTTCCTTATTGTCATCACTTGTCATTGGTTGTTTGCTTGTTGTCATCGCTTGTCATTGGTTATTTGCTTGTTGTCATCACTTGTCATTGGTTGTTTGCTTGTTGTCATCACTTGTCATTGGTTGTTTGCTTGTTGTCATCACTTGTCATTGGTTGTTTGCTTGTTGTCATCCCTTGTCATTGGTTGTTTGCTTGATGTCATCGTTTGTTGTTGGCTCTTTGCTTGTTGTCATAGTTTGTCATTGGTTGTTTGCTTGTTGTCATCACTTGTCATTGGTTATTTGCTTGTTGTCATCACTTGTCATTGGTTGTTTGCTTGTTGTCGTCATTTGTCATTTGTTGTCTGCTTGTTGTCGTCATTTGTTATTGTTTTTTTGCTTGTTGTCATCATTTGTCGTTTGCTTGTTGTCGTCATTTGTTGTTGGTTGTTTGCTTGTTGTGACCATTTGTCATTGCTTGTTTGCTTGAGGTCGTCATTTGTTGTTGGTTGTTTGCTTGTTGTCATCGTTTGTTGTTGGTTGTTTGATTGTTGTTGTCGTTTGTTGCTGATTGTTTGCTTGTTGTTGTCATTTGTTGTTGGTTGTTTGCTTGTTGTCACCATTTGTCGTTGATTGTTTGCTTGTTGTTGTCGTTTGTTGTTGAATGTTTGCTTGTTGCCATCATTTGTTGTTGGTTGTTTGCTTGTCATCATCGTTTGTTGCTTGCTTGTTGTCACCATTTTTCGTTGCTTGTTTGCTTGTTGCCATCAT
Source organism: Myxine glutinosa (assembly GCF_964187855.1). NCBI lineage: Eukaryota > Metazoa > Chordata > Myxini > Myxiniformes > Myxinidae > Myxine > Myxine glutinosa. Next base: position 98,084,436 of record NC_136270.1, read on the forward strand.
TTGCCATTTGTTGTTTACTTGTTGTCGTCATTCGTTGTTGGTTGTTTGCTTGTTGTCAACATTTGTCGTTGCTTGTTTGCTTGATGTTGTCATTTCTCGTTGGTTGTTTGCTTGATGTCATCGTTTGTCATTGGTTGTTTGCTTGTTGTCGTCATTTGTTGTTTGCTTGTCATTTGTTGTTGGTTCTTTGCTTGTTGTCACCATTTGTCGTTGATTGTTTGCTTGTTGTCGTCATTTGTTGATTAATGTTTGCTTGTTGCCATAATTTGTTGTTGGTTGTTTGCGTGTCGTCCTCGTTTGTTGTTTGCTTGTTGCCATCATTTGCCATTTGTTGTTGCTTGTTGTCGTCATTTGTTGTTGGTTGTTTGATTGTCAACATTTGTCGTTGCTTGTTTGCTTGATGTCATCATTTGTCATTGGTTGTTTGCTTGTTGTCGTCATTTGTTGTTTGCTTGTTGTCGTCATTTATCGTTGGTTGTATTTGTCATTGGTTGTTTGCTTGTTGTCGTCGTTTGTCATTGGTTGTTTGCTTGTTGTCATCATTTGTCGTTGGTTGTATTTGCCATTGGTTGTTTGCTTGATGTCATCGTTTGTCATTGGTTGTTTGCTTGTTGTCATCATTTGTCGTTGGTTGTATTTGTCATTGGTTGTTTGCTTGATGTCGTCGCTTGCTGTTGGCCGTTGTTTGGTTGTTGCCATCATTTGCCATTTGTTGTTTACTTGTTGTCGTCATTTGTTGTTGGTTGTTTGCTTGTTGTCAACATTTGTCATTGGTTGTTTGCTTGTGTCATCACTTGTCATTGTTTGTTTGCTTGATGTCGTCGTTTGTCATTGGTTGTTTGCTTGTTGTCATCATTTGTTGTTTGCTTGTAGCCATTTGTTGTTGGTTGTTTGCTTGTTGTATTTGTCATTGATTGTTTGCTTGTTGTCGTCGTTTGTTGATTAATGTTTGCATGTTGCCGTCAATTGTTGTTGATTGTTTGCTTGTCGTCGTCGTTTGTTGTTTGCTTGTTGCCATCATTTGCCATTTGTTGTTGCTTGTTGTCGTCATTTGTAGTTGGTTGTTTGCTTGTCAACATTTGTCGTTGCTTGTTTGCTTGTTGTCGTCATTTGTTGTTTGCTTGTTGTCGTCATTTGTTGTTGGTTGTTTGCTTGTTGTCACCATTTGTCGTTGATTGTTTGCTTGTTGTCGTCGTTTGTTGTTTACTGTTTGCTTGTTGCCATCATTTGTTGTTGGTTGTTTGCTTGTCGGCATCATTCGTTGTTTGCTTGTTGCCATCATTTGCCATTGCTTGTTTGCTTGTTGCCGTCATTTGCCATTGGTTGTTTGCTTTTTGTCGTCATTTGTAGTTGCTTGTTTGCTTGTTGTCATCGTTTGTCATTTGCTTGTCATCATTTGTCATTGCTTGTTTGCTTGTTGTCACCATTTGTAGTTTGTGGTTTGCTGTTGTCGTCATTTGTCATTGGTTGTTTGCTTGATGTCGTCGTTTGTTGTTGGCTGTTTGCTTGTTGTCGTCATTTGTCATTGGTTGTTTGCTTGTTGTCGTCGTTTGTCGTTTGATGTTGTCGTCATTTGTCATTGGTTGTTTGCTTGATGTCATCGTTTGTTGTTGGCCGTTTGCTTGTTGTCGTCATTTGTCATTGGTTGTTTGCTTGTTGTCATCGTTTGTCATTGGTTGTTTGCTTGTTGTCGTCGTTTGTCATTGGTTGTTTGCTTGTTGTCATCGTTTATCGTTTGCTTGTTGTCGTCATTTGTCATTGGTTGTATTTGTCATTGGTTGTTTGCTTGTTGTTGTCATTTGTCATTGGTTGTTTGCTTGTTGTCGTCGTTTGTCATTGGTTGTTTGCTTGTTGTCGTCATTTGTTGTTGGCCGTTTGCTTGTTGTCGTGATTTGTCATTGGTTGTTTGCTTGTTGTCATCGTTTGTCATTGGTTGTTTGCTTGTTGTCGTTGTTTGTCATTGGTTGTTTGCTTGTTGTCATCGTTTATCGTTTGCTTGTTGTCGTCATTTGTCATTGGTTGTATTTGTCATTGGTTGTTTGTTTGTTGTCGTCGTTGGTCACTGGTTGTTTCCTTATTGTCATCACTTGTCATTGGTTGTTTGCTTGTTGTCATCGCTTGTCATTGGTTATTTGCTTGTTGTCATCACTTGTCATTGGTTGTTTGCTTGTTGTCATCACTTGTCATTGGTTGTTTGCTTGTTGTCATCACTTGTCAATGGTTGTTTGCTTGTTGTCATCCCTTGTCAATGGTTGTTTGCTTGTTGTCAGCCCTTGTCATTGGTTGTTTGCTTGATGTCATCGTTTGTTGTTGGCTCTTTGCTTGTTGTCATAGTTTGTCATTGGTTGTTTGCTTGTTGTCATCACTTGTCATTGGTTATTTGCTTGTTGTCATCACTTGTCATTGGTTGTTTGCTTGTTGTCGTCATTTGTCATTTGTTGTCTGCTTGTTGTCGTCATTTGTCATTGGTTGTTTGCTTGTTGTCATCATTTGTCGTTTGCTTGTTGTCGTCATTTGTTGTTGGTTGTTTGCTTGTTGTGACCATTTGTCATTGCTTGTTTGCTTGATGTCGTCATTTGTTGTTGGTTGTTTGCTTGTTGTCATCGTTTGTTGTTGGTTGTTTGATTGTTGTTGTCGTTTGTTGCTGATTGTTTGCTTGTTGTTGTCATTTGTTGTTGGTTGTTTGCTTGTTGTCACCATTTGTCGTTGATTGTTTGCTTGTTGTTGTCGTTTGTTGTTGAATGTTTGCTTGTTGCCATCATTTGTTGTTGGTTGTTTGCTTGTCGTCATCGTTTGTTGCTTGCTTGTTGTCACCATTTTTCGTTGCTTGTTTGCTTATTGCCATCATTTGCCATTTGTTGTTTACTTGTTGTCGTCATTTGTTGTTGGTTGTTTGCTTGTTGTCAACATTTGTCGTTGCTTGTTTGCTTGATGTTGTCATTTCTCGTTGGTTGTTTGCTTGATGTCATCGTTTGTCATTGGTTGTTTGCTTGTTGTCGTCATTTGTTGTTTGCTTGTCATTTGTTGTTGGTTCTTTGCTTGTTGTCACCATTTGTCATTGATTGTTTGCTTGTTTTCGTCATTTGTTGATTAATGTTTGCTTGTTGCCATCATTTGTTGTTGGTTGTTTGCTTGTCGTCATCGTTCGTTGTTTGCTTGTTGCCATCATTTGCCATTTGTTGTTGCTTGTTGTCGTCATTTGTTGTTGGTTGTTTGATTGTCAACATTTGTTGTTGCTTGTTTGCTTGATGTCATCATTTGTCATTGGTTGTTTGATTGTTGTCGTCATTTGTTGTTTGCTTGTTGTCGTCATTTATCGTTGGTTGTATTTGTCATTGGTTGTTTGCTTGTTGTCGTCGTTTGTCATTGGTTGTTTGCTTGTTGTCATCATTTGTCGTTGGTTGTATTTGCCATTGGTTGTTTGCTTGATGTCGTCGTTTGTCATTGGTTGTTTGCTTGTTGTCATCATTTGTCGTTGGTTGTATTTGTCATTGGTTGTTGGCTTGATGTCGTCGTTTGCTGTTGGCCGTTGTTTGCTTGTTGCCATCATTTGCCATTTGTTGTTTACTTGTTGTCGTCATTTGTTGTTGGTTGTTTGCTTGTTGTCAACATTTGTCATTGGTTGTTTGCTTGTGTCATCACTTGTCATTGGTTGTTTGCTTGATGTCGTCGTTTGTCATTGGTTGTTTGCTTGTTGTCATCATTTGTTGTTTGCTTGTAGCCATTTGTTGTTGGTTGTTTGCTTGTTGTGTTTGTCATTGATTGTTTGCTTGTTGTCGTCGTTTGTTGATTAATGTTTGCTTGTTGCCGTCATTTGTTGTTGATTGTTTGCTTGTCGTCGTCGTTTGTTGTTTGCTTGTTGCCATCATTTGCCATTTGTTGTTGCTTGTTGTCGTCATTTGTAGTTGGTTGTTTGCCTGTCAACATTTGTCGTTGCTTGTTTGCTTGATGTCGTTATTTGTCATTGGTTGTTTGCTTGTTGTCGTCATTTGTTGTTTGCTTGTTGTCACCATTTGTAGTTGATTGTTTGCTTGTTGTCGTCGTTTGTTGTTTAATGTTTGCTTGTTGCCATCATTTGTTGTTGGTTGTTTGCTTGTCGGCATCATTCGTTGTTTGCATGTTGTCACCATTTGTCATTGCTTGTTTGCTTGTTGCCGTCATTTGCCATTGGTTGTTTGCTTTTTGTCGTCATTTGTAGTTGCTTGTTTGCTTGTTGTCATCGTTTGTCGTTTGCTTGTTGTCATCATTTGTCATTGCTTGTTTGCTTGTTGTCACCATTTGTCGTTTGTGGTTTGCTGTTGTCGTCATTTGTCATTGGTTGTTTGCTTGATGTCGTCGTTTGTTGTTGGCTGTTTGCTTGTTGTCGTCATTTGTCATTGGTTGTTTGCTTGTTGTCATCGTTTGTCGTTTGCTTGTTGTCATCATTTGTCATTGCTTGTTTGCTTGTTGTCACCATTTGTCGTTTGATGTTGTCGTCATTTGTCATTGGTTGTTTGCTTGATGTCATCGTTTGTTGTTGGCCGTTTGCTTGTTGTCGTCATTTGTCATTGGTTGTTTGCTTGTTGTCGTCGTTTGTCATTGGTTGTTTGCTTGTTGTCGTCGTTTGTCATTGGTTGTTTGCTTGTTGTCATCGTTTATCGTTTGCTTGTTGTCGTCATTTGTCATTGGTTGTATTTGTCATTGGTTGTTTGATTGTTGTCGTCGTTTGTCATTGGTTGTTTGCTTGTTGTCGTCGTTTGTTGTTGGCCGTTTGCTTGTTGTCGTCATTTGTCATTGGTTGTTTGCTTGTTGTCGTCGTTTGTCATTGGTTGTTTGCTTGTTGTCGTTGTTTGTCATTGGTTGTTTGCTTGTTGTCATCGTTTATCGTTTGCTTGTTGTCATCATTTGTCATTGGTTGTATTTGTCATTGGTTGTTTGCTTGTTGTCATCGTTTGTCATTGGTTGTTTGCTTGTTGTTGTCGTTTGTCATTGGTTGTTTGCTTGTTATCATCGTTTATCGCTGGTTGTTTCCTTATTGTCATCACTTGTCGTTTGCTTGTTGTCGTCATTTGTCGTTGGTTGTATTTGTCATTGGTTGTTTGCTTGTTGTCGTCGTTTGTCATTGGTTGTTTGCTTGTTGTCATCATTTGTCGTTGGTTGTATTTGCCATTGGTTGTTTGCTTGATGTCGTCGTTTGTTGTTGGTTGTTTGCTTGTTGTCATCACTTGTCATTGGTTGTTTGCTTGTTGTCATCACTTGTCACTGGTTGTTTGCTTGTTGTCATCCCTTGTCATTGGTTGCTTGCTTGTTGTCGTCGTTTGTCGTTGGTTCTTTGCTTGTTGTCATTTGTCATTGTTGTTTGCTTGTTGTCACCATTTGTCATTGCTTGTTTGCTTGTTGTCACCATTTGTCGTTGCTTGTTTGCTTGTTGTCACCATTTGTCATTGCTTGTTTGCTTGATGTTGTCATTTGTCATTGGTTGTTTGCTTGTTGTCGTCATTTGTTGTTTGCTTGTTGTCGTCATTTGTTGTTGGTTGTTTGCTTGTTGTCACCATTTGTCGTTGCTTGTTTGCTTGATGTCGTCATTTGTTGTTGGTTGTTTACTTGTTGTCATCGTTTGTTGTTGGTTGTTTGATTGTTGTTGTCGTTTGTTGTTGATTGTTTGCTTGTTGTTGTCATTTGTTGTTGATTGTTTGCTTGTTGTCACCATTTGTCATTGAGTGTTTGCATGTTGTTGTCATTTGTTGTTGAATGTTTGCTTGTTGCCATCATTTGTTGTTGGTTGTTTGCTTGTTATCATCGTTTGTCGCTGGTTGTTTCCTTATTGTCATCACTTGTCGTTTGCTTGTTGTCGTCATTTGTCGTTGGTTGTATTTGTCATTGGTTGTTTGCTTGTTGTCGTCGTTTGTCATTGGTTGTTTGCTTGTTGTCATCATTTGTCGTTGGTTGTATTTGCCATTGGTTGTTTGCTTGATGTCGTCGTTTGTTGTTGGTTGTTTGCTTGTTGTCATCACTTGTCATTGGTTGTTTGCTTGTTGTCATCACTTGTCCCTGGTTGTTTGCTTGTTGTCATCCCTTGTCATTGGTTGCTTGCTTGTTGTCGTCGTTTGTCGTTGGTTCTTTGCTTGTTGTCATTTGTCATTGTTGTTTGCTTGTTGTCACCATTTGTCATTGCTTGTTTGCTTGTTGTCACCATTTGTCATTGCTTGTTTGCTTGTTGTCACCATTTGTCATTGCTTGTTTGCTTGATGTTGTTGTTTGCTTGATGTTGTCATTTGTCATTGGTTGTTTGCTTGTTGTCGTCATTTGTTGTTTGCTTGTTGTCGTCATTTGTTGTTGGTTGTTTGCTTGTTGTCACCATTTGTCGTTGATTGTTTGCTTGTTGTCGTCGTTTGTTGTTTAATGTTTGCTTGTTGCCATCATTTGTTGTTGGTTGTTTGCTTGTCGGCATCATTCGTTGTTTGCTTGTTGTCACCATTTGTCATTGCTTGTTTGCTTGTTGCCGTCATTTGCCATTGGTTGTTTGCTTTTTGTCGTCATTTGTAGTTGCTTGTTTGCTTGTTGTCATCGTTTGTCATTTGCTTGTCATCATTTGTCATTGCTTGTTTGCTTGTTGTCACCATTTGTAGTTTGTGGTTTGCTGTTGTCGTCATTTGTCATTGGTTGTTTGCTTGATGTCGTCGTTTGTTGTTGGCTGTTTGCTTGTTGTCGTCATTTGTCATTGGTTGTTTGCTTGTTGTCGTCGTTTGTCGTTTGATGTTGTCGTCGTTTGTCATTGGTTGTTTGCTTGATGTCATCGTTTGTTGTTGGCCGTTTGCTTGTTGTCGTCATTTGTCATTGGTTGTTTGCTTGTTGTCATCGTTTGTCATTGGTTGTTTGCTTGTTGTCGTCGTTTGTCATTGGTTGTTTGCTTGTTGTCATCGTTTATCGTTTGCTTGTTGTCGTCATTTGTCATTGGTTGTATTTGTCATTGGTTGTTTGCTTGTTGTTGTCATTTGTCATTGGTTGTTTGCTTGTTGTCGTCGTTTGTCATTGGTTGTTTGCTTGTTGTCGTCATTTGTTGTTGGCCGTTTGCTTGTTGTCGTGATTTGTCATTGGTTGTTTGCTTGTTGTCATCGTTTGTCATTGGTTGTTTGCTTGTTGTCGTTGTTTGTCATTGGTTGTTTGCTTGTTGTCATCGTTTATCGTTTGCTTGTTGTCGTCATTTGTCATTGGTTGTATTTGTCATTGGTTGTTTGTTTGTTGTCGTCGTTGGTCACTGGTTGTTTCCTTATTGTCATCACTTGTCATTGGTTGTTTGCTTGTTGTCATCGCTTGTCATTGGTTATTTGCTTGTTGTCATCACTTGTCATTGGTTGTTTGCTTGTTGTCATCACTTGTCATTGGTTGTTTGCTTGTTGTCATCACTTGTCAATGGTTGTTTGCTTGTTGTCATCCCTTGTCAATGGTTGTTTGCTTGTTGTCAGCCCTTGTCATTGGTTGTTTGCTTGATGTCATCGTTTGTTGTTGGCTCTTTGCTTGTTGTTATAGTTTGTCATTGGTTGTTTGCTTGTTGTCATCACTTGTCATTGGTTATTTGCTTGTTGTCATCACTTGTCATTGGTTGTTTGCTTGTTGTCGTCATTTGTCATTTGTTGTCTGCTTGTTGTCGTCATTTGTCATTGGTTGTTTGCTTGTTGTCATCATTTGTCGTTTGCTTGTTGTCGTCATTTGTTGTTGGTTGTTTGCTTGTTGTGACCATTTGTCATTGCTTGTTTGCTTGATGTCGTCATTTGTTGTTGGTTGTTTGCTTGTTGTCATCGTTTGTTGTTGGTTGTTTGATTGTTGTTGTCGTTTGTTGCTGATTGTTTGCTTGTTGTTGTCATTTGTTGTTGGTTGTTTGCTTGTTGTCACCATTTGTCGTTGATTGTTTGCTTGTTGTTGTCGTTTGTTGTTGAATGTTTGCTTGTTGCCATCATTTGTTGTTGGTTGTTTGCTTGTCGTCATCGTTTGTTGCTTGCTTGTTGTCACCATTTTTCGTTGCTTGTTTGCTTATTGCCATCATTTGCCATTTGTTGTTTACTTGTTGTCGTCATTTGTTGTTGGTTGTTTGCTTGTTGTCAACATTTGTCGTTGCTTGTTTGCTTGATGTTGTCATTTCTCGTTGGTTGTTTGCTTGATGTCATCGTTTGTCATTGGTTGTTTGCTTGTTGTCGTCATTTGTTGTTTGCTTGTCATTTGTTGTTGGTTCTTTGCTTGTTGTCACCATTTGTCATTGATTGTTTGCTTGTTTTCGTCATTTGTTGATTAATGTTTGCTTGTTGACATCATTTGTTGTTGGTTGTTTGCTTGTCGTCATCGTTCGTTGTTTGCTTGTTGCCATCATTTGCCATTTGTTGTTGCTTGTTGTCGTCATTTGTTGTTGGTTGTTTGATTGTCAACATTTGTTGTTGCTTGTTTGCTTGATGTCATCATTTGTCATTGGTTGTTTGCTTGTTGTCGTCATTTGTTGTTTGCTTGTTGTCGTCATTTATCGTTGGTTGTATTTGTCATTGGTTGTTTGCTTGTTGTCGTCGTTTGTCATTGGTTGTTTGCTTGTTGTCATCATTTGTCGTTGGTTGTATTTGCCATTGGTTGTTTGCTTGATGTCGTCATTTGTCATTGGTTGTTTGCTTGTTGTCATCATTTGTCGTTGGTTGTATTTGTCATTGGTTGTTGGCTTGATGTCGTCGTTTGCTGTTGGCCGTTGTTTGCTTGTTGCCATCATTTGCCATTTGTTGTTTACTTGTTGTCGTCATTTGTTGTTGGTTGTTTGCTTGTTGTCAACATTTGTCATTGGTTGTTTGCTTGTGTCATCACTTGTCATTGGTTGTTTGCTTGATGTCGTCGTTTGTCATTGGTTGTTTGCTTGTTGTCATCATTTGTTGTTTGCTTGTAGCCATTTGTTGTTGGTTGTTTGCTTGTTGTGTTTGTCATTGATTGTTTGCTTGTTGTCGTCGTTTGTTGATTAATGTTTGCTTGTTGCCGTCATTTGTTGTTGATTGTTTGCTTGTCGTCGTCGTTTGTTGTTTGCTTGTTGCCATCATTTGCCATTTGTTGTTGCTTGTTGTCATCATTTGTAGTTGGTTGTTTGCCTGTCAACATTTGTCGTTGCTTGTTTGCTTGATGTCGTTATTTGTCATTGGTTGTTTGCTTGTTGTCGTCATTTGTTGTTTGCTTGTTGTCACCATTTGTAGTTGATTGTTTGCTTGTTGTCGTCGTTTGTTGTTTAATGTTTGCTTGTTGCCATCATTTGTTGTTGGTTGTTTGCTTGTCGGCATCATTCGTTGTTTGCATGTTGTCACCATTTGTCATTGCTTGTTTGCTTGTTGCCGTCATTTGCCATTGGTTGTTTGCTTTTTGTCGTCATTTGTAGTTGCTTGTTTGCTTGTTGTCATCGTTTGTCGTTTGCTTGTTGTCATCATTTGTCATTGCTTGTTTGCTTGTTGCAACCATTTGTCGTTTGTGGTTTGCTGTTGTCGTCATTTGTCATTGGTTGTTTGCTTGATGTCGTCGTTTGTTGTTGGCTGTTTGCTTGTTGTCGTCATTTGTCATTGGTTGTTTGCTTGTTGTCATCGTTTGTCGTTTGCTTGTTGTCATCATTTGTCATTGCTTGTTTGCTTGTTGTCACCATTTGTCGTTTGATGTTGTCGTCATTTGTCATTGGTTGTTTGCTTGATGTCATCGTTTGTTGTTGGCCGTTTGCTTGTTGTCGTCATTTGTCATTGGTTGTTTGCTTGTTGTCGTCGTTTGTCATTGGTTGTTTGCTTGTTGTCGTCGTTTGTCATTGGTTGTTTGCTTGTTGTCATCGTTTATCGTTTGCTTGTTGTCGTCATTTGTCATTGGTTGTATTTGTCATTGGTTGTTTGATTGTTGTCGTCGTTTGTCATTGGTTGTTTGCTTGTTGTCGTCGTTTGTCATTGGTTGTTTGCTTGTTGTCGTCGTTTGTTGTTGGCCGTTTGCTTGTTGTCGTCATTTGTCATTGGTTGTTTGCTTGTTGTCGTCGTTTGTCATTGGTTGTTTGCTTGTTGTCGTTGTTTGTCATTGGTTGTTTGCTTGTTGTCATCGTTTATCGTTTGCTTGTTGTCATCATTTGTCATTGGTTGTATTTGTCATTGGTTGTTTGCTTGTTGTCATCGTTTGTCATTGGTTGTTTGCTTGTTGTTGTCGTTTGTCATTGGTTGTTTGCTTGTTATCATCGTTTATCGCTGGTTGTTTCCTTATTGTCATCACTTGTCGTTTGCTTGTTGTCGTCATTTGTCGTTGGTTGTATTTGTCATTGGTTGTTTGCTTGTTGTCGTCGTTTGTCATTGGTTGTTTGCTTGTTGTCATCATTTGTCGTTGGTTGTATTTGCCATTGGTTGTTTGCTTGATGTCGTCGTTTGTTGTTGGTTGTTTGCTTGTTGTCATCACTTGTCATTGGTTGTTTGCTTGTTGTCATCACTTGTCACTGGTTGTTTGCTTGTTGTCATCCCTTGTCATTGGTTGTTTGCTTGTTGTCGTCGTTTGTCATTGGTTGTTTGCTTGTTGTCATCATTTGTCGTTGGTTGTATTTGCCATTGGTTGTTTGCTTGATGTCGTCGTTTGTCGTTGGTTCTTTGCTTGTTGTCATTTGTCATTGTTGTTTGCTTGTTGTCACCATTTGTCATTGCTTGTTTGCTTGTTGTCACCATTTGTCGTTGCTTGTTTGCTTGTTGTCACCATTTGTCATTGCTTGTTTGCTTGATGTTGTCGTTTGCTTGATGTTGTCATTTGTCATTGGTTGTTTGCTTGTTGTCGTCATTTGTTGTTTGCTTGTTGTCGTCATTTGTTGTTGGTTGTTTGCTTGTTGTCACCATTTGTCGTTGCTTGTTTGCTTGATGTCGTCATTTGTTGTTGGTTGTTTACTTGTTGTCATCGTTTGTTGTTGGTTGTTTGATTGTTGTTGTCGTTTGTTGTTGATTGTTTGCTTGTTGTTGTCATTTGTTGTTGATTGTTTGCTTGTTGTCACCATTTGTCATTGAGTGTTTGCATGTTGTTGTCATTTGTTGTTGAATGTTTGCTTGTTGCCATCATTTGTTGTTGGTTGTTTGCTTGTTATCATCGTTTGTCGCTGGTTGTTTCCTTATTGTCATCACTTGTCGTTTGCTTGTTGTCGTCATTTGTCGTTGGTTGTATTTGTCATTGGTTGTTTGCTTGTTGTCGTCGTTTGTCATTGGTTGTTTGCTTGTTGTCATCATTTGTCGTTGGTTGTATTTGCCATTGGTTGTTTGCTTGATGTCGTCGTTTGTTGTTGGTTGTTTGCTTGTTGTCATCACTTGTCATTGGTTGTTTGCTTGTTGTCATCACTTGTCACTGGTTGTTTGCTTGTTGTCATCCCTTGTCATTGGTTGCTTGCTTGTTGTCGTCGTTTGTCGTTGGTTCTTTGCTTGTTGTCATTTGTCATTGTTGTTTGCTTGTTGTCACCATTTGTCATTGCTTGTTTGCTTGTTGTCACCATTTGTCGTTGCTTGTTTGCTTGTTGTCACCATTTGTCATTGCTTGTTTGCTTGATGTTGTTGTTTGCTTGATGTTGTCATTTGTCATTGGTTGTTTGCTTGTTGTCGTCATTTGTTGTTTGCTTGTTGTCGTCATTTGTTGTTGGTTGTTTGCTTGTTGTCACCATTTGTCGTTGCTTGTTTGCTTGATGTCGTCATTTGTTGTTGGTTGTTTGCTTGTTGTCATCGTTTGTTGTTGGTTGTTTGATTGTTGTTGTCGTTTGTTGTTGATTGTTTGCTTGTTGTTGTCATTTGTTGTTGATTGTTTGCTTGTTGTCATCGTTTATTGTTTGTTTGTTGTCGTCATTTGTCATTGGTTGCATTTGTCATTGGTTGTTTGCTTGTTGTCGTCGTTTGTCATTGGTTGTTTGCTTGTTGTCGTAATTTGTCGTTGGTTGTATTTGTCATTGGTTGTTTGCTTGTTGTCGTCGTTTGCCATTAGTTGTTTGCTTGTTGTCATCATTTGTCGTTGGTTGTATTTGCCATTGGTTGTTTGCTTGATGTCGTCGTTTGTTGTTGGCTGTTTGCTTGTTATTGTAGTTTGTCATTGGTTGTTTGCTTGTTGTCATCACTTGTCATTGGTTGTTTGCCTGTTGTCATCCCTTGTCATTGGTTAGTTGCTTGTTGTCGTCATTTGTTGTTGGTTGTTTGCTTGTTGTCATCGTTTGTTGTGGGTTGTTTGATTGTTGTTGTCGTTTGTTGTTGATTGTTTGCTTGTTGTTGTCATTTGTTGTTGGTTGTTTGCTTGTTGTCACCATTTGTCATTGATTGTTTGCATGTTGTTGTCGTTTGTTGTTGAATGTTTGCTTGTTGCCATCATTTGTTGTTGGTTATTTGCTTGTCATCGTCGTTTGTTGTTTGCTTGTAGTCACCATTTTTCGTTGCTTGTTTGCTTGTTGCCATCATTTGCCATTTGTTGTTTACTTGTTGTCGTCATTTGTTGTTGGTTGTTTGCTTGTTGTCAACATTTGTCGTTGCTTGTTTGCTTGATGTCGTCATTTGTCGTTGTTTTTTTGCTTGATGTCATCGTTTGTCATTGGTTGTTTGCTTGTTGTCATCATTTGTTGTTTGCTTGTTGTCATTTGTTGTTGGTTGTTTGCTTGTTGTCACCATTTGTTGTTGATTGTTTGCTTGTTGTCGTCGTTTGTTGATTAATGTTTGCTTGTTGCCATCATTTGTTGTTGGTTGTTTGCTTGTCGTCATCGTTTGTTGTTTGCTTGTTGCCATCATTTGCCATTTGTTGTTGCTTGTTGTTGTCATTTGTTGTTGGTTGTTTGCTCGTCAACATTTGTCGTTGCTTGTTTATTTGATGTCGTCATTTGTCATTGGTTGCTTGCTTGTTGTCGTCATTTGTTGTTTGCTTGTTGTCGTCATTTGTTGTTGGTTGTTTGCTTGTTGTCACCATTTGTCGTTGATTGTTTGCTTGTTGTCGTCGTTTGTTGTTTAATGTTTGCTTGTTGCCATCATTTGTTGTTGGTTGTTTGCTTGTCGGCGTCGTTCGTTGTTTGCTTGTTGTCACCATTTGTCATTGCTTGTTTGCTTGTTGCCGTCATTTGCCATTGGTTGTTTGCTTGTTGTCGTCATTTGTTGTTGGTTGTCAGGTTGATTTCGTCGTTTTTCGTTGGTTGTTTCTACCTTCTCTTCCATGAGCCTCGTTACTGTAAAGAAAAAAAAGGATGTGACGGACTAGGGGGGTTTGGCAATACATTACAACACTCGTGCACAAGAAAAACATTTGACAGATTTTGCTTCTGCAATTACGTTCTAGGCTTTGTGGCTTGAACGCAGTCGGGCGACCGGCCAGCCTCTGTCAACTCCTCGCCGCAGAGGCGACCGATGCCTCCATGATGCAGACCTTAATTGTGCCATAAGCAATTATCAGAGGCTGCATTCAACACGTGCAGGTGCATTACATTTTCTCCGGATAAGCGAGCAGTTCCCTGCAGATGTCCAATTTGAACAGCTCCGGCGTCTCCATTTAAACCGTTCCGTGGCTCGCAATTTCCAAAATCACACAAGGAAATTTATTCCATGCTTTTCTTCTGACGAACAATGATTGAAATTGAGATTGCGCCCATAATGATCGGCCTCTCGTCCCAAATACTCGCAAAGAATAGATTTGTGTGTACAGTCAGCTGACTTATAAACGCCCGAAATACATATATGATAAACACAGCAATATACCATAAAATATGGGGCAGACGTCCATAATATATACACCAACAATTAATGGGTTTAATACTACTAGGGCATGCCCGTACTATATCTATATCTAAAATTATATCCCCCCCTCTATTTACATGAAATGGTTTGGTCCATGAAATGTTTTGGTCCATTCGCAACGCCAAAGCGAACGGCGAACGCTTTACATGAAATGGTTTGGTGCATGAAATGTTTTGGTCCATTCGCAACGCCAAAGCGAACGGCGAACGGCTTGCGAGTACAGTGACAATCCCCCCGGGGTTTTTATTAGTTTTAAAACATAGTTTAACGCCAACATAGCGCCAACATAGTTTGCAAACGTGAAATAAATGAATACGCTCTCAAATGTGCCATCCGAGGCAGAGTGTGTCCGCCACGTTCGGCACACGCGATAGCTCGCTGCTCTCTGATTGGTTGAATCGTTTTTTGGACATAGCTCGGTAAGTAATTGTCCGATTAATATGAAACCTTGAAAAGGCACATCCTCGGGTCCCCAGCAATATACCTGGCAAGTTTAAAGTATATCGGACCCGTGGTTGTCGAGAAACAGCGGTCACAGACAAACAAACGTACAAACGTACAAACGTACAAACGTACAAACGTACAAACGTACAAACAAACACACAGAGATTACTGGAATTATAGATAGATGACTTTGAAACTTAGGTCAGGGTCATTTTAACTGTGCGAGTTCCATTCAATACAATCTCAGCACAAGATGATTAGAGTAGTTGAAGAACTGCCAACGTTTAAAAAAATAATTCAATAGCCATGTATGCAAAACAAGAAAAGTATTTTACACCGCTCCTTTCTCCTCCATCTGCAGGCCCGTCCATGATGCGCGCCGAAAGGAAGTACTCAATTTTCACTCCGTTCGTTCGTTTTCTTTTCTTTCTTGTTACTAGCAAGATCGAAGATTTTTCAAGTATATTGGTTGGTCTTATGCGTTATAACTTGGCATTTTTTTTTTTTTTTTACAAGTATGTTGACCACTCCGGTTTGTGTGTGTGTGTGTGTGTGTGTGTGTGTGTGTGTGTGTGTGTGTGTGTGTGTGTGTGTGTGTGTGTGTGTGTGTCCGCTCACTTATACTTGCCTACAGGTCACAATTTTAAACCACTCTTCACGAAACTTCACCAAATGGTGGAGTTCGTGGTCCAACAAAATCCTATATATTTTTGAGGTCAAAAGGTCAAGAGGTCAACATAGGCCAAAGGTCAACCACTTTTTTCAAATTTCGAAAATCCTCAATTTTCATCCAATTCACTTGAAATTTGAATAGGATTTTCATATCAGCTACCTGAATTCAACCACCAACTATTTTTGAGATCAGCATAGGCCAAAAGGTCAATATAGGCCAAAGGTCAATAACAATTTCGAATTTCTAAAATCCTCAATTTTCATCCGATTCACTTGAATTTTTAATGGGATTTACATATCGGTTAACTGAATTCAACCAACAACTATTTTGAGGTCAACATAGGTCACAATGTCAACCTAGGCCAAAGGTCAACCGCTTTTTTCAAATTTCTGAAATCCTCAATTTTCATCTGATTGACTTGAAATTTGAATATAATTTTCAGATTAGATAACTGAATTCAACCACCAACAATTTTTGAGATCAACATTGGTCATAAGGTCAACATAGACCAAAGGTCAACCACTTTTTCAAATGTCTAAAATTCTCAATTTTCATCTGATTGACTTAAAATTTGAATATAATTTTCATATCAGCTTGCTGAAACCAACCACCAACTATTTTTGTGGTCAACATAGGCCAAATTTCTAAAATTGTCAATTTTCATCCAATTAACTTAAACTTTGAAGACGATTTGCATATCAGGTCACTGAATTCAACCACTAATTATTTTTGAGGTAAAAAAAGATGCTCTAGTGAGTGCCATTCTACTTTGTTCTGTTTTGCCAAGTGTCGCTCTATGAGTGATGTTTCATTCTGTCTGTTTGTTTGTCTATCTGTCTGTCAGTCTGCCTGTCTGCCTGTAAATCGCCTACAGGTCACAATTTTAAACCGATCTTCACAAAACTTCACCAGATGGTTGAGTTCGTCATAAGGAAGAAGCCTATTAATGTTGAGGTCAAAGGTCATCTTGAGGTCGAGTTTCTAAAATTGTCATTTTTCATCTGATTGACTTGAAAATTGAACAGCATTTGCATATTGAGTCATTAAATTGGGAAACCAACTATTCTGTGGTCAAAAGGTCAAAGGTCAACTCAAGTTTAAGCTTATAAATCATAAATTTTCATCTGAAAAATCGTCACTTTTCCTTCGATTAACTTGGAAGTTAAACAACAATTACACAGGGCATTACTGAATTGTGAAAGCAACTATTTTGAGGCCAAAAGGTCAAAGGTCAATTAAAGGTCAAACTTATAAAATCATCAATTATCATCTGAAAAATCATCAATTTTAATCCGATTGGCCCGAGCTTTGATGAAGATCGTCAATTTTAATCTTAATGAAATGGACAATTTGAAGTATCCATAGTAACTTTTTATTTTAGGGAGGGATGGATTTTGCGTGCTCTGCATGACATCTTCTTATTTGTTTGTTTGTTTGTCCGGGCGATATCTCAGCCATCCTTTGAGGAAGGAAGCTGAAATTTGGGCACAATAGTGAGCACATGCATTGGCAAAAAAAGATTTATTTTTATTTTTTAATAAATCAGTTAATTGATTAATTATGTAATTATAATCAATTTATTGAGTACTTATTTATTTTCTTTCTCGTGGGGAATATCTCAGGCACCTTTTGAGTTAGGAAGCTGATATTTGGACATGACAATGACCAAATGATTTGGCTGGAAAGGGTATTTTTGATTTATTGATTAATCAATTAATCGATTAATTATTTACTTATTCAATTATTTATTTATTTATTAATTATTCAGAAGTTACAGATTCAGATGAAACGAGGGGGTTTAGGTATTCTATTAGCCCCTTGATTAATGATTTTATTATTTTACGATCATTATTTATTTATTTTTATTAGTAGTTACTTATTTATTTTCTTTCTCATCTGGGCAATATTTCAGGCACCTTTTGAGTTAAGAAGCTGATATTTGGACATGACAGTGACCAAGTGATGTGGCTATAAAGGATAGTTTTGGTTTATTGATGAATCAATTAATCGATCAATTATTCATTGAATAATCAATTAATTATTTTTCCCATTAACTAGTGGTTTTATTAATTTTCTAAAAGTTACAGCTTCGGATGAAACACTGGTGGTTTAGGTACGTGATTAGCCAATTGATTAAGAAATTAATTATTTTATGATCGTTATTTATTAATTTGAATTACGCAATTATCAATCAATTATTGTACACCTCAGCCTCTCAATACCGTCTCTATATGCTGCGCAGCAGCATAGCCGGGCGCCGGAGGATATGTTATTTGTTTATTTGGCATGGGAGCAGAGTACTTTGAATGTATCTGTACTTGTTTGTTAATTAATTATATTTATTTGTGTATTGAAAGGCATTAAAACGTTGGCATTTATTGGACGAGGTGAGTGCTTCGTTCCGAGAATATGTTAAAGCCCTGTGCACTTACTATGTAAAGGTGTAATGTTGTAATGTGATAGTATCTCCCATTAAAGGCTCACCATTATGCGCACCATCCTTGCAGTGAGAGAACAGGAAGGCCCTCAAGAGGCAAGGGCATCCTTGCTCCATTTGATGTATGCAGACGAATATGACATTTGGTCATGGAAGGACCACTCTTTGTGAAAGATACCATGGCTTCTTTGACGTTTGCAATAAAGACGAGACATCAGGCTAAAACCTCCGAATGTCAGCCTGCTCCACAATGACATTGCCATCTGGAAAACATTCCACAACCAACAAACTTATAATGTGAGCATTACACCAACTGGACTATCATGTAATTATTTACTTACCTGTCCTATGATTCACTGAAAGTTTGGAATTTGTAAAGTTTGAAACTCTTTTGTCATACCCAATTTTGACCCATAATTTTTATTACCTCCTCTAATATTATTATTATTATTACTATTATTATTATTATTATTATTATTATTATTATTATTATTATTATCCTTTCCTCACCTGACCATCTCACTTGCTTGTTTCAGTACTTCCTCCAATCTTCCCTTTCCTTTTATTCTGCTCATTAATTCGCTTGATTTTTGTTCCATTGTCTAATCGACCTTCTTCTTCCATGAGCCTCGTTCCTGTAAAAAAAAAATATATATTTTAACTTTTCAATAATAATAAGTGAAACTAGAACGGCACTCGGGAGAGCGCATACCTCTGCCAAGCTTAACAGTTTATGTTTTGTGACCCACTGATAGGCCGGATCTGCATCTGGACTTGAACCAAAATCTAATCAGCTTGTTCTTGTCATCTAACCAACTCATCCACTAAGTTTTGTCATAATCCGTCAACAACTTTTTGAAATATCATGTTATATATATAGTTTTTGGCCTGACCACTCAATGGTGAAGAATCACTTTTAAAAAAATCTCGTCTCTGGATCCGTATTCGGATCTCACCAAAATCGGATCAATTCTTCCTTGCCACAGACCAATCAAGTAAAATATTCGGGCTCTATGAGGTCCTTTACCAAAAAGCTCGAATTTGGTCTCATCTGTCCACAGGACATTCTCCCAAAAGGAGTTCGGCTTTTGCAGGTGTGTTTTGGAAAATTCCAGTCGGGCTTTCTCAGCAATGGGGTCCTACTGGGTCTCCTACCATACCAACCCTTTCATTGAGTTGGCGACAGATGGTGCGAGTTGAAACTGGCGTACCTTGTGTCTGAAGGTCGGCTTGAATCTGTTTGGCAGTTGATCGAGGTGCTTTCTCCACCATTTGAACAATCCTTCGCTGCAATCTTCGATCAAGTCTTCTTTGCGGCCACGTCCAGGGAGGTTGGCTACGGTGCCATGGGCCTTAAACTTCCTGATAACATTGCGTACGGTGGACACAGGAACTTCAAAGTCTTTGGAGATGGACTTGTAGGCTTGAGATTGTCCATGCTTGGCTACAATCTTGTGTCTGACCTCCTCAGACAATTCTCTTGTTTTCTTTATTTTCTCCATGCTCCATGCTCAAC
Source organism: Myxine glutinosa (assembly GCF_964187855.1). NCBI lineage: Eukaryota > Metazoa > Chordata > Myxini > Myxiniformes > Myxinidae > Myxine > Myxine glutinosa. Next base: position 98,103,242 of record NC_136270.1, read on the forward strand.
ACACAGGGACACAAAACAGCAGAATGACTCTTCTTCTCTATTCAAACTGGTTGAATGAGTGATTTTTATATTGCAGGCATCTGCAACTCACCACAGTTGTGTTAAATTCCAAAGTAAAGGAGAATCACCTGCTTGAAATCTAACAACTTTTAAAAGATGCCAATAATATTGTCTGGGCCATTTTAGGATTTCTGTGTGGAATAAGCTAAGATTTAGTCATTTTTTCAGCTTTTTTTGTTTTGTTCCACTGTAAACCAAAGAAATACATTCGTAGATACCAAAATATTTTTTATTTCAACACTTTTCTGGAAGAAAAGATGCATTATCAGAAAAAAGTGCAAGGGTGCCAATATTTTTGGCCACGACTGTATATATATATATATGTATATATAATATATATATATATATATATATATATATATATATATATATATATATATATATATATATATAATATATATATATATATATATATATATATATATATATAATATATATATATATATATATATATATATATAATATATATATATATATATATATATATATATATATATATATATATATATATATATAATATATATATATATATATATATATATATATATATATATATATATACATACGCATTTGTTTTCCTTGTATATATATACATACATACATAAATATATATATTGTGTTTGAAGAGTCGAGGCTCATGGAAGAGCTAGTACACTGAACAGATGAGGACGTAATAGACAAAAACAGGATGCAGATCACGCATGCATGGGGTGGACAAAAGGCACACAAAAGGAAACTCCAAGGAGGGGAAAACTGGAAAATTGGAAGGATGAGGGATTTGGATGGGGTTAACGAGGGTACAAAATATGATGATTTTGGATTGGGCACCATCTGAGATGGTGTTGAACAGCTGTCTTGAAGACCTGGAGGGAAGAATGACATTGAAGAGATGTGGAAGTTGATTCCTCCCACCACAAAGCAGGATTCAGGTTTCAAAACAGGCACAGTCAGGGAAGGGGTTCCACGCGTCCTAAGGCTGTTGCTCTCATTATGACGTAAGTGGGAATAATTCATGGAAACAGGTTAAAATAATTCACTAATGAAGGTGATATGATTTAACTGAAATTTCCTGAAAAAGTGGGAGATCCAGCCCTACGTCCCCCTCTAACTCATCAATTGGACACTCCATTATATGGTATGGATACCACGTCCCTGTACATTTCCTATGGACATAAACAAACGCATTGTTGTTCTGTTCGGTTTATGCCAATAGATGGAGGCATTGTGCGCACATGTTCGCACAGTTTTCCCGGCAGTTCATCACCAAAAGCATTATCACAGCATGGGATCGTATGGAAAACGGTACAGGACCCCTCTGTTTTCCCTGCACCTCTTTAAATCACCATCCATTGGTCATCCACATCATGCACGAGGCCAAGGTGTATCTTTCGTAACATTCATAGCTCTATTGATGCTTCGGAATTCACATGTGTGTTTCGATCAAAGTTCGTTTTATGCGAAAAATAAGTAAATTCACACGTAAAGTTTTCATCCACAAACACTGGTTACATGTCACTTTGGTACATCGAAATACAATTTTGAAATTAAACATTTGTTTTTTTTAACACAAGAAAAGCACGTGTTTGCACTGCCACTGATTTAAAATGGAGGAGTAACCTTGCTTTTTCTACAGTAATCAATATTGATCTATAAAGCATATTTTCAAGCTTCCCCCATTTTACCTTTGACATCAGAATCTGATAGTGGCAATTGTGGTGGTGGTGGTGGTGGCTGATGACAGAACGTCAGGACATTCATTCTGGAGGATGTTTGGTGAGGGTGGTAGGGGTGGTGGTGGTGGTGATGGTAGTGGTGGATGCTGATGACAGAACATCAATGCACTCATTCCATAGGAAGTATGGTGAGCGTGGTGAGGGGTGGGGGTGGTGATGATGGTGTTGGTGATGGTAGTGGTGGAGACTGATGACAGAACGTCAATGCACTCATTCCATGGGAAGTTTGGTGAGGGTGATGGTGGTTGTGGGGGTGGTGGTGGTGGTGGTGGAGGGGGATGCCATAACATCAATGCACTCATTCCATAGGAAGTGTTGTGGGGGTGGTGGTGCTGGTGGTGGAGGGGGATGCCAGAACATCAATGCACTCATTCCATAGGAAGTTTGGTGAGGGTGATGGTGGTTGTGGGGGTGGTGGTGGTGGTGGTGGAGGGGGATGCCAGAACATCAATGCACTCATTCCATAGGAAGTGTTGTGGGGGTGGTGGTGCTGGTGGTGGAGGGGGATGCCAGAACATCAATGCACTCATTCCATAGGAAGTTTGGTGAGGGTGATGGTGGTTGTGGGGGTGGTGGTGATGGTGGTCTTCTAGCCTTTGATTGGTGAACCAATTCTGTGACCCAATATGCAAATTCTTAAAATTTATGGTCAATCGGATGAAAATTGACGATTTTAAATGACGCTGACCTTTAACCTTTTGACCTTTTACCAAACTTATTAATTTGTCTTCTCCATATTATCATAATAAAGCTTTGTTGAGAATTTGATGACAAAACTCAAATGGTGAATTTAAATTTCAGGTCAATTGGATGAAAATTGATGATTTTATGTGATGCTGACCTTTGACCTATTTGTCAAAATAATTAATTTGTTTTCCTCATATTATATCATAATAAAGCTTTGTTGAAAATTTCATGACAAAACTCAAATGGTGAATTTAAATTTCAGGTAAATTATGAGAGAGTCCATGAGATGGTGGGGAGCAGAAGAACTGAAATCCAGGAAGGAAGAGCTCAGGAAGACAGTTCCATGGGTGAGGGAATAGGGGGATAAATGAATGGAGATGAGCGTTAACTTTATACTTGGGTAGGGTAACAAGGAAAGGATTTCTGCTGGAATGCATGCAACTTGGCGGGCAAGGGTTTCGGCAGAGCGGGGAGAAGGCAGGAGGAGCAAGGCCAGAGCAGAACCAGAAAAAAACTGGAAAGGCCAACAACCGGCCTGTAGTGAGCAAGAAGCAGGCCATAAGACTCAGCCTAGGGGGCAAGATGGGACGTGTTTGGTGAGGGTACCTTGTGTCTGAAGGCACCCTCACCTTGTGGATCAAATCCACAAGCCATGATGTAGCAGTACCTGCCCAAAGGAGGGAGCCATATTCCTTGACACTTTTGATGAAGGTGCAGGTTTCCTGCCAAGTGCGACACCATCTCAAGTGTTGTGCGACTTTTACCATGAAGCGTGGTTTTACCCACCAAACATCGCTTTATCTTCTGGGTGCTTTTTCACTCTTTCGCCTGGTTTTGGAAGGAGAAAAGGCGATTTGTTTTATTTCTCGGCCGATCTGCATCGAGGAAGAATGACGTCACTTGTAACGGAAAGGACGGTGCGGAGAGGACGGAAGTACCCACGGCCTTGCAGGAAGCTCAGTTCTAGTTTCCACTGAAATGGAGTTATACCCAGCGAAGTATCACTTTTCCTGGGATGTCTATTCTGCGACCTGGTTGTAGATTCTCCTTTATCACTTGAATTTTACACCATACCTAGTGCTCGCCAGAAGTGTTCTTCTTTTACTCAAAGATATTCAACATCTTCCCTGAGGAGTTGGAGGATGATCACTTCAGGAAGGCTAAAATTCCACATGGAAGAGGGAAACACGAGGAAAAAAAGAGGACAAAGGAGATAAGACAGTGAGTGGAGAGAAGATGGCCAGGGGGTGGGGGGGGGGGGGGGGATAGAAGATGGTGGGTGGAAAGAAGATGGCGGGTGAAGAGAAGATGGTGGGTGGAGAGAAGATGGTGGGTGGATAGAAGATGGCGGGTGGATAGAAGATGGTGGGTGGAGAGAAGATGACGAGTGGAGAAAAGAGGGTGGGTGAAGAGAAGATGGCGGGAGAAGAAAAGAAGGTGGGTGGAGAGAAGATGGCTGGTGGAGAGAGGATGGTGAGTGGAGAGAGGATGGTGGGTGGAGAGAGGATGGTGAGTGCAGAGAAGATGGTGGGTGGAGAGAAGATGGTGGGTGGAGAGAGGATGGTGAGTGGAGAGAAGATGGTGCGTGGAGAGAAGATGGTGCGTGGAGAGAAGATGGTGCGTGAAGAGAAGATGGCAGGTGGATAGAGGATGGTGAGTGGAGAGAAGATGGTGCGTGGAGAGAAGATGGCGGGTGGAGAGAGGATGGTGAGTGGAGAGAAGATGGTGGATGGAGAGAAGACGGCGGGTGGAGAGAGGATGGTGAGAGGAGAGAAGATGGTGCGTGGAGAGAAGATGGTGCGTGGAGAGAAGATGGTGCGTGGAGAGAAGATGGAGCGTGGAGAGAAGTTGGTGAGTGGAGAGAAGATCATGCGTGACGAGAAGATGGCAGGTGGAGAGAAGATGGTGCGTGGAGAGAAGATGGTGCGTGGGGAGAAGATCATGTGTGAAGAGAAGATGGCGAGTGGAGAGAAGATGGCGAGTGGAGAGAAGATGGTGCGTGGAGAGGAGATGGTGAGTGGAGAGAAGATCATGCGTGGAGAGAATATGGCAGGTGGAGAGAAGATCATGCGTGGAGAGAAGATCATGCGTGGAGAGAATATGGCAGGTGGAGAGAAGATCATGCGTGGAGAGAAGATCATGCGTGGAGAGAATATGGCAGGTGGAGAGAAGATCATGCGTGGAGAGAAGATCATGCATGGAGAGAAGATCATGCGTGGAGAGAATATGGCAGGTGGAGAGAAGATCATGTGTGGAGAGAAGATGGTGCGTGGAGAGAAGATGGCGAGTGGAGAGAAGATGGTGCATGGAGAGAAAATGGTGTGTGGAGAGAAGAGGGTGGAAGTTATGTTTTCACCCCTGTCTGACTATGTCTGTCTGTCTGTTTGTCTGGGAGCAGGAAAAAAGGATGGGCATATCTCAAGAAGTTCTGGACAGACTCAGACGCAACTTTGTGGACAGTTTGGGTATGTGACAAGGACTAATCGATTCGATTTTGGTGAAGATCTGAATTTGGGCTGGATAGGAGATTAAGTGATTCCTCAGCATTGATATATATATTGATATTGTCATGTTCCTGGGGGTGAACACCCCTGGAGACAGATATCCGAGCAAGCTTACACTCCGAGGCATTCAATTCAACTATTGCGGAGTTAATATGTGCGGGGGGATGAGGCAGCGAAGGGTAACAAAGTTCTTACGTTCATGGATCCCACTGGACGTCTTCGAACTTGGATAATCAACTCAAACCCGACACTGAATTAAAATGTACAAATAAATAGATTTAATAAAAAATAATGCCAGGGAACAAAGAATGCACGGTAAAATATTACTAAGTTGAGGATCCTCCATATGGACTCAAATACACACAAGGGGAAAATAAATATGTGTGTGTGTACTTATCTCTGGTCCCCTTGATCGTCCCGTATCGTCACAAGCCCCCGTGTCCTTGCGTGGGAAAACACGCCTTCACACGCAGTTCATGCGCGGGAACCAGGCCTGAGCACGCTGTTCCTTCACTCCAGCCGCGCTTGTCCTTGTCATCCGCTTCTCACAGCACCGACGTCTCTCAGTGCACCCAGACGACGCACAGTGACACCGACGAGCCAAGGAAAGGACAATGTGGTCACTCGAACCAATGAAAGCCAGGGACCACAAAGACAAACTGCGCGACTGCATCCACCTTTTACGAACACCAGGAAGCGAGAGGGTGTGGTGCGCAAATGCCAACGCCAAGAGTGAGCCCGAACTCCAACTGCACACAACGAGGACCCAATGCAATCGAGCACCGTTTATCTGACCGTTCGTTTGCAATGTCCCTGGCGTAAGAGAGAAAAAAATCCACATCTGCTCGCCACCAAAGCCAGGACCCAAGAAAGCACAATTTTGACCACCAGCGATTGTCTGAACCAAGCGAGCCGCGAGGATGTCGACCGCTCGTGTTCAATCTCTGGGCCGAGAACAGGAACTGCGACCGCACGTGATCAAAGCCAGGGTCAAGAGAAAGATGCATCTGCTCGCAAAGAATGTCCCAGCTGTAAGAGCGATAATAATGAATTCCACTGCTCGTGATGAAATCCCTACACAAGAGCACAAAATATCGGGACTCAATTCTTTTATTCTCAAGGCTCTTACGTCACCCGATGATGTCCGCGCAGTCCAATCAACGGCCACCACCACATCACTATTGCCGTCCTGACCAATCGTTCTTTGGGGCGTGTCCTCATCACCACTTGCCGGCCTTTGTGATGGCTCGGCTGGCAGAACCGTGGTAATTTTCAATGTCCTGCTTCCGGTTGTTTTATTTAGTGTTATTAATTATGGTGTCGATTGCTTGGCTTGGCTATGGTGTGTAGTGCGGTGTCATAAGGAACACAGGAAAAGATTACAGAGGCAATTACATTCCGGGGATTAATTACCCTTAATCCCTCACAAATTAACATAACCTCAAGGCAATTTCTCCACGCATGGCTTGCGGACTTCCTCTCTGGTCATAGTCAACTTGTGGCCCTGAATGGATTTCTCTCATCTCCCCTTCCTGTTCAGGCCGGAGTTCCCCAAGGCAGTATTCTAGGGCCTGTGCTTTTTCTGGTCTTCATCTATGATCTCTCCGACTCTCTGGAAAATCCTCTCTATCTCTTTGCTGATGACTCCACTCTCTGCTGCTCCATTCCTCATCCCTCAGATCGGCAGTCTGCAGCCTCCTCACTCTCTGTAGACCTGGACTAAATCACACAATAGTCAAACAAGTGGACCATGTCTTTCAATCCTGACAAAACTCACACTCTTACGATGTATCTCTGAAAAGACCGTCTGGACAACCCTCCCATGTACTTTCTCAACAATCCTCTCCAATAAGTTCTGTCACTCAAGCTCCTTGGTCTCACTATCTGCCATGGTCTTTCCTGGGAAAACCACATTTCCAAGCTGGCCTTCAAAGCCAGTTGCCGACTGGGCATCCTCGGTCATGTGAAGTCCTTTCTTGGCATACCTGAGCTCCTCACCACATACAAGGCTTTCATCCGCAGCTCAATGGAATACTTAATTGTAACGCCACCAATTGCTTCTGCTCCTGCTCCCTGCCTCACACCTAGCTCGGCTTCATGCTGTTGAAACCAAAGCTTTCAGAATCATTGGAATCTCCTGCGATGAAGCTAACTCTGAGGACTTTCACTTACTCACCGCAGGCAGGTTGGTGGTCTTTCTGTCTTCGACCGACTCCTTTCCAGCCTACCCCCCCCCCCTCCCCCCTCCGAGCTCTGTCTGTGCTCTGTACCCCAAATACTCCTACAGGTCGCACAAGATCTGCCAGCAACCCTCTTCTGGTGAAACTGCCAAAATCAAGACTCTCTGCTCACCTTCACTCTTTCATTCCTCTTTTCTCCCGCCTCTGGAACAAACTCCCTCACTCTCTTCAATCCCACTCCTCCCTCCAGGTCTTTAAAACAGCTGTTCACCACCATCTCCTTTCTTCCCCCATCCAAAACCTTAATCTTTTCTACCCCCGTTAATTCACCCCAGATCCACTTTTTTGAAATACTGACTTCTTTCCTGGAAGTCCCAGTAGTGTCCCTGTGTTTTATACCTGTCCCACCCCCAAACCCCTTTCCCATGCCTCCCCCCAAAGCCCTCTCCCTCCCACAGATCTCCCGATGTCCCTGCTCTCAAATGTTATACTTGTGTGCTTCCCCCTCTCTCCCCATCTTGTCTCCTGCTCCCTTTATTATTTGTTTTATATGTCCTTGTTTTTTTTGTGATTAATGTTCGCTCTTACACGAGCCTCTATCTTGTATACAAAAAAGAAAGAAAAAAAAGCCTATATATACATATTTACATTCATACATGCTAGAGGGGCTGGCTACCCAGCATATAAATGTGTGTGTGTTGGATACAACAGGTGGTCACATTAATGAGATCCGAGGCACTTTTCCAACTCCCTTCCCCAATTCTCTCTTTTTATGAATCCTCAAGCCTTTATTTCTGATTTCTGACAAACATAATGTGTTTGGTGCTTCCTTCGGTTGTTTTCCGGCATAATCATTCATCGTGACCTGCAGTTTCCCTCCCTCCCATGTAATTTGTTTTACTTTTCATTTGCTCTTCTGCAGTTCTTTAATGCCAACATTGGAGGTGATACAAGCGAGATGAACGAGATGATCCTGAGCGGATGCTCCAACCATTACACAGCCAATAGTCGAAATGAAAACCTGCGTCGTGGGTCTGATAATGGAATGTCGGGCTTTAGACTAGAGGAATATTTTTGTTCTCTTTAATCGAAAACTGACCGGGCACATGTGCCCAACACGCAGACACCTCGGTGTGTAGGTCTACAGTAATTTGCCCAGTTAATCGAGCAGCTCAAACAGCAATCTAGTAGCGCTGAACAAACTGTGTGCGATCAGAGCGTTCGCTCCATTAGACAGGTGTAGGTTCATAATCAGAGCCTTTCGGCCATTCTCTGTCCTATGCAATTAGCAAGGCCCATGGTTGCAGGTTGCTCCGCATGATAGATTCTCAATTGAAACCAATGGAGCAGAATAAAATGTTCCTCTCCTCATTTAAAGAAGCAAGCATGCTCATAGACATTCATGACGACTTGGTCAATTTCGTTGCATAACAATGGTCATTGTGAAGGACGTGAATGGCCAGGCCAAATTGAGAATGCTTATCCAGTATGAGAAAGGTAGGAATGGCCATTAAAAAAAAACCCATAAAAAAAAAACCCAAAAAAACCCAAAAACCCCAAAAAACCCCCAAAAAAACCCAAAACCCCAAAAAACCCAAAAACCCAAAAAAAGAAAACCCATTCCTACCTTCACAAACACACGCGTGGCCATACCTTAAGGCAGGAGTTTTGGGAAAACGTGGATTGAATGGATAGTTCAGACATGGCATTCCTACCTTTCTGCTTCACAGTGCAGGTTTTGATTATTGACCCAACATGACATGACTGTCATGTTGCTTCAGAGGCAGGGTTTCACATCAATGTGTGCAACATGTAGACGTTTGGACGGAACGTTCAAAAGAGGTGTTCTGTAGATTAGCGTTTGCGGAAGCTCAATATTCCACGGCACAGTTTTAAAAAAGTAAGCCAATAGTACCCTGGCAAAATTATACATTCCTTCCCTGGTTGAGGGTTGTTTCAACAGCACCTTGTGATCGATCTTCTGCCCAGGGTCAATCCTCAGTTATTGTAAACGTGCATGAATGGTCACGAACCTCAATCCCCACCCATCTCAATCCCCGCCTATTGTTTTTATAGTTTTCTCACTACAGGTGGATGCAAGATGTAAAAGGGAGGAAGCATTGTTAACAATAAAGGGGATGTCTTGCTAAGCTATATTATACAGACTATTCACACTAGATGCTGTACAGATTATCAAACAATCTAATACAAATATAACAAGAAAGAGCAATCAGAGATTGCAGACCCTCGCCAGGATGTGTTTTTAGTGTTTTTAAGGCTTTTGTGTTAAAACAAATATGGCGGCCGAACCACATGACTGATGACGTCATCTTTTTTTTTTCTCCACCAACTTATCCCTAGATGACGCTCAATTAATTTCATCTTGATCGGATGAAGTTTGGTACTTGTCGAATTATGACGTCATAATGGAGGCACCTATGACATCATCATTAACATATTTTATTCCACATGGAGAATTCTTTACAATTCTTTGAGCCAAGTTTCAACTCTTCCCATGAAGCGGTTTCGGAGATATAGAGGTGCAACGTTTTTCAGTTTTTCCAAGATGGCACCTGTACCATGTGACCCATGAAGTCATGATTTATCATTAAAAATTATCTACAGTAGGAGGCACTCCGATGGTGGAAATTTTGTGTCCATCAGACAAAAAGTTGCAGAGAAAAAAAATTTTGTTAAATTTTCATAACTAAATTTAATTTAAACTCATACAAATCATTTTGTATCTCACTGATAGACCAGAGCTGGATGCGACATGAACCAAAATGGAATTGTCGTGTTCTGATCAATTACCCAAATCATACATCGGGTTTTGTCATAAGTTGTACATAACTTTTTGAAATATCATGTTATATATCGTTTTGGCCCTTTCTCCCAATGATGAAGAATTACAAAAAAAATTTCTCAGATCCAGATGCGGACATTCACCAAAATGTAATCATTTCATCCTTATCACACATCCAACCTTCTCAGATCCAGATCTGGATGTGGATCCTCACCAAAATCTAATCATTTAATCCTTGCCACACATCCAACCTTCTCAGATCCAGATCTGGATGTGGATCCTCACCAAAATCTAATCATTTAATCCTTGCCACACATCCAACCTTCTCAGATCCAGATCTGGATGTGGATCCTCACCAAAATCTATTCATTTAATCCTTGCCACACATCCAACCTTCTCCGATCCAGATCTGGATGTGGATCCTCACCAAAATCTATTCATTTAATACTTGCCACACATCCAACCTTCTCAGATCCAGATCTGGATGTGGATCCTCACCAAAATCTAATCATTTAATCCTTGCCACACATCCAACCTTCTCAGATCCAGATCTGGATGTGGATCCTCACCAAAATCTAATCATTTAATCCTTGCCACACATCCAACCTTCTCCGATCCAGATCTGGATGTGGATCCTCACCAAAATCTAATCATTTAATCCTTGCCACACATCCAACCTTCTCAGATCCAGATCTGGATGTGGATCCTCACCAAAATCTATTCATTTAATCCTTGCCACACATCCAACCTTCTCCGATCCAGATCTGGATGTGGATCCTCACCAAAATCTATTCATTTAATCCTTGCCACACATCCAACCTTCTCCGATCCAGATCTGGATGTGGATCCTCACCAAAATCTAATCATTTAATCCTTGCCACACATCCAACCTTCTCAGATCCAGATCTGGATGTGGATCCTCACCAAAATCTATTCATTTAATCCTTGCCACACATCCAACCTTCTCCGATCCAGATCTGGATGTGGATCCTCACCAAAATCTAATCATTTAATCCTTGCCACACATCCAACCTTCTCAGATCCAGATCTGGATGTGGATCCTCACCAAAATCTAATCATTTAATCCTTGCCACACATCCAACCTTCTCAGATCCAGATCTGGATGTGGATCCTCACCAAAATCTATTCATTTAATCCTTGCCACACATCCAACCTTCTCCGATCCAGATCTGGATGTGGATCCTCACCAAAATCTAATCATTTAATCCTTGCCACACATCCAACCTTCTCAGATCCAGATCTGGATGTGGATCCTCACCAAAATCTATTCATTTAATCCTTGCCACACATCCAACCTTCTCCGATCCAGATCTGGATGTGGATCCTCACCAAAATCTATTCATTTAATACTTGCCACACATCCAACCTTCTCAGATCCAGATCTGGATGTGGATCCTCACCAAAATCGAATCATTTAATCCTTGCCACACACCCAACCTTCTCAGTTCCGGATCCAGATGCGGATCTTCACCAAAATCGAATCATTTTGTCCATGTCACATACTCAACATGATCTCCACGAAATTTCGGCCGAATCCATGCATAACTTTTTGAGATATCCTGTTCCCAAACAGACAGGGGCGAAAATATAACCTCCATCCACCTTCGGTGGCACAGGTAAAAATGGAAACAAAGGCAAAATGCACCTGCAGTGTAACATGCACACAAAATGGCTTCCAGGACCACTTCCAATCTGCTGCTGCTACTAATATAACTTCTACTGCCATGACTGCTATTTCTTTACAATTGACAGCACCAATTATTCCCATCTTCTTAATGGGTCAGCCAGGGAACGTTTTGGGCCAGTTTTTTCGTTTTCAAAATTGCTTAATATGCAGCCGGAAATAACGACGAACTCTTCGCGAAGGACACCGAGGGATCTCTAACGTCCACCAAGTAATTCCGGCAGACCCAGTTTAACGTCCATCCAAAAGATGGCACACACATTGATGTATGCACTGCCTTTGAAACACCGGGATGACAGATCATAGGTGGGTCGGGTTTCAAACACAGATTAGACAGCTTAGAGGTGAGTGTGCGCATATACGCTTAGAGGTGAGTGTGCGTACTTCAAATCCATCCTACCAGCCATCTAAGGATCACCGACCACTGCCAATAGGAAAGGAAAACACAAAATCATAATGAGGCAAAATTAAGCAAAATAGAGAAGTACATAAACAGGATTATAAAGAAAGGCAAACGGAACAGAAGCAAACAAAGGTGGAAAATTACAGCAACAATAATATGTATGTATGATGGAGAAAAATGTTTCCACGAGAAAACTAGGTGGTGGGTGGAGAACACCATGCAGTGCAGGAGAGAAACCTGCCGAGAGCAATTTGTTCCAACATGTGCCTGGAGAAAATTTCATTCTTTTGACAAAAGGCAGTCTATTATTATGTATTCATAATTTAAACAAGAAAAACTGCTTATTTACTAAAAAAAACTTCGGAATTCAAAAGGTTACACATATACGTACAACACTCATGGGGTTTTGTAAGGTTTTACATACGTAGAATGTACACGAGATACTCACAATTGTGACATGGCAAAACAGTGCAATGACGATACATACATGCATACATACAGAGTGCCTATAGAAAGTCGACACCCCCTTTCAAAATTTTCACCTTTTGTTGCCTTATAGCCTGGAACTAAAATACATTAAATCTGACTTTTCCACCTTTATTTACACATCCTAACCGACAATTTCCAAATGAAAAACAAATTCGACAAATTTTAGAAAAACAATTAAAAATACAAAACAAGAATATCTTGCTTTAATAAGTGTCCACCCCTTGTATAATAGCAATTGTAAACAAGAAAGAGCAATCAGAAATTGCAGACACTCACCAAGACGTGTTTTAGTGGTTTTTAAGGCTTTTGTGTTCAAACAAATATGGAGGCCGAACTACGTCACCGATGACGTCATCATTATTATTTTTTTCTCCAGAAATTTATCCCTAGATGATACTCAAGAAATTTGATCCTGATCGGATTAAGTTTTGTACTTGTCAAATTATGACGTCATAATGGAGGCACCTATGACATCATCATGAACATATGTTATTACCCATGGGGAGTTCTTTACAAAGAGACATGTCTCAATTGTTTCTATACCATGCTTTCAGAGATAGAGGTGCAAAGTTTTTCGATTTTTCCAAGATGGCGCCACGTGACCAATGACGTCATAATTATCATTAAAATATTCTACAGGTGGAGTTGCACCTATGGTGAAAATTTCCTGTCAATTGGATCAATGGTTGTAGAGAAAATCATATTTATTCTGTGCAGACAAACAGACAGACAGACAAACTGACTCAAATGCAATACCCTCTCCTTTGGCGAGGTGTAACCTGTAACCTTTGGCGAGGTGTGTTTGTTATCTCAGGTGGAACCAATCACACACCAAGTTAATTGACCCCACCTGTGTTAAAATTGAAGTGAATCTGATTATTTCAGAATAAAATCAGCTGTTCCTTTTGGTTTCTTCTGCTGGGTAGTGCATTTCACAGCAAAGCCTCAACCATGAGCACCAAGGAGCTTTCAAAAGACTTCTGGGATAAAGTTGTGGAAAGGCCTATATATACATATCGGTGGAGCACAGTCAAGACAATCATTAAGAAGTGGAAGGTGTGTGGTACCACCAAGACAATGCCTAGATAAGGCCATCCCTCCAAACTGGATGACCAAGCAAGGACGCGACTGATCAGAGAGGCCACCAAGAAACCAATAGCAACTTTGAAAGAACGACAGGCCTTTATGGCAAAGATTGGTCACTGTCTGCATGTGACAACGATATCCCAAGCACTCCACAAGTCTGGCCCATACGGTAGGGTGGAAACAAGGAAGCCATTACTCAAAGAAACGCACTTTGAGTCCCATTTGAAGTACTAGCAACAGTACCCGCCCTACGGACGGGGCTTCAATTGGGAAGCCCAAATGAAAAGGTAAAATATCAGAAATTGAAGGTTTTTTTTATTTTAAACAATTCATATAAACATCTGTTGAATCATATCACACGCAAATCATCAAAATCTAAACAGTACATGGCTAAACAGTACATGGACGATCACGTACCACGTACGTCTCGCGTCTCGCTTGCTCTCATGTTGTCCCGATAATGATCCTCCGCAGCTTCACCGACGGAAACCTTGTTACGACTTTTACTTCCTCTAGACAGTCCAGTTCGCTCATCTTTTCGGTGCACCGGCACGAGCCGAGAACGGCCCGTGCAGGGGCTGATCCGAGGATCTCATCAAACCGTTCGATTGGTAGTAGCGAGGGGCGGTGTGTACAAAGGGCAGGGACTTAATCAACGCGAGCTGATGACCCGCGCTTACTGGGAATTCCTCGTTCGTGGGACACTGTCTGAAGCCCCAGTCCCCATCACGGATGGGGCTCAGCGGTTTACCCGAGCCTGACGGCGAAGGTACACACTGGCCCATCCAGTGTAGTGCGCGTGCGGCCCCGGACATCGAAGAGCATTAAACGTTCATTAAACATTAAATGTTCATTAAACATTAAACGTTCATTAAAGGATTACGAAACGAAAAACAGTATGAAATTACGTTCACACCGTCACGTCAAACACTACCGTTAACGCATACATTGTCACAACATCGTCACAATGAGAACATCGTCACAATGAAAGTTATGCGAACGTGAATGTTATGCGGGAGTCCAAACCTGAGAATGCTGGAGACCAAAGCTGAAATTGGGAAAACTAAATAGCCTATTTTACTCCCAGGGGTCCCAGGATTACCCACCCAAAATATCTTTGCGATCGGTTCAGCAGTTTCTACGGTACCTTCGAACAGACAGACGGACATTTGGTGAAGTATAGTAAGATGAAAAAAAACACTCCAGAGATTCTGAAGCCATGTGGCAAAACGTTTTGTAGTCTGACAAAACCAAGATGGCACATTTTGGCCTAAATGCAAAATGTTACATTCGACACAAACCCAACCACGGCACATCACCCAAAGAACACCATCCCTACTATGAAGCATGGTGGTGGCAACATCATGTTATGGGGATGTTTCTCATCAGCAGGGACTGGGGCACTTGTCTGGAAAGAAGGGGAAATGGATGGAGCAAAATACTGAAAAACCCCAAGAGGAAAACCAGCTGCTATTTTTTTTTTTGGATGCAAAGTCGAGGCTCGTGTAAGAGCTAGCACATAAAACACATAAAACCATAAACAGAAACACACATAAAACATATAATAAAGGGAGCGGGAGACAAGAAGGGGAGAGAGGGAAGTACACAAGCACAACAGTAGAGAACAGGGGCATTTGATAGATCTGTGGAAGGGAGAGAGCTGGGGAGGGGGTGAGGGGTGGGGGGAGAGTACACGGTACAAAACAAATGGACACCACTAGGACTTTCAGAAAAGCAAACGGAATTTTAAAAATATGTAGTTGGGGTCTATTAACAGGGGTAGAAAAGATCAAGCATTTGGATAGGGGAAGTGTAAATAAATGTGTCGAGATGGATAAAGGTATATATCACTCTCGTGACGCGCGCCTCACCACACGTCGTTTCAGAGGGATAGGCATCTTTGACCATGTCTGCTTTCTCAGGGAGTGAGGGATGGCGGGAATGGTGGGTGGGGGTTAGTGGTGGTGATGGTGGATTGGGGATCGTGGGGGGAAGTGGGGGAATGGTGGGTGGTGATGGGGAGGAAGGTGGGGGAGATTGGCCAAATATATTTTGTGCTCTGATTGAATATATACTGTAAATCAGAAGTCAGAACCCAACACGTATAAATAAAAAGGAGCTGTGCACAAATATATATTTATTTTAAATGATCAGTTCGAGCTGGAAGGGAAGATCAACACAAATTTATGAAAAACTGTTTGGGAAAGTTGAACTTCCAGCCTCACAGAGCAGATGTGCCCCCAATACACCACGTCCCTTAGACTTCTGGCCGGGTTTTTACGACGTATATTTCACTTTTCCCATTTCACGATCGACATCTTAAGTAACAAAAAAAGTAGCGCTGATGAATACAGGTAAATCATGAATGTGTTTCTTAGGTTAGCTTAACATATACATACATATATAATATATACATATATTTATATGCTTACATATAAATGTGTCGTGGATGTGTGACGTCATGTAATGGCATCTGTGCAATTGCACAGGAAGAAGAACCCGTTTTGGTCAGAAGTGGGAGGAGGAGGAAGAAGAGGAGGATCGGGGGAGAATTCGCGCACTCGTCTCGTGTTTTGCTTTGCTTATAATAGGCCTAATATGATCCGGAAAGTGTTGTGATAAACTTTACAAATGCCTATTTTATCTGAGGATAATAATGCCTCCACGTGAGTTGCGGTGTTGTCGTGATTTACACCAATCATCACACTCATAGAAACATTTCATTTGTAATACTGGTGATATTATTTATTTATAATCTAAAAAGGCCTAAGTGGTTCCAAGTGGTCCAAAGCTCTCAATGGTGAAGGGTCCAAGGCGGTCTAATGGGACTGTCTTACGGGTCTTCATGGTATTTAATGGTCTCCGGGTCTTTTTGGTCTTTGGGACTTTTTGGTCTTCAGGGTATTTTGGGTCTTTGGGGTCTTCAGGGTCTTTAAGAGTGTGTGGGGTCTTCAGGGTGTTTTGGATCTTCAGGGTGTTTCGGATCTTCAGGGCATTTTGGGTTATTTGGGTCTTTTCGGTATTCAGGGTCTTTAAGGGTCTTTTGGGTCTTTGTGGTATTTTGGGTCTTTGCAGTCTTTAAGGGTATTTTGTGTCTTCAGGGGTCTTCGTGGTCTTAAGGGTCTTGGGGAACTTAAAGGGTCGTCAAAGGTCTGAGGGGTCTCAGCAGTCTAAAGGGTGAAAAAGTATATTCCAACAGTACGTAATTAAGAATTCACGGACTGTGTTTTTGGTGTTACTTTTATTTGAAGAAGAAGAAGACGTTTTGGTCACAAATATACAAACATACAAACATCACCATATATGTTTGCTCTATTATATATATATATATATATATATATATATATATATATATATATATATATATATATATATATATATATATATATATATGTATATATATATATATATATATATATATATATATATATATATATATAATATATATATATCGATGTTCTTCTCTAAATGGCCACAATCATTCCCACATTCTTGTGGGATTTGCCGGGGAAGTTTTTGGCACAAGTCTTTCACAAACCAGCTGACCAGGCCTGATGTACGTTTGACTAATGTCTCTCCAATTCTTCCTGAAGGACACTGTTGGATCTTTAATGTCCACCAACTAATGCTGGCAGACTGGGAGTCCACATTGATGAATCACCCTGAGGTATATATATTAAAATTGTGTATTGAAGAAAAAAAAAAGAAAAAAATTCTTTTTGTATACAAGATCGAGGCTCGTGTAAGAGCTAACATCAATCACAAAAAACAACAACAAACGGACACACAAAACATACAAAAGAGGGAGCGGGAGACAAGATGGGGAGAGAGGGGGAAGCACACAAGTACAACAGCAGAGAACAGGGACATCGGGACATCCGTGGGAGGGAGAGGGCTTGGGGGGGGGGGGGGGGGAGGCATGGGATGGCGGGAGAGGTATAAAACACATCGACACTGCGAGGACTTCCAGGAAAGAAAGAAGTCGGTTTGATTGTAATTTTGGTTTAAAGAAAGAACCTTGGCGTGTCTTGGACAATTGTGAGAATCTCATTCCGAAAACATTTTGGATGCTCCTCGTCCAGAAATGCAAAGCAAGATCTGTATCTTTCTTCAAAGGTGTCCCGCAGCTTACGTCGAATGACAATAACCAAAGCATCTTCATAACTCGCAATTGCTAAACAATTCGGAATTTCGCCAATGAGCGCCAGTAATTTGCGGAGAAAGACAAACTTGACAAGGATGTCCCGTCCCATTCCGGCCATTTTGATGCCCTCGTTACGAAGCATCTGTCGTGAGCTCAGAGATAACGTGACATCGAGGTTTTGGGGCTAAAACGCGATGTTACTGATAGATGGTCCTCCTTCCAGGCTCCAAAACGGCGACGTCACCAAGAGATAATTAAAACCACAGAGATAGCCATCGCCAAAAGGACCTTTCAAGAGATGAAAGGTGATATTTTTTTAATTCGCCGTTCGGGGCAAGGGGCTCTCTTTACATCAACAAGCGAAGCTTCAAACGACGAACCAGGTAGAGACACTGGAGCGAACAGCAGGCACAAAGGGGTCATGCGGGCAGAAGCCCATGTCGTCTGAAGACCCGCCGCCCTGCAATTGGCAACCTTGACCTGCCTATCAGACTGAAGGCAGCGTCATCTTGCTCTGTAATTACTCTCATCGCGCTCCCTCTCAGCCTTCCTTTTACGAACGGCACCCAAAAAAGCCAGACCCACCCAGCCTTCCAGTTGCCTCCACCGACATGAAAAGGCCATGGAGAATGAAAGGCATGGCCGGAGGCTGTCTGTCCAACATCCTCTAATTCGCGGCGGGCCCTCCCAGCACTCGGCTCTCAAAGGGGCTTTTTTAGGACAAGAAGGTGCATAAGGAGACCGAGCCCCTGGATCGGTGAACAAAACCTTGGCGGCTTTTGCAGCTTTGCATAAACGCCACTCCAGAGATCACGTTTCCAGCAAGGCATTCTCGCGTCCCAAGTGCTATGGGCCGTGATGGCCTCGGATTCACAAACACAGAGGCAGGTACGCTGGACGTGTTGCGACCATTCGGGCACCTTATGTCACTTTGGCACTTCCACGTAACATCCTTCACACCTGCATATAATCTCACTTCGAATACTCCGACGTTGTTTGGACAATGTTCCGAGCCGTTATGCTCGTTCATTACGTTGCTTGGTCTCAATGATCGACGAAAAAGAAAGAATGGCATTTTCTTACATGATGCATCGTGCTGCTGTGACATTTGCGGAGTAAAGTTGGTGCAAGATGTCCCCTGTCGGAGAGGGTGGGACAAGATGGATAGACATTTTGCTTGGTTTTCCAATAACTTTTCCCACATTAAATCTCCTGCTAAAAGGTCAGCCAGAGATCCCTATGCTGCAGAAGTTCCAAATGCAACACCAGCTCATACGAAAGGAGAGGGAACATCTCGCTCAACCTCACCCTACACTGATCTCCTGCTATAAGGTCAGCCAGAGATCCCGATGCTGCGGAAGTTCCAAACGCAACACCAGCTCATACTAAAGGAGAGGTAACATCTCGCTCAACCTCACCCGACACTGATCTCCTGCTATAAGGTCAGCCAGAGATCCCGATGCTGCGGAAGTTCCAAACGCAACACCAGCTCAGACTAAAGGAGAGGGAACATCTCGCTCAACCTCACCCTCCACTGATCTCCTGCTATAAGGTCAGCCAGAGATCTCGATGCTGCGGAAGTTCCAAACGCAACACCAGCTCATACTAAAGGAGAGGGAACATCTCGCTCAACCTCACCCTCCACTGATCTCCTGCTATAAGGTCAGCCAGAGATCCCGATGCTGCGGAAGTTCCAAACGCAACACCAGCTCATACTAAAGGAGAGGTAACATCTCGCTCAACCTCACCCGACACTGATCTCCTGCTATAAGGTCAGCCAGAGATCCCGATGCTGCGGAAGTTCCAAACGCAACACCAGCTCAGACTAAAGGAGAGGGAACATCACGCCCAACCTCACCCTACACTGTACCACGTACTTCTAAATTCACTGCAACTGCCGTGTACCCTCGAATTGGCTTTTCACGTTTTTCTTTTTTTGTTGGCACACTCAAACAATGAACACAATGCATATTTGATCTCCAAAACCACAACCCGCCAGTGGTTTCCTAGACACTTCTTTAGTTTCGATAGATGCCATGTCATGCTTCATCCATTGCATGTTATTCTGTCACGTGCAACTTTGCAAGCTTATATTTATCTTGATAATCAAGGGTGTAAGGATGTGTGATGTCAGAGCTAAAAAAAAAAAGAAGGTTTTGAGAGGACCTGGCCTGTTATAACAGGGCCATCATACCTGCAACTCCATCTGGCTCCACGCTGTCTGGCGTAGGTGCAGAAGTAAAACCCGTGTGGTGAGACAGCGTGGCGCGGGGCCTGGTCTAAAAATGCCACAACAAAAAGCAGCTGCCTCCCCAACAAGGACAAGAACCCCTGCAGTTCGGAGAGAAGCTCAAAGCAGACCTTTGTAAGAATCACTAGAAAATTAAAGTCAACTGCAAGTTTTACGTTTTACTTGAACCACGCAATCGATACACGTTCTCCACGTTTGCTCCACAATCAGATTAAAGGGGTATTTCGTGGTCTTCTTTATTCTAATCAGATTGTTGAGGCAATTCTCAAGTGGATGTAAATAAATTATTGATAACACAATGTATTTTGTTTTGTTATATCCTGCAGTCATTTTATCCTCACCCTTAACCACCCGGTTCTCATCCGCTTTCCTCTTCCGATTGACCTCTCTCTCCCTGCTCAGTATAACCCTGTCGTCTTACATCCATGATATTGAAATGGGAGACCAAGTCATTGTAACCAGTTTTGTCATTATCAAAAACACAAATGGTTTAACGTCAAATGGTTAACAAGCGAGTGTCTATAATTCAATCCATACTCGGCAGCCTGTCCTTTAGTACCTTTGGTAGTGTTTCAAGTATCATTCGCTATAGATTTCAATGTTCTATCAACTCTAACGATTTATTTGACCTCAACCTCACTCATGAGCAACCCTGGTGGGAGAACATTTCCAAATTGGTTTGCTAGACACTTGCCATTCTAGCCTGGTGTTGGCTTAGTGGTTAGGGTGCTGGCTTGGAATCCAAGGATCCTGGGTTCGAATCCTGGTCGATCGCTGAATTAACACCAGGGGGGTTTACTCAGCCTGTCATCCTTCCAAGGTCGGCAAATTGAGTTCCAGTTAACTGGTAATTCCCTGTGTGTCGCAAGAGGCGACTAACAGGGTTGGCGGCAGGAAGGGCATCCGGCCATAAAACATTGCTTCTAAAAGGGACCACGGTGCCAGAAAAAGGGCAATCCCTGCTCTGTGGGGAAAATGGCCTCTAAAGGTGGTTCCACACACTTGCCATTCTCCCATCTTACCATAATTCACCAAATGTCTGTCTGTCTGTCTGTCCATTCGAAGGTACCTCAAAAACGGCTGAACCGATCGCAGCGATATTTTGGGTGGTAATCCTGGGACCCCATGGAGTAAAATAGGCTATATTGTTTTTCCAATTTTTCCAATTTTCCAGTTTTTCCAAACACGATGGAATAATATTTACCAATATGAACAGTGATGTGGCTTTTGTTGAAATTCTACGTACAAGAGAGTAGATCGACTCCTGACGGACTCTTCCTATATAAACGTGCAGCTCCGAAGTAACACGGCAGCGTGTGCAAAGCGACTGACAAACAGGTGTAGCGGCCGCTTCCGTGTTACAGATTTGGCGCGCATTCTTCACACATAAACGTGCAACTGTTTCATTCTTCGCATTCTTCACACATAAACGTGAAGCATATCATTGCTTCAGACATGAAATCTTTCCTCTTCTCCAATGGCTTGATCTCTGATCATCAATTTGGTTTCAGACCTGGTCACTCTACTCTGGACATGCTGCTTCTGCTTTCTCAACAATGGATGGAGGTCCTCAACGCCAAACAGGAAATTAGAGCTGTCTCCCTTGACATTTCACGTGCCTTCGATACGGTCTGGCACCCTGCTCTGCTCACCAAACTCTCCTCCTTTGGTATCCATGGAAATCTCCACGCATGGCTGGTGGACTTCCTCTCTGGTCGTAGTCAACGTGTGGCCCTGAATGGGTTTCTCTCATCTCCTCTTCCTGTTCAGGCTGGAGTTCCCCAAGGTAGTGTTCTGGGCCCTGTGCTTTTTCTGATCTTCATCAATGATCTCTCTGACTCTCTTGAAAATCCTCTCTATCTCTTTGCTGACGACTCTACTCTCTGTCGCACCATTCCTCATCCCTCATATCGGCAGTCTGCAGCCTCCTCACTCTCTGCAGACCTGGACAAAATCACAGACTGGGCAAACAAATGGAACATGTCTTTCAATCCTGATAAATCTCACACTCTTACGATGTCTCTCCGAAAAGACCGACTGGAAAACCCTCCCATCCACTTTCTGAATAATCCTCTCCAAGAAGTTCTGTCACTCAAGCTTTTGGGTCTCACTATTTGCCATGATCTTTCCTGGGAAAACCACATTTCAAATCTGGCCTCCAAAGCCAGTCGCCGACTGGGCATCCTCCGCCGTGCTAAGTCCTTCCTTGGCACACCTGAGCTCCTCACCACATACAAGGCTTTCATCCGCAGCTCTATGGAATACTGCTCTCCCCTCTGGTCTGGTGCTCCTGCTTCACACCTAGCCCGTCTTCACGCTGTTGAAACCAAAGCGTTCAGAATCATTGGAATCTCCCGCGATGAAGCTAACTCCAAGGGCCTTTCACTCACTCACCGCAGGCAGGTTGGTGGTCTTTCCATCTTCTACCGACTCCTCTCTGGCCTTGCCCCCCCCAGCCCTCTCTGGGCTCTGTCCCCCAAATATTCCTACAGGTCGCACATGATCTGCCTGCAACCCTCTTATGGTTAAACAGCCAAAATCAAGACTTTCTGCTCACCTTCACTCCTTCATTCCTCTTTTCTCCCACCTCTGGAACAAACTCCCTCACTCTCTTCAATCCCACTCCACCCTCCAGGTCTTTAAAACAGCTGTTCACCACCATCTCTTATCCTCCCCCATCCAAAACCTTGATCTTTTCTACCCCCGCTAATTTCGGTCCCCTTGTGTTTTATACCTCTCCCCCCCCCCCCCCTCCCCCTCCCACGCCTCCTGACCCCAAGCCCTCTCCCTCCCACACTTCTCCCTGCTCTCAAATGTTGTGGTTGTGTGCTTCCCCTTCTCTCCCCATCTTGTCTTCCGCTTCCTCTTTTTGTATATTTTGTTTGTCTGGTTGATTTGTTTGTGAAATAAATGTTAGCTCTTTCACGAGCCTCGATTCAGTATACAAAAAAAAACAAAAAAAAACTGAGAAAGACGTGTAGCGGCCGCTTCCGTTTTGCAGAATTCAATCTTTATTCAAAATGGGCGCCATGTACTGTTTAGATTTTGATGATTTGCGTGTGATATGATTTAACGGATATTTATATAAATCGTTTAAAATAAAAAAAGCCTTCAATTTCCGATATTTTGCCTTTTCATTTGGGCCTCCCAATTGAAGCCCTGCCCTTAGGCGGTTGAGAAGTCAAATCCTTCCTTGGAACATCTCAACTCACTTTGGTGTACAAAGTCTTCAGACAGAGTGGCCCCAGGAAATGACGACACATTTACAGAAAGTTTCAATGTGTATTAAGCAACAATGTATTCATCAAGTATGAGCAATATTCTTTGGACATGTATTTGTTCCGAACATGTTCTGTGTAACCACCATTTTGCTGATGCACTTGCTCCAATTAACTGTCTCCTCAATGGATGTGTGTGTTTGTGTGTGTGTGTGTGTGTGTGTGTGTGTGTGTGTGTGTGTGTGTGTGTGTGTGTGTGTGTGTGTGTGTGTGCATCCTTCACAACTCCAAAACCATGAAACTCAGCAGCCCTAAATGTTGCATGCAAAGGGGTGCAGGAATGAAAACTGGGTATTTGAGTAAATTTAACACCCCATTTGAAGATAATTAATGGGGGAAGTGGGAGTGGGGGGTGGGGGGATTAACGGGATAACATGAAGGGGAAAAAAAGGCTTATCCTTGATCAGCCCACTTTCCCTTCGCAGGAGTCTTAAGCTGCCATTTTGTTTCGGCCTGCTCAAAAATGCTTTCCCTTGGAACCACGATGACCTCTCACGGACTAATTAAAGTATATCATCAAAATTCGGATTTGAAAATCAGATCTTGTGGACTAAATAAGTGGTGAAATTTCAAGCAAAGTCTGAAAAGTTTAAGAAATTACTGATTCTTATAACTAAGTGTATTTATTTAAGCAAGGCTGTCATCCTTCCTTCACCATATTTACACAAGAAGATGTGAAATTGCCAAAGCATTAAACTTAACTTTTTCTATTGTTTGGAAGATTATATTGAGTGAAGAAAGGATTAAGGAATTTGCCAAAAGTGTAACTTCATTGAGTGCAGCAAAAAAAAAATCCATAGGGGAAATCTCTGGAGTTGGGAAGGCAAAGATCAAATTGAAAGGACTAGCAACGGTACCCGCCCTATGGGCGGGGCTTCAATTGGGAGGCCCAAATGAAAAGGCAAAATATCAGAAATTGAAGGCTTTATTTATTTTAAACGATATATATAAACATCCGTTAAATCATATCACATGCAAATCATCAAAATCTAAACAGTATTTGTAGAATTTCAATAAAAGCCACATCACTGCTCATATCGGTAAATATTATTCCATAGTGTTTGGAAAAACTGGAAAATTTGAAAAATTGTAAAAACTGGAAAATTGGAAAAACATTGGAAAAACAATATAGCTTATTTTACCCCAGGGGGTCCCAGGATTACCAACCCAAAATTTTGTTGCGATCGGTTCAGCCGTTTTTGCGGTACCAGGGAACAGATGGACAGACGGACATTTGATGAATGATAGTAAGATGATTAACATAACAGGAGGATTAGAATGAGTGAAGCAACGGGACAATTGAACTCAGGATTCAAGAGAGAATTTAATAATAATTTAATTAATTTAGTCTTTCAAAAATTTCCACTCAATTTTTGAGGCGTCACACTCCACCCCCTTCCTCGCTCTTATCCCTCCCTCACTCCCCTTCTATCCTCTCTCTTGTTCCTCTTCACTCCGGTATATTGACATGTGGTGAGGCGTCGCTCTCTACCCCTTCCTTGTTCCACCCCTCCTCATTTCCCTCTCTCCCTCCTCCCTTTCTCACTCCCTCTCCCCTCCTCACTCCTCCTCCTCTCTCCCCCTCCCCTCCACTCTCCTCACTCCCCCCACCCCTCCGCGCTCGCTTCTCCTCCCTCTTGCCACTTCCCCTCTCCCCCCTTTCTCTTTCTCTTTCTCTTTCTCTCTCCCTCTCTCTCGCCCCCTGCTGGCTGTCGGTGTGTTTGGGCGCGGCAAGATGGTGGCTGTGCATGTGTGGTGAGGTACGAGCTGCTCTGCTGTTCTACTCTTTTGTCCCTTTCCACGTCGTATCTCACCTTTTCCTTCCCCCTGCTCGTTTATCTTTACATCCTTACTCTGCATTTGTGCCCCAACCCCTCCCCTTTGATCAGACCCAACACTTCGGGGCTTCGGCCTCCCCCATCCCCCTCTGCCTCCCTTTTTCCCTCCTCGATTCCCTTTTCTTATCTCGTTTGTATTTATATTCACTCCGTGTCCTTTGTTTCCTTTTCCTTTTCTGAGAGAGAGAAAGAGAGCCCGCAGCTGTTTGTGGATAACTTTAGCATTAATCGGCGGCCCATCCCGTCCTCCGGCTGATCGCTTTTTTCTCCACCAGCTGTGTTTGTTTTCGCCTTTGAAAATCTGTCTCGGCTCGTATTAATTAATCACTGTTCGAGAGCGATATTCACTCTCCCGTCCTCGTCCCCCCCCCCCCCGTCCCCCGTCCCTCGTCTCCCGTCCCCCGTCCCTCGTCCCCCGTCCCTCGTCCCCCGTCCCTCGTCCCCCGTCCCTCGTCCCCCGTCCCCCGTCCCTCGTCCCCCGTCCCTCGTCCCCCGTCCCTCGTCCCCCGTCCCTCATCCCCCGTCCCCCGTCCCACCCCCACCCTCGTCCCTTGTCCCCCCCCCCCCTCCCTCTCGTCCCCTGTCCCACCCCCCCCCTCGTCCCCTGTCCCACCCCCCCCCTCGTCCCCCGTCCCCCGTCCCCCGTCCCCCGTCCCTCGTCCCTCGTCCCCCGTCCCTCGTCCCCCGTCCCTCGTCCCCCGTCCCTCATCCCTCGTCCCCCGTCCCACCCTCGTCCCTTGTCCCCCCCCCTCGTCCCCTGTCCCCCCCCCTCGTCCCCTGTCCCCCCCCCCCCTCGTCCCCTGTCCCACCCCCACCCTCGTCCCCTGTAAATTATGACTTCGTTTTCACGTTACGCGGCATATGAAGCGTTAACTCGTAGACATGGCGTTGTTTGTGTCCCACCGAACGAGGTCAGCGTCGAAGACCTCGTTATTGCTGTGGGCAACATAATCGGTATTGATAAAGTTCGCGCGGCCTCACGAATGAACAAACGTGTCGTTATTTTCGTATCCGAGGCTGAACTGGTTCACGAGATTGTATGTACAGGATTATCGACAGATGACGGACATTTCGTACTCGTGTCCCCTCTCGACACTCCAGCCGTTAAGGTCATCATCTCGAACTGTCCTCCATTCCTGAAGAACGAGAGACTGGTCTCCGAACTATCTCGTTATGGTACTGTGGTTTCGCATGTCACGATGTTACCTTTACGTTGCCAGGACGACCGGGCTAAACATGTGATGTCTTTCAGTTTCAGGAGACAAGCTTATCTTGTACTTCCTCCTTCTAACGTCGAAAGAACGCTGAACATTGTTTTGAAATTCAAAATTGATAATCATGATTACCAATTATACGTAACCACTGACACCTTGAAATGTTTTGAATGTGGTAAATTCGGACACCTGAAACGCTCTTGCCCAAAAACGGCTTCGTCGAACGATGGGACAAACCACGTAAACAACAAGGATTCTTCTTCTTCATCTTTTGCTTCGGCTGTGAAGGGAACATCTTCCATGTCCGGCAATAACGCTCAGCCTTCCCATCCCGATGATCCAAACAGCACAACGAACGTCGGGGATGGTTTCACCATTGTTCCGTCAAGAAAGAGAAAGACCCTTCCCGACGGTCATTTAACTCAGAAAAAGGCAGCATTTAACAATAAGCAACCCGTCGGTAACACCCCCCCCAGTCGTGACCGATGCCACTCTACAAGGCTTACCTGGGACAAACCCTGTACCTACAGCCAACAAGTTCGGCCCCCTTTCATGTGAGGACATAGACGTTCCACATGCAGGGACTGGTTTACCTGTTAACAAATCAAATGGAATCGTCTCACCTGTTACGGACTCGGCTATTGGAAAGTCCTCTGATGATTTTGCTGAGACCACTGGTGATGAACCTGCTGAGACCACTGGTGATGAACCTGTCGAGACCATGGATGATGAACCTGCTGAGACCATTGGTGATGAACCTGCCGAGACCACTGGTGATGAACCTGCCGAGACCACTGGTGATGAACCTGCTGAGACCACTGGTGATGAACCTGCCGAGGCCACTGGTGATGAACTTGCTGTCACTTTGGAAAAATGTTAATCCTGAGCATGATGATGCTGAATTCCCGCCAGCAGAAAATAGCGAAACTGTCCCAGTTACTGCTCTCACTTCATCACCGGGTGAAGCTGGAATCGCAGGAATCAATATCTTGCAAGAGACTCCTATTCTGCTAGATACCGCCACACCATCGGAGGTTGTTGCAGTCGGGGGAAGCAACATCGCTGCATCTGCTGATGCTGTTTCTGTTTCACAAAATCCACAGATTATTGCTGTTATTCCTCAAAGCAATGTTCCCACGGTGGGAGAGCACACAGATGTTACAACTAGTGCAGGTCCGTGTGCCAATATTGATGACAGCAGCGACATGCAGGATTATACAAGCTTGTGTGATTCGGAAATTAAAACTGACTCCGACGAATCTGACCTGGAGGAAGCAAACAGCCAGGTGGAAGCAATGGAGAAACCTACCAGTCTAGGTCCTACTTCCCCTGAACAAATACGACTTTTCTTGCAAAATACGTACAGGAAACGCAGTATAAACCTAACAGAATACTTTCCCGATTTACCGTCCTTCCTTGAGTGTGCTCAGGCTATTATACGCAGGCCTGACTTATTCAACTTTCCTCAGACACATTGTCACCGTTTAAGAAAATTGATCGCCAAGACGAAAAAGACTCTAAGTTAATTCATGGTGAGTTTCAAGATTGGAACAGTAAATGTCAATGGTGGTGGAAGTTCACTCCGCCAGATCCAGATTAAGCAGCTGATAAACGCAAACGGTCTCGACATAGCTTTGTTGCAGGAGACCCACGCTGTCAGATCTGTTCAGGCCCAGTGGCGGCTCATTATGGATAAGGAGTGTTTCTTTAGTAACAGCTCCTCGTCTAAGGCAGGAATCATGTTTGTCTTAGGGAAACATTTCCAACCATCCTCGCTTCAATTTGCGAATATCATTGATGGCCATCTTGCCTCTGTGACCTTCTATCTCAATCAGGTCAAGTTTACAATCCTTAATGTGTATGCTCCAAGCAAAAATGGTGAGCGGATCTCCTTCTTTGCTGAACTGAGAAAGTTCCTCCAAACACTGGATCTGCAGACTTGTCTAATTATTGGTGGCGATTTTAACTGTACTGTTAATGCCTCATGCGACCGAAACGGGCCGGAACCTCAACCATGTACCGCAAAACTCTTTGCAAATATCATCGCAAAATACAATCTCCATGATGTCTGGCGCTTGCAACACCCTTCCGAACAATCCTACACATGGTGTCGTTGTTCCAACAACCACATCTCACTTGCGAGGCTTGATCGCATTTATGTAAATTCTCACCTGTTACATGGAGTTTGCAAATCTGACATCGTGCCTTCCGGTTTCTCCGATCACTTCCTAGCTCGAGCATTCGTTCAACTCTCGAAACCGTGTCCAGGGAGTTCTCACTGGAAGTTCAACAATAGTTTAATAGAAGACTTCAACTTTATTCAGGCTTTTGAATCTTTCTGGACAGATCTCTTGGAACGGAAGCTAAGCTGTTCTGTTAACCCACTGGTGTGGTGGGATCTAGTAAAAACCCAAATCAAAGGCTTCTGCCAACAATACCAGAGCTTCTCAAAAAGGGCTGATTATGAAGCAAGGAAATTATTGCAATCAGAGATTTTACATCTTCAGAGGGTCACAGGACAAAATAATAATGTGCAAAGAGCCTTAACCGAAAAACAGTCCTTATTGAAAGAAATAACTGAGAGGAATGCACGTGGTGCCCTAGTTCGGATGAGGGTGCAGCACCTTAACGAGACAGACATACCAACTAAGTATTTTTTTTCCTTAGAGAAACGCCTCCCGAACAAACAGCTCTCTCAACTGCGTTTGGCAGACTCATCCATCACTTTCAACCAATCAGTTATTAAACTTTTCACAAAGGAATATTTCTCGAAAATATACTCGATGGAGCAAATAAATCCCATCAGTGTCGCCTCTATCTCCGTAGGGCTGCCAGTGTTGTGTGAGGGTGGACGTTCCTACCTGGAGGGGCCCATTACCTTGGACGAACTTGGCGCCGCTCTGCACAGCCTTGCTGTTGGGAAAGCGCCTGGATTGGACGGACTCACAACTGAATTTTATAAGAAATTCTGGCATCTACTGGGTCCCGAACTCCTCAACACCTTGAACGCAAGCTGCCAGCTTGGAGAGCTCCCTCAGAGTTGCCGACGGGCTATTCTCACCCTCATTCCAAAGAAAGGAGACTTGCTCTATATTAAAAACTGGCGCCCAATCTCTTTGCTATGCACAGACTATAAAGTATTCTCAAAAGCCCTGGCATTGCGACTTACTCCTCATCTCTCCTCATTGTTGAAAGAAGACCAATGTTATTGTGTACCCAAGCGCTCCATCTATGACAACATCTCCCTCGTAAGAGACATGATTGAACTGTGCAAAGAAAACCCCACAGATTTGGGACTCCTTCTCCTTGATGAGGAGAAGGCCTTTGACCGCGTCGATCATCGGTACCTCTTCAAAGTGCTTGAACGGTTTGGACTTGGTCCGACCTTCATTTCTTACATTAAGCTACTGTATAACAATATCTCTAGTGTGCTTAAGATAAACAATGGACTTGTTACACCCTTGCCTGTCAACAGGGGAATTCGACAAGGTTGCCCCCTCTCTGGCTTGCTCTATGTTCTCTCCATCGAACCCTTACTGGGTTATTTGCGTGCTAGACTAACCGGGGTTGGGTTTTCTCATCTTGAACGGCCCATTAAGGTGCTGGCATATGCTGATGATGTGTGTGTTTTTGTGCGGAACCTCAATGACATTAACGTTGTCCGTTATTGTCTATCCGTGTTTGAAAAGGCTTCTTCAGCCAAAGTGAATTGGGAGAAAATGAGCGCCATTTGGCTTGGTCCGTCATGTCACTCGGCACCCAAACTTCCTGCTCCTCTTGCATGGGCCACTGATGGCGTGAAATACCTTGGAGTGTTCTTGGGTAATGACGCCACAGTAGCAAAGAATTGGGCTGGTCTGTTGGATCTTGTTGAAGGGAAACTGCAAAAATGGAGAAACCTGATAACACAACTGTCTTATCGTGGAAGGGTCTTGGTGATCAACAGTTTGGTGGCCTCTACCCTATGGCACAGGTTCTTTGTGCTGCACCCTCCGGTAGTGTTGCTTCAACAGCTCCAGAAGTGCTTTGTGTCTTTCTTCTGGGATGGAAAGCACTGGTTGCGACCCGAGGTCCTCAGCTTGCCACTGACCGATGGAGGCCAAGGCCTAGTTGACATAAAGAGCCGGTTAATGGCCTTTCGACTTTCGGTTGCTCTACGCCTGCTGTACATGCACCCCTCTCCACCTTGGGTCGACGTCGCTCGTCGCCTTTTGCAGCAGGCGGGGAGACTAGGCTATGACCACGCTATATTCTTGATGGATCTCTCGCATCTTGACATGTCTCCCCTCTCCAGGTTTTATCAAAGTGTACTAAACGCATGGCGAACTCTAACGACAACAAGAGCTACGCATTCGTACACAAAGCAAATGTTCTTGATGGAACCTTTGTTTTACAATTCAATCTTCCATGATATGCCTGCTGATAGGTGTCTCGTTCAATGCTTTGTCGCGAAGAACATAAAATCGGTCGCCGATCTTTTAAGCCCAAGTGGCAGTTGGATTGGAGCTGATGCATTGGCAAGCCTGGTTGGCGTGCGATCCTCCAGAGTTGTGGCACGTATGCTACGCTGTGTGCTTCATACCTATGTACAGCTTGCACCTAACTGGGAGCAAGTCCAAGCAGACAACGAACAAGGTGCCTCTCCTGCTACCTTTCCTGAACTTATTTGCAAGTTTTCTCTTGCCAACTCTCCTCCGTGTACCCCCTTTAGCATAGGATTCAATGGGTTTCCTAAACAAAAAGACCTCTATTTGGGTTGCGTAAGTTTCCTTTTGCAAGGGCAAATGACACAGCGGAGGGTTCGATGGAGAGACCTCTTACCTTGTTCCCCCCCATATTTTCCTAATTGGAAAGGATTCTATCATCCTCCTGTGCCGCCACGACATGGTGACCTCCAATGGAGACTTGCACACTGGATCCTCCCCTCTAACCACTTGCTGCACCGCTTCTCAAGTCTCCTAGCAGATGAATGTCCCTTTTGTAAAAGGCCTGAAAACCTCTTTCATATTTATGTTGAATGTCAACGGTTGGCTCCTTTATTTATCTTTCTTAAGAATTGTTTTGGCAGGATTGGCTTGGTTTTCAACACTTGTGTTTTCATTTATGGCTTAGACATCTCACACAAGAATATGAATGATGTGTTAGGTAATTTCCTGCTTGCACAGGCAAAAATGGCAGTGTATAAATCAAGAAAAAGAAAAGTTGATGATCTCGGAGCTAATGAGGAAAATGCCTTATTCTTGTTTAAAAATCTTGTGACGAGCCGTGTAAAGTTAGACTTCGCCTTTTTCTCCATAACAGGAAGGCTGCCACAGTTTGAGACCAAATGGTGCGTGAAAGAAGTCATTTGTAAAATCCTGGAGAAACGTTTATTGTTTTGTGAAATGTTTTGTGCATAATTTTACTGTATTTTACTGTATTAATATTTTTTTGTTTGTTTCTCTGCTTGAAATGACAATGTGACCCCTATTTGGGGGTTTTCTTTTTCTATTTTTATAATAAAAAGATACAAAAGTCAAGTCTCTCTCTCTCTCTCTTTTTCTTTCCCCCTCTTGTCTCACTCCCCCTCTCGCTCTCCCTCCCTTAGTATTCCAGTCAGTGAAGCGACAAATACAGTAGTATTTGCTATTCCCCAATATTTGCATATTTTATCCCTCCATCTTAGACCTGGCCTTCACCTGTTCTTGTTGCCATCCATAGGTCTCCATGTTGTTACTATTGTTGTCCACCTGTTATCTGACCTTCTGCTAATGTGTGCAGCCCATTTCCATTTCCAAAGTTTGATTATTTCTTAGATATCCTGAGTTTTGATTTCTTCTCTGACCAATGTATTTAATTTATATCTTTGTATGTAATACCTGACATATATTGTTCCATATTGTGTTGTGCTGCTGTTAACTTTTTAGCGCAGTAGATGGGGTTTTGCAATCACGATACGGTGTGTGTGTGTGTGTGTGTGTGTGTGTGTGTGTGTGTGTGTGTGTGTGTGTGTGTGTGTGTGTGTGTGTGTGTGTGTGTGTGTGTGTGTGTGTGTGTGTGTGTGTGTGTGTGTGTGTGTGTGTGTGTGTGTGTGTGTGTGTGTGTGTGTGTGTGTGTGTGTGTGTGTGTGTGTGTACCTGCTGTAACCTTTTTTTTTTTTTTTTTACTATTTGAGCTATTTCTATCATATTTTCACCAAAGCTTTATTATGATAATATGGAGAAGGCAAATTGATAACTTTATCAAAAGGTCAAAGGTCAGTGTCACATAAAATCATCAATTTTCATCCAATTGACCTGAAATTTTAAGAATTTGCATATTGGGTCACCGCATTGGTTCACCAATTAAAAGCTACAAACTGATTGTTTTTTTAAATCAAAAGTCAAAGGTCAGTGTCACATAAAATCATCAATTTTCATCCAATTGACCTGAAATTATAAGAATTTGCATGTTGAGTCACAGAATTGGTTCACCAATCAAAATCTAGAAGCTGATTTTTTTTTTTATATCTAAAGCTCAAAGGTCAAGGCTGCAAAAAAATCATCAATTTTCCTTTTTAAAATTTTTTTTTAATTGTTATCATTATTTTGAGCATCGGAAGAAGAAGAAGAAGAAGAAGAAGAAGAAGACATCTGAAGTCAAACGGACGGGACGGGACGGACGGGCTTTGCATTTTCAGATGCTTTCTAGTTTCCCTTTATTATGATTTCTCAATGAGGTACAAGGGGGTTTAGTTACTACTTTGGTTTTTGACATGGTCATCTTCTGTCGACACGTCATGCTGGCTCCAGCGAGTACCCTGAGCATGGTTTAAATTTTCGCTAAGGAAAAATTATATGGTTATAGGAACAATTATTTATTTATAGACAATTTACCATATGCATTTTACCATTTATGATTTTCATGAAAGTTAAACAACAGGTGGAGCTAGTCAAAACCTGAAAACCTATTGTTTTTGAGGTCAATAGGTCAGAAGGTCAAAGCTCAAGGTCAGATAAATCGTCAATTTACATATTCGGTCTCCATTTTACATTTGAACTAATCTGGTTAAGCACTACCCTACCCTTAGTGCCCTCTGCCAACCCTTAGTGCCCTCTGCCAACCCTTAGTGCCCTCTGCCAACCCTTAGTGCCCTCTGGCAACCCTTCCATGATGAACATATTAATTCAGAAATCCCTTCCTTGTGAACCTGCCAAAGTCTGGGCTCTCTGCTCACCTGCCCGATGCCCCTCTTTTCTCCCACTTGTTGAATTACTTCCCCGTGTCCAGTCACATTGTTCTCCCCAATGCTTCAATGTTGCATTTCACTGCCATCTCAAGTCGTTTCCTATTCGTCGCACTGGAGTGTAGAAGATGGACAGCTTAATTGGACTGGCCTAACCAATGCAAGCTGACATCAACACAAAATAACCATTGTGACTTAGTTTGTAATGTAGCTGCATGTTACATCTTTGATTGTAGTCATATGTGATCGCTTTTATTCTCCAAAAACCCGGATGTTTATGTTCAGGAGAGCATACATGGAGTGTTAGTCTGTTCTTTTTTTTTCATGGCACAAAGTTTTTGTTTTTCATTGTCTTTGGAATTGAGAAATTATTCACCGAGTTGCTTCACTCAATTCACTGAGTATTCGTTTTCTAACCAGGTACCTACTTACTGCTCAAGATCACAGATTTCTTCAATGTGATTTGTTCATGTGAGACCATAATGTCCATGTTAAACATGTTTTGACATTAAAAGATTATTTTCCTGCTCGTCCCATTTTTTTCTTTGATCCAATATAGCTGCCAGACCACGTGGCGATGACATCATAAATGTATACTCTCCAATACAATTGTTGTGTAGATCATGCTCAAGAAATCAGACGACGCTTTGGCCCTGTCGAATTATGACGGCATAATTAGGGCACCAATGACGCCATCGTTAACAATACTTATTTCCCATGCGGAGTTCGTTACAATGAGTCACGTTTCAATATTTTCTATGGAGCGGTTTTGAAGATAGAGGTGCAACGTTTTTCGAAGGCAGCACCTGTACCACGTGACCTATGACGTCATATTTAGCACTAAAATTATACAGGCGGAGGTGCTCCTATGGTGAAAATTTGGTGTCAATCGGACGAACAGTTGAAAAGAAATAAAATTGCATACTGATCAGATCAAGCATTGTACTTGTCGAATTATGATGTCATAATTAAGGTACTGATGACATCATCAAAACAAATATTATTCTCCATGGAGAGTACTTGACAACGAGCCTTGTTGGAATTTTTTCCATTGAGCGGTTTCAGAGATATAGAGGTGTAACGTTTTTACAACATTGTGTCTCTGCCACGTGACCTCAGACGTCATATTTATGAATTTTAAAAATTATACAGGCGGAGGAGATTCTATGCTAAAATTTCGTGTCAATCGGATGATGTCATCATTATCATGCTTTTGTTCCCCATTGGGAGTACTTGACAATGTGCCAAATTTCAAATTTTTCCATTCAACGGTTTCTGAGAAATATGTTTTCATTATTTGCGTTTAATCCAAGATGGCTGTCATACCACGTGGCCGATGACGTCAGAATTTTCATAAAAACATTCTGCAAGGGTGTCAGTCATACCCCGAAAGTTTCGTCTCAATAGGACATGTGGTTGCTGAGAAAAACGAGGTTTAGCCCGTAGGGACGGACGGACGTACGGAAGTGTGGACGGACGGACGTACGGAAGTGTGGACGGACGGACAACCTGTAAACATAATGCCTCCGGCTACCTTCGGGGGAGGGAGGCATAAAAACGTTGCAAATTGGTATCTGCCAATCATTAAGGGGTTAACTACA
The DNA here is from genome assembly GCF_964187855.1 of Myxine glutinosa. Taxonomy (NCBI): domain Eukaryota; kingdom Metazoa; phylum Chordata; class Myxini; order Myxiniformes; family Myxinidae; genus Myxine; species Myxine glutinosa. The sequence continues at coordinate 98,138,422 of NC_136270.1, forward strand.
TATTGTGTATGGAATATTGGAGAATTGACTTCTTCCCCTCCCTTGTTTACAGGAGGTCATTATTAATGACTATAGGCCTTACCCTCCTCCTTTTTATTCGCCTGACAATAAATTGTTTTACATAAAAAATGAACAGAGAATAAATTTGTATCATTTCATAAGAGTAGATGTGTAGCTACAGCAAACAACTTCAATAATCTTAATTTTTAAACCAAGTATTATTCGTAGCACATGACAGCAGCAACTACATGAATATTTAGGACAACAAACACAAAGTGGTTGGAAACGGACATCTTAAGTGCATATTAACAGTGAACATTTCATAGCAACAGAAAACGTTTTACTATTTCGATGCATAATGAAACAATCAGGTACAACCGGGAATTAAACGAGATCTATAGACCAGCTCCTATCTTGTCAGGTATCCGGGGAGACGAAATTTCTGAAACGCCATTTGCTTTTGCTTTGAAAGGAAAACAAAAGATCTGAAACTGCCAGAGCAGGACACGAGTATCCCAACTCTGTTTTCACATCAAAAGTCTGTGATCCAAATCTATTCCAGTTCTTCCCTGTAATTACACCTGTCACCTCATCCAAAATGAAAAATGTTGACTTCTCTCTCTCTCTCTCTTGGTAATTCAAACCCTTCTGTCTCTCCAAACTCGATACCTCTACAGATTGTCCATGTGGGATACGTTTCACAATCCTGAAGACATTCTGAAAATCAAATGGCTTTACCTTCTTATTTTCATTTGCTTCATCCTTCCCGACCCCAAAACCCACCTCGTCTCCACTTGCCCATATTCCAGATGTCCAGGTTAAGTATTTATCGAGTCTTAAATCTTCACCTGTTCCAGAAATCTTTCTTATCAATGATACGAGCGATGGTCCTTTTGTGGTTGGCTGACTTTGCAATGGCATGCTCACCTTGGGTTGGTCAGGTCCTGGTAGTGATTCCAATGGAGTAGAATAGCTCTTCGGTGCAATACCATCATGGGGCAGACTCGGGATGTTAAGCTCACTGTGAAGCTCCTATCTGCAATATGAAGTTAAAATCACGTGGAAGGTATTGCAGCTCGTCCATCTTTGATCTGGTACTCTCACCTTTGTTTGGCTAAGAAAGAACCCTTACTGCTTTGTGATGCTGCGTCACCTTCATGATGTTGATTCATTCTTGTTTCCGATAAGATATAACAGGATGTGGTTCTACAAGCTCGTTTTTATTCACTCTTCAGGTTATGCTTTATTCATTCTTCTGGTGAGTTTTTATTCATTCTTTATGTTATATATTTTTATTCATTCTTCATATTATGTTTTTTTTACCGTGCGCTCATGAAGCAAAAAGCAGGTGAAGCGATCGGTTGCGTGCGTATGTGCGTATGCGTCTACATTTTTAAAATTCATTTTTATCAGCAAGCGTTAGTCCGATTGACAGGAAATTTCGCAACATATGAGCGCCTACTCCTGTAGGATTGTTTTTTATGGATAATGACGTCATACGTCACGTGGTATGGACGCCATCTTGGAAAAATATCACACCTCCATATCTCCGAAACCGCTCAATGGATAAAAGTGAAACGTGGTTTCTTGTCAAGTACTCCCCATGGGGAATAAGCTATTTCAATGATTGTCATTGGTGCCTTCATTATGACGTCATAATTCGACAAGTACAACACTTAGTCCGATCAGTTTGAAATTTATTGAGTGTGATTTACACAACAATTATATTGAAGAATGGAAATTGATGATGTCATTTGTCACGTGGTCTGGTAGACATATTGGATCAAAGGAAAAAACCCTTCAAAAATCGAAGAGTTGGCTTGCACCAAGTTGACTGCAAGGGTTATTCTATGAACACCATCTAGTTTAGTGATTCTTCAGGTTATGTTTTTTTTTTTGGTTCACCTTAACTTGTGCTGCTTCGGGCAGTCTTTGGCCGTTGATGCAGATTTTGGGTTTCTTCATTTATTTATTTTCCGAAAATAAATAACGCACTGAAACTGTAAAACCTAAATTTTCTGGAACGATCCTGTGAACTTACATTAACAGAAACCCTTGGCATGTAGTCCTCTACTAGTGTCATGGCCATGCTCTTTCTAAAGTCTAGACTCCAGACTATAGAGTATCATCACTAGGCAGAGATACACTAGTAGAGATTTACATTGACCTTCCTCATAGTAGTCAGAGCTTTACATTTATTGGTGTCCCCAACACCTCTGACAATATCGGAGACGGGCGACATTAAAATGAACTCCGTCCGCCGGACCAATTGACCACCTGTTCACACTTGTGCCCGACCGATTTATCTATCGATGTACTTTTGTGAAGGCGATATTTAAAAAACCGTTGAACATTTAGCTGTCATATTGCAGATATCCATTCCTCATGATATTATCTCAACCTGATTATATTGTGGCTGTGATTGGCTGAATTATGTTGCCATGGCAACCATGTGTCTGTAACTTGCCTTGTGTACGCGATATTCCAAAAACCGTTCAAGATTTAGCTTTCATATAGCACAGTTCTATTTCTCTTACCACCAAAAACGTGTGGGATCTCGAGTATCAGATCATTGTTTAACATTCCTTGGGAAGAATTTCGATTTGCTTAGGTAGCAGCACACAATACTCTACTATTTTTGAAAGATATTTTGAGATCTTCAATTCCCACAAGCAAATACTAGTATGCAAGACACCCGGCATAACGTCTTTTCAAAAGAGGGCACATGTAATACCCAGCCTGAAAAGCACCATTGTTGGGTGAGATACGGAACCGCTGAAACGCAAGTATGCCAACGCTGTGCCATTCCGTCAACCCCAGAAGGTGGTACCTCGGAAGGCATTCTCACAAGTATTAAATTATACATTGGATTTGATAATTTGTTTATACATATTATCTAATGTGAGTAAGTTCCAATTTTGAGACTGGTGACAATGAAGGTAAATATTGTTGCGGTTTTGAGTCTGTCAAGTGAGTTTAATAAAGGTTAAAGTCTGTCCCCCATAGTTAGTCACACAAGCAACATGTAACCTCGCGACAGTATAGTTATGTCTTAGTATTTGTGAGCTTAGTTCCTCTCCTTTGTTAATTCTGCGTTGAGTAGGAGCCAGGAAAATAGGCCCTACTGCCACTGATCATCCTACGTCCGTAGCCTCAATCCCTTTTCCGTTAACGTTGGTTCATATTGGGCGAGTTAACACGAGGCAGGCAGAGGAGGATCGAGGTGGAGCGGCAGAAGCAATGACGGTAAGCACGAGCCGCCAATCAGAGCTCGAGGGTGGTGGCGGCGGCGTGGCGAGAAGAGTCGGGTGAGTTCCAGAAGGTTCGGGGGCGTAGCTATAAAACCCGCTGCGCAAAGTCCTCGACAGGACTTGCATCAGAGGGGAGAGAGGACGAGAGAGGACGAGAGAGAGGACGAGAGAGAGGACGAGAGAGAGGACGAGAGAGAGGACGAGAGAGAGAGAGAGAGAGATAAAAGGACTCGCAGAGGAACGCCGGATAAGCGAGAGAGGACTGCTGCCTGATGAACTTGACCATTGCACAAGAACGCGAGCCCTAACCAGCTCGGAGGGTATTGAAGAAGAGGAGTTGGTCGCTACATATACGTGGGCGCAGCCAGACGCGCTAAGAATGAATAGCGCATTTGAGACGTGCAAGTGAACAAGGCTGGGTAACCGCCAGCCGCGCTAAAGTCTGCCCTCTATCGTTCTGCCTCATCATCTGTTTGTACGAGAGACGCGCTACGAGTCCCTGCCTTCGCCTGCCACCATCTTCGCGGGGCATCCCGGGGACCGTGGAGAGCTGGACGAGGGCCATCTCTGGACGCGTTGGGGAACACCTACCCATCTGCAATCTCCTGTGTGAGTGTGAGTCGGGCCCGTTGTCCAAGAGACAAGTTAAGACTGCTTAAGGATTGCTCTGTGTCTCTTCGTCCATGAACTGTATATACGTGTGGGAATAATTAAACCCTTGTTCTTTCTTTCTGAATCGATCGTTCCTGTGGTTTCCTCCATTGACTAAGCGTGGCACGAATAAGATCGCTCCAATCGGGTTCCAACATCTAAGACTGCGCGGACCACGTGTACGCAATCCGCTCGGCGTACTCAAACCACACGTGGTTCGTGCGAGGTTGTTTCCTCGCTCCCAGGGCAGCGCGGGGACTTAGGTACGAGTGAAAAGTAGTCCCGAAACCCTACGCCACGTGTGTCCGGGAGGGACGTAATAAGTCTTGGTTCCGCCGGGCCCAGTAAAAAAAAGGGGATTAATCCCCCCCTTGATAAGGGGAAGAAGGCCGGCGTAGAGAACCGTAACAATATTAATAAACACGTGTGGCTGTCACAGTGAAGTCTGTCATATGCTCACTATAAGTGCCTTGTGAAGAGAGTTATTGGCAAAGAAAGGGGGGAAGCTGGGACAACCTGTTCACACCTGGCCCATTTTTGCAATTTAAAAAAATTATCAGAATTTGCAAATTGAAATTGCATGTTAAAAACAAAAACGAAGTATAATTGGAATATAAATTCACTACTATAAAACATTCTGGTTACCACTGAAGGTAGACGGAGGTTATGTTTCCAACCTTGTCTGTCTGAGAACAGAACATCTCAAAAGGTTGTGGACGGATCCGGACAAAACTTGGAGAGGTGGGTGTGCTACAAGGACGAAATGATTAGATTTTCGTGAAGAACCGAAGAAGAGATTTATTTTTTTTCGAAGTGATTCTTCACCATTGAGTGATAAGGACAAAAACAATACATAGCATGATATTTCAAAACGTTGCGAACGATTTTTGACAAAAGTTGGTGGATGACTTGGTTAGGTAACAACAACAATCTGATTAGATTTTGCTTTAGGTCCAGATCCAGATCTGGCCTATCAGTGGGATACAAAATGTAAACTGTTCAGCCTGGCAGAGGTATGTGCTCTACCGAGTGCTGTTCCAGTTATGTTTGTTCTGTTCCCAAAATAATGTATATTTGTATTTGCTGTAGCTTTTATTTTATTTTCATAGTTTGGTCTTGGATAATGCCAAAAATATAATAATTGATTAGACTATGGTGGATCGGCTCACTGCTTTCGCCTCACCACCCATCGCTACAGAGGCACAGGCTTGTTTTAGCTGAGGATAATGACCTGACTGTACCTGAGTTGCTGTGTTGTCATGATTTACACCAATCATAATACAAACAATTATTTTGTACAAATTTATTTGTAATACTGGTGATATTATTTATTTGTAATCAATAAAGGTCCAAGTGGTCTAAAGCTCTAAATGGTCAAGGGTCCAACTGGTCTAATAAATGGGTCGAAATAAGCATACAAAAAGGTGCAAAACAGATCCTTGCAACTACAGACCAATCAGCCTGCTCCCAATCATCAGCAAGGACATGGAATCCATCATCACGCCGACATTAAATCCTTCCTCTTCTCCAATGGCTTGATCTCTGATCATCAATTTGGATTCAGACCAGGTCATTCTACTCTGGACATGCTGCTTCGGCTGTCTCAACAATGGATGGAGGCCCTCAATACCAAACAGGAAATCAAAGCCTTCTCTCTTGACATATCTCATACCTTCAATACGGTCTGGCACCCCACCCTGCTCACCAAACTCTCCTCCTATGATGTCCATGGGAACCTCCATGCATGGCTGGCAGACTTCCTCTCCTGTCGTAGTTAGCGTGTGGCTTTCAATGTAATTCCCTCATCTCCTCTTCCTGTTGAGGCTGGAGTTCCTCAAGGCATTGTTCTGGGCCCTGTGCTTTTTCTGGTCTTCAGCAATGATCTCTCCGACACTCTGGAAAATCCTCTCTATCTCTTTGCTGATGACCCCACCCTCTGCCGCTCCATATCTCAACCCTCAGATCGGCAGTCTGCAGCCCCCTCACTCTCTGCAGACCTGGACAAAATCACAAACTGGTCAAACAAATGGAACATGTCTTTCAATCCTGACAAATCTCACACTCTTACTATGTCTCTCCGAAAAGACCGTATGGAAAACCCTCCCATCAATTTTCTCAACAATCCTCTCCAAGAAGTTTGTCACTCAAGCTTTTGGGTCTCACTATCTGCCATGATCTTTCCTGGGAAAAACCACATTTCCAATCTGGCCTCCAAAGCCAGTCGCCGACTGGGCATCCTCCGCCATGCTAAGTCCTTCCTTGGCACACCTGAGCTCCTCACCACATACAAGGCTTTCATCCACAGCTCAATGGAACCGGCTCCTAGCCGGCCTTTCCCCCCCCCACCTCCCCAGCTCTGTCTGTGATCAGTCTGCCAAATATCTCTTCAGGATACACAAGATCTGCCAGCAACCCTCTTCTGGTGAAACTGCCAAAATCAAGACTCTCTGCTCACCTTCACCCTTTAATTCCTCTTTACTCCCGCCTCTGGAACAAACTCCCACACTCCCTTCAATCCCACTCCTCCCTCCAGGTCTTTAAAACAGCTGTTCACCACCATCTGTTATCTTCCACCCTGGAGTTGGGCCAGCGGCTAGGGTGCTGGCTTAGGATACCTAGGATCCTGGGTTCTGAATCCCAGTCGATCGCTGAATTAACACTAGTGTGTTAATTCCGATTGGACTCAGCCTGTACATCCTTCTGAGGTCGGCTAATTGAGTACCAGTTCACTGGTAATTCCCTGTTTGTCGTTAAAGGCGGCAAAAAGGGTTGGCGTCAGGAAGGGCATCCAGCCGTAAAACATTGCTTCAAAAAGAGGACCAAAAAACAACAACAACCACGGTTCCCGAAAAAGGCCAACCCCCGCTTTGTGGGGGAAAATGGCCTCTAAAGGTGGTTATTATTATATTTATATCCAAAACCTTGATCTTTTCTACCCCCGTTAATTCACCCCAAATCCACCTTTATTAAATTTCGTTTTCTTTCCTGAAATTTCTAGTAGTGTCCATTTGTTTTATACGGTTTAAACCACCCCACCTTCCCCACCCCACTCCACAGATCTCCTGATGTCCCTGTTTTCTACTGTTGTGCTTCCCTCTCTCTCCCCTCTTGTCTCCCGCTCCCTTTATTATGTTTTATGTATCTTCTGTTTTGGTGTTTTATGTGTTGCTCTTACACGAGACTAGACTTTATATACAAAAAAATTTTTTTAAAGGGGTGTAAGCTTTCTATAGGCACTGTACATAAAAATCAGTCCAGTTACAATTAACGAGAGAATGTGTCAATTTTTGCAAGCAGAAGTTACCAAGAACAAAACCAACTGATGTTGTAAACCCAAGTTTGTGAAACTACACTTTAAAAGGTGTGTTGACAGGGAGGTGCAATTTTAGTTGCAAAGACAAGCATTTGTAACCTACCTGACCTAATTAGATAGTCTGAGCCCTCTCCAGAAACCCACTTTCCTACACTATGCCCACCTCAAACACTTGCCAAGCTCACTGTGAATTGTAACCAATATAATCATGAACTTCAAAGAAAATGAATCCCAAGTCTGTCTGCGTCGGCATCTGTCTCATCCACACTAGCTCAGACAGACTTACTGTCACACCATTACTCCGCAAACACCCGCATACTCTCACTTTCCTGTTCCCGAACTCCTGGGAGGGGTCTGAATCCTTACTTCCTCGAGGTTCTCACCTACTCCTTCACTTCATGCATGTGTGTACACACACCACTCCGTATTCCGGTGTTTCCCCAATCAATGTGTGTGCCATCCTTCGGATTGATGTTAAACTGGGCGTCCCGTCTTCCAGCATTAGTTGGGGGACGTTAAAGATGCCACGGTGTCTTTTGCGAATAGTCGAGGTACCGTCAGCGCACCTTGAACAAATTCCGATCATCTCTTCTCTCTATATTATAAAAGAAAGTTATTGTTTGTTTGTCTGCACAAGCTAATCTCCTGAACGGTGAAAGATAGGAGGAAACCTCGAATACAAAAAATGTCGGGAGGGCCCCGGGAAGGTTATAGGCTAGGTAGCGAGGCCGGTTGAGGCCGCTTCGGCCGGGCCGGGCCCATTTCGCAATTAAAAGCTGAGCTGAATTATAGCAGTCAATCTTCTACGGCCACGAGTAAAAGCTGAATTATAGTAGTAAATGCATTCAAAAAGACCCAAAAATGTCGGGACGGGCCCCGAGAAGGTTATAGGCGAGGTGGCGAGGCCAGTCGAGGCCCACCTCGGCCGAGCTGGGCCCATTTCACAATTAAAAGCTGAGCTGAATTATAGCAGTCAATGTTCTACGGCCACGAGTAAAAGCTGAATTATGGTAGTAAATTCATTCAAAACGAACCAAAAATGTCGGGACAGGCCCCGAGAATGTTATAGGCGAGGCCAATCGAGGCCCACCTCGGCCGGGCCGGGCCCATTTCACAATTAAAAGCTGAGCTGAATTATAGCATTCAATCTTCTATGGCCACGAGTAAAAGCTGAATTATGGTAGTAAATTCATTCAAAACGAACCAAAAATGTCGGGACAGGCCCCGAGAATGTTATAGGCGAGGCCAATCGAGGCCCACCTCGGCCGGGCCGGGCCCATTTCACAATTAAAAGCTGAGCTGAATTATAGCAGTCAATCTTCTATGGCCACGAGTAAAAGCTGAATTATGGTAGTAAATTCATTCAAAAAGAAACAAAAATGTCGGGACGGGCCCCGAGAAGGTTATAGGCGAGGTGGCGAGTAAATTCATTCAGAACCAAAAATGTCGGGACGGGCCCCGAGAAGGTTATGGGCTAGGTGGCGAGGCCGGTCGAGGCCGCTTCGGCCAGGCCGGGCCCGTTTCGCAATTAAAAGCTGAGCTGAATTATAGTAGTCAATCTTCTCCGGCCGCGAGTAAAAGCTGAATTATAGTAATAAATTCATTCAAAAATAACCCGGGAAACGCAGGGTGCTTTCAGCTAGTAACCTATAAAAGGCAATTCATCAGTGGCACAGCTGCACCCTCAGCCAATGATGCTGCACCGTACCACGGAAGAAGAAGATCTCTCCCTTCATTACCTTCTGCCCGATTTCGACCTTCTTTTCCCTCTCTCTTCTAAGCGTTCTAGCTTCCCTCAAATTACCTCTTCCTTTAATTTTCCTGCTCCAACCTCATCCCTCTCAATTCTCCCCTCAGCCCTTCCAAATCACCCTCTAATTTGGCTTGGCTGGCCACCATTTGGTCATCCGTAGCTCTGCCTGGCCTGGCCCACGGTGTTGGACTTTAACACAGCCACCATTTGCGGCTGCATGGCCAGGTTCTACGGGATGGCTTTCAATCTTTTTCTCGGCCCATTCACTGTGGGTTGATGTCATGGGGAAGCGGCAATGGTGCAGTGCTGATACTTCGAGTTGGAATACCAGGAGCAGGGATTCCAGGCAGACAACGCGGGCCACACCACCAGCAGGAGAGGCCCAATATGGCCCCGATCCCACGAGGTAAATTGTTCTTGATTTACTTCCAACCTGGCCACCAAATTTCATCTGAATCCGTCCATAACTTTTTGATACATCGTGCTCACAAACAGACTGACAGACAGGGATGGAAAAATAACATCCATTCATCTTCAGTGGTGGAGGGAAACATTGATGACTTTAAACAACAAGCAGAGAGGGGGATTGACAAAGCAGGGGAAAAAAAAATGAAGCTGTTCATACATGGGGACGTACAGTGTTTATAGAAAGTCTACACCCCCTTTCAAATTTTCCAAGTTTGTTGTATTATAGGCTGGAATTAAATTGCATTAAATCAGACTTTTTCCACCTTTATTTACACATCGTAACCCACAACTCCCAGGTGAAAAACAAATTCTACAAATTTCAGAAAATCAACTAAAAATACAAAACTCCAATATCTTGGTTCGATAAGTGTCCATCCCCCTGAGTTAATACTTGGTGGAAGCATCTTTGACAGCAATTACAGCTGTGAGTCTGTTGGGATAGGTCTCTGCCAACTTTCCACACCTTGATTGGGCAATATTTTCCCATTCTACTGCACAAAACTGTTCAAGTTCAGTGAAGTTGCATGGGGAGCATTGATGGACAGCAATGTTGAAGTGATGCCACATATTTTCGATTGGATTTAGGTCAGGGCTCTGACTGGGCCACCGAAGGATATTTATCTATTTATTCCTTAGCCACTCCAGTGTACCTTTGGCTTAGTGCTTCGGGTCATTGTCATGTTGAAAGGTGAACTGCTGTCCCAATTTCAGTTTTCTTGCAGAAGAAAGCAGCAGGTCTTCCTCTACGATTTTTCTGTGATTTGCTCCATCAATTTTCCCTTCTATCCTGACAAGTGCCACAGTCCCTGCTGATGAGAAACATCCCCATAACATGATGCTGCCACCACCATGCTTCACAGTAGGGATGGTGTTCTTTGGGTGATGTGCTGTGTTGGGTTTGCGCCAAACATAACGTTTTGCATTTTGTTACACCACAAAACTTTTTGCCACATGGCTTCAGAATCTCCAGAATGTTTTTTTTTGCATACCTCAAATGGGAATCAAGGTGGGATTTTTTGAGTAATGGCTTCCTTCTTATCACCCTACCATACAGAGCAGACTTGTGGAATGCTTGGGATATTGTTGTCACATGCACACATTGACCAGTCTTTGCTATAACGACCTGTAGCTCTTTCAAAGTTGCAATTGGCCTCTTGGTGATCAGTCTCATCCTTGCTTGGTCATCTAGTTTAGAGGGACGGCCTGATCTCGGCATGGTCTTGGTGGTGCAATACAACTTCGACTTCTTCATGATTGTCTTGACTGTACTTCAAGGGATATTCAAGGCCTTTGCAATATTATTATACCCATCCCCTGATCTGTGCCTTTCCACAACTTTAACCCAGAGGTCTTTTGAAAGCTCCTTGGTGCTCATGGTTGAGTCTTTGCTGTGAAATGCTCTACCCAGCAGAGGTAACTCACAGGAACAGCTGATTTTATTCTGAAATCGGAATCACTACAATTTAACACAGGTGGAGGCCAATTAACTTGGTGTGTGATTTTAAAGGTGATTGGTTACACCTAAGCTAATTTACAATCGCTATTATAATGGGGGTGGGGGGAGGGGGGGGGGTGGGGAAGAAGAACCACCTTTAGAGACCAAAGGGGTTGGCCTTTTTGGGCACCATGGTCCCCTTTTTGAAGCAACGTTTTATGTCCTTCCTGCCGCCAAACGTTAGTAGCCTCTTGTGACACGCAGGGAATTACCAGTGAACTGGCACTCAAATTTGCCGACCTACGAAGAATGACAGGCTGAGTCAACCACCCTGGTGTTAATTCAGCAATCGACCAGGATTCAAACCCAGGATCCGAGGATCCCAAGCCAGCAGCCTAACCGCTAAGCCAACACCAGGCTTGCTATTATAAGGGGGGCTGACACTTATCCAACCAAAATATTCTAGGTTTGTATTTTTTATTAATTCTCTGAAATTTGTGGAATGTGTTTTTCACTTGGAAGTTGTGGGTTACGGTGTAAATAAAGGTGGAAAGAGTCTGATTTAATGCAATTTCATTCAAGGCGACAAGTCAACAAAAGGTGAAAATTTTGAAAGGGTACGTACACGTATGTGTACACTTTCTCTAGGCGCTGTAATTAGCTCGCACACACGGAGCAAAAAGTGGGGTTAAGCAATCAGTTAAGAATCAATCAGTTAAGCAATTAGCCCTTGCACCTCCCCTCCTAACCCCTGCCCCCCCCCAACCCCTGCCCCCCCCCCATCTCATCTCCCCTCCAACCATCCCTCCCAAATTCTCCCCCCTCCCACCCCCTCCCCACTTCGTTTCCCTTCTATCTCATACCTCCACCTCCCCCAACCTTCTACTTTCCTCTGCCCCCCCCTCAAACAACCCCTCATCCCATCACCATCAAACCTTTCATCCTCCTCATCCTTCCCTCTCTTGTAACTCTTCTGTAATCTCTGACACATTATCAACTGCTCTCCCTACCTCCCCCTCTCATCCTTCATCTGTCCCTACCCCTCCCCTGTCCTACACCCGATGCTCCTCCACTCTCCTCATCAGAGGTATGGACCTCAAACATCCGGGGCCTTCGCTCAAACCTGATTGATCTCTCCATTCAGGTTGCTTCTGACAATCCAGACTTGATCTGCTCAACAGAAACTTTCCTTCTTCAAGATGTCTCTGATTCTTTAATATCTCTTCCTGGTTACTCCCTCCTCCGGTATGATAGACCTGAGCCTCGTCCTGGTGGTGGGGTTGCTATCTTTATCAAAAACTCTCTTCCTCACTCTCCTTGCACTGCCCTCTCTCTCCACCCCACCCCCAGGAGTACCTCTGGCTACGGCTTCCTCTCCGCTCCCACCTTTTGTTCATATGTGTTCTGTACCGTCCTCCAAACAGTGATGACTCCATTTACATTTCGCTGTCTGACAACATGGACCAACTTCTATCAACTCATCCAAACTCTCTCTTCCTCATATGTGGCGACTTCAACTGTCATCATGCCACCTGGCTGGGTGTGGGCTCCTCTCTCACCAGCCATGGCACCTCAGCAAAGGACTTCTGCGACTCATTAGGACTGACACAATCTGTCAATTTCCCGACCCGGATCTCAGTCAATGGAGTATCTTCTCTTCTAGACTTTGTTATGACAAACTTCCCTGCAAATGTCTGCTGCTCTTCCTCTGCTCCAATCGGTTCTTCTGATCATGTGCTTGTTAAAGTGGACATCTCTCTGGCCATTCTCAGAGCCTCCACAGCGCCGACGAGTCTGGCATTTCACTCAGGCTGACTGGCACAGTCTGCAAGCAGCCATCAATCATCTGGACTGGTCTCCCATCTCTTCTGCCTCTGACATCAATTTTCCTGGGAATTCTTCCAAAGGAAACTGCTCTCTCATGCACAGATTTATCCCATCTCGTCTTCAGTTGTCTTACCCTTCCTCCCGTCCATGGTACACTGAATCTTGTGGTGACGCAGTTGCTCTGAAACAACTTGCCTTTGCCTCTTGGAAGGCAAATCCAACTGAAGGCAATCTCAGTTCCTTCCACCAAGCTCAGAACAAGTGTGTGTCTACCCTCAGGAGTGCCAGGAAGCACTATCTCTCCACACTCAAGATTGAACTCTCAAACCTGTCTCCTTCCTCCAAATCCTGGTGGCATCTGGTCAAATCCATTTCTGGTGTTCGTTCCCCCTCCATCCCCTCCCTTACCTCAAATGGCTACACAATTGACACCGCACGTGACAAAGCCGAATGCCTCAACTCTGGGTTTGCCTCAAAATCTTGTGTCCCAAACCAATCTCTCTCTGTTCCCACCTTTCCCAGTCGAACCCAACTGCTCCTGGACTCTGTGTCCTCTGTGTCCTCTCCTGACAAGGTGGAGAAGTTTTTGTCAAACCTCGACTGATTCTGCAACTGGACCAGACGGCATCAGCCCACGGGTCCTAAAATCCTGCTCTGCCGCTCTATCTCACCCTCTCTCTGTTATTTTCACCCTCTCTTTTGCTCAAGGTCATCTGCCAGAATCTTGGAAATCAGCAAACATTACCACTTAACACAAAAAAGGTGCAAAAACAGATCCTTGCAACGACAGACCAATCAGCCTGCTCCAAATTATCAGCAAAGTCATGGAATCCATTATTGCTTCGGATCTCAAATCCTTCCTCTTCTCCAATGGCTTGATCTCTGATCATCAATTTGGATTCGGACAAGGCCATTCTACTCTGGGCATGCTGCTTCTGCTGTCTCAACAATGGATGGAGGTCCTCAATTCCAAACAGGAAATCAGAGCTGTCTCCCTTGACATATCAAGTGCCTTCGTTACGGACTGGCACCCAGCTCTGCTCACCAAACTCTCCTCCTTATGGTATCCATGGAAATCTCCACTCATGGCTTGCAGACTTCCTCTCTGGTCATAGGCAACGTGTGGCCCTGAATGGATTTCTCTCATCTCCCCTTCCTGTTCTGGCTGGAGTTCCCCAAGGTAGTGTTCTGGGCCCTGTGCTATTTCTGGTCTTCATCAATGATCTCTCCGACTCTCTGGAAAATCCTCTCTATCTCTTTGCTTATGACTCCACTCTCTGCTGCTCCATTCCTCATCCCTCAGATCGGCAGTCTGCAGCCTCCTCACTCTCTCTAGACCTGGACAAAATCACAGACTGGTCAAACAAGTGGAACATGTCTTTCAATCCTGACAAAACCCACACTCTTACTATGTCTCTCCGAAAAGACCGACTGGAAAACCCTCCCATCGACTTTCTCAACAATCCTCTCCAAGAAGTTCTGTCGATCAAGCTTTTGGGTCTCACTATCTGCCATGATCTTTCTTGGGATAACCACATTTCCAAGCTGGCCTCCAAAGCCAGTCGCCGACTGGGCATCCTCCGTCGTGCGGTCCTTCCTTGGCACACCTGAGCTCCTCACCACATACAAGGCTTTCATCCACAGCTCAATGGAATAATGTTCCCCCTCTGGGCCAGTGCTCCTGCCTCACACCTAGCTCGGCTTCACGCTGTTGAAACCAAAGCTTTCAGAATCATTGGAATCTCCTGCGATGAAGCCAACTCCGAGGGCCTTTCACTCACTCACCGCAGGCAGGCTTGTGGTCTTTCTGTCTTTTACCGACTCCTCTCCGGCCTTGCTCCCCCAACTTTCTCTGTGCTCTGTCCCCCTAATATTCCTACAGGTCGCACAAGATCTGCCAGCAACGTTCTTATGGTTAAACTGCCAAAATCTAGGCTCTCTGCTCACCTTCACTCTTTCATTCCCCTTTTCTCCCGCCTCTGGAACAAACTCCCCCACTCCCTTCAATCCCACTCCTCCCTCCAGGTCTTTAAAACAGCTGTTCACCACGATCTCTCATCTTCCCCCATCCAAAACCTTGATCTTTTCTACCCCTGCTAATTCACCCGATACACTTTTTTGAAATTCCAACTTCTTTCCTGGAAGTGCTTGCAGTGCTGATATGTTTTATACATGTCCCACCTCCCCCTCCCACATTTCTCTCAATGTCCTTGCTCTCAAATGTTGTGTTTGTGTCCTTCCCCCTCTATCCCCATATTTTGTTTTATGTGTCGGTTGACTTTTTGTGTGATTGTTGTTCGCGCTTTTACGAGCTTCGATCTTGTATACCAAAAAAAAAAAAAAAAAAGTTCATCTCCCTCCATCTGTAAATTTAAGAAATTTAAGAATTTTTTATCAATTGACACATATAAACAACCGAAAATTTAAATTGAATGGTATATTTTGAACACAAATCGGGAAACAAACCTTCCGTTTAACAGCACTTTGTCTGAATTTGTCCCGATTGCACAGGGAGGAGTGAGATTTTTTTTTTTTTTTACTCTGCCAGCCTGGCAGTCATATAAAATTGATAATCATTCCAAACAGGAAACACTGTTTTTAAGGATTCCCAAAAAGGGCACAAACAACAGGACCAAAAACTAATTTAACCTTAGATTGGGTGGTGTAATAACACCGCCAATGGAAGTAATCTCAGGAATCAATTTATTTAAGGTTTTAAATTGAATTACATACTTAAAAACACTGCGGCACACAAATAGCCTTCTTTGCACTTTTAAAACCCTTCAGTTTAGCAGTACTTGGACATGTCAAATAGGATGGTGCATATTGTACAAGACTGCTTTAATAGCGCGACACTTCATGAATTTTTTGAATCTTTAAAATCATTACTTTATTTAAATTGAAGTATGTATTTAAACACTGTGTGGGGTAACCTGTTCTATGAACAAGTTTGTTAAGCAATTGGTCAACGTCTGATAAATTAAAATATTCATTCACCACAGCATAGTTGGCTGAATGATTTAATATTCATATTGCAGTTCCATTCGCTCTGGCACATGCAATGTTGTGGTTAGTGGGCACGAAACGGAAATATATACCCCTCCACTCGCATCCCCACCCAACTTTCTCTCCCTCCTACACATCCACCTTCCTTTCTCAGCAGGACTCAGCCACGCTTTTAAGCTCATGGACGAGCTGAATGACAAAAGATGATGGAACACGACCCTCAACGGATGGAGGCGGATAAGGCACTGATAAAACAGAAGGAACAGCAATAGGAATCGTCGTTCTTTCGTTCATGGCACGATTGCCTCAAGATATTGCATTTCAACTCTGCATTTTTTAAGTTATTTGGTAAAATAAGTTCTTATCGATGACCGATATATTTCGCCATCGATTGCCCATACTTGATGTTTTATAAAATGTGTTTGATACTTTCATTCCAGATTCAATTAAATCAGGTCACACTGCTCGGGTAAGTTATTTGCACGTGAATCACCACAAAAACATGGGCCGATTTTGCAGACACGATGGTGTTGACAATTCAGTGCCCCCTGTAGGTTAGAGCAGGTATTTGGAATCTATCCAGGGCGCCAACGATAGCTCGGAGCCGAGATTTGAATCCAGGTTAAACAACTCAGAGGTGTGTGCTTACGTCTCGGGCCTTGGACATCCTGTCAGCCTGTAGCCACGTGTGAAAGTTTAATTATGGTCTGCATAGGCCAAGCTGGCAGGACAGCATCTAAGGACATGCAAACCAACACGAGTTCAAATATAAGCCCAGATATAAACTGTCATCCTGATGTTTAGCAGATAGGGTAATTCAATGCGTGCATTAATATATGATGGATGTTAAAAGTAGACGTCTCATCTGGTGGCATTAGACGTCGATGTAAAATATCAGCATCCATCGTGAAGAGTAGGCAAGTTGTCTCCAGCAAGTTGGCCAAATTCCTGCCACAACTGAAACTGGCAAAGCAATGGGAAACCGCCCAATGTAATCCTTGCCATGCAGCTACTTTGGCAGCATCAAATTGTTTTTGGTTTCGGTCGAAGGTAAAGGTAAAGGTAAAGGTCACAGCTTAATCGTCAAACTTTTCTGTAATCTAATCGAAATAGCAAGTCGTGAACCTGTTGCAACACACTTGTAATGAAACTGAAGAGTTAAATTCTAGTGGATGCAGGTCAAAGGCCGAGGTCACAGCAGCCAAAGATTAGAGGAAAAAGGAAAGGTAGCTTCAAAACACCATAACAGAAAAAAATCAAATTAATCTGGACAAAAAGCTTGGTGGACACATTGGGCACAGACACCATTGAATGTTAAATAGACATCGCAGTTGGATGAAAATTGACCATTTTGCCGAGGACATTCCAAAATTACGGGTGTGTGCGTCTCATACCAGTTTAATTTATATATCTCGTTCAGCAAAAATAAAAATATATATACTTTAAAATGCTTTTCAATTGTATCCAGCACCACAGAGCAGAGGTTTGTGCTACAATTAGAACTGCTGTTTCTTTTCTTTTGTGAAATCATATATATTGTTGCGGATATGAGGATTGCATTTTTTTGATTGTGTTGTATTGTGGTAAATTGGTGATGAATATTGTTTATTCTGCGCCTCCTGCCTCCGGAGCTGTGTAAAGGTCAAAGGGCGTCCCATAATTAGTCCAAGAGCATACACGTCAGCCCATCATAGAATACCCCTGTTCGATAGTTATATCTTATGTGTTTTAGGGTAAGGCTGTGTCTCCCATTAATTGAAATACTCCATTGCACCAGTGAAAGAGATAGATTCCCTTCATTCCCATTCCCAAAACTTTCATTTCCCCTTTCGTCATTGCCAGGCCTCGAGTGCCATTGCCAAGAACCTCCCCTCCAATTGCCGCCATTGACCACGAGGCAGGGTCGGAGAATAAAGGCGTGCCTCCACCTCGTCATAGAGGGGAGGAGTGAGCCAGCCCCACTCGACCAACCATGAGCCAGGGGTTTGGCTAGAGATGGCGGAGGAAGAGCGATCGGGGAGGTTCGCAAAGGTTGAGGGGCGGGGCCTATATAACCCACGGCAGGGCGTTTCCCGGGGGAGATGAGCTTTTACAGAGACGAGAGGGAGTCCAAGCAGTTGAGACAAGGAGGGAGAGATAGGAGATGAGCTTTTACAGAGAGACGAGAGGGAGTCCAAGCAGTTGGGTCCAAGAGAGGCGCTTTGAGTTGAGTCCGGGAGAAGTCCAGAGTTGAGCTGCAGCTCGAGCCACCGAAACTGCACTTACTACAGCTCGAGCCACCGAAACTGCATTTACTGCAGCTCGAGCCACCGAAACTGCATTTACTGCAGCTGGAGCCACCGAAACTGCAGCCACAGCAGCGTGAGGCCTGGACGGCAGTTTGGAGCAGGGCCGCGAAGGAGCGGCGGCTGCCCAACGAGTCGATCGTGCTGCAGGACCAGTTGGACCTCCCTATCCCGCCAGCCATCCATCTCCCGCCAGTCCTATCATCATTCCCCGCGTGAGTCTGTCCTTGTTTGTTCTGTCCCTGGGTTAATTAAGCTTGTATAAGCTAAGGATTTCACTGTGTCACCTGCGTCTCATGTGCCTGTAAATAAACGAGACTGCTTTCTTCCTGCTTATATGTGTAAATAAACCCAGTTACTCTTCTGTACGTCTTCTTCCTCTTTGCATTCGGTCGCTTTAGAGTTTTCCATATTGAGCAGCTGCGGTGCGATACGGCCAACGTTTGGGGTTGAATCGGGTTAGTCGGGGAATAACTGTTCGGTCGCGGTAATACCACCGCTCGGTAAAATAACATCCTTTAACCGCGTCCGTAACAATATCTATATGCAGTGCATTCAGGAAGTATTCAGACCCCTTCACTTTTTTCACATTTTGTTATATTGCAGCCTTATGCTGAAATCGTTTAAATTCATTTTTCCCTCATCAATCTACACTCAATACCCCATAATGACAAAGATAAAACAGGATTTTAGAAAGTTTTGCAAATTTATGAAAAATAAAAACTGAAATATCACATTTACATAAGTATTCATACCCTTTGCTATGACACTTGAAATTTAGCTCAGGTGGCTCCCATTTCTCTTGATAAAATCTTCGAGATGTTTCTACACCTTGATTGGAGTCTACCTGTGGTAAATTCAATTGATCGGAGATGATTTGGAAAGGCACACCTGTCTATATAAGGTCTCACAGCTGACAATGCATATCAGAGCAAAAACCAAGCCATGAGGTCGAAGGAACTGCCTGCAGAGCTCAGAGACAGGATTGTGTCGAGGCACAGATCTGGGGAAGCCTACAAAAAATTTCTGCTGCATTGAAAGTTCCCAAGAGAAGAGTGGCCTCCATAATTCTTAAATAAAAGAAGTTTGGGACAACCAGGACTCTTCCTCGAGCTGGCCGCCCGGCCAAACTGAGCAATCGGGGGAGAAGGGCCTTGGTAATAGAGGTGACCAAGAACCCGATGGTCACTGGCTGAGCTCCAGAGATCCTGTGTGGAGATGGGAGAAAATTGCAGGACAACCATCACTGCAACACTCCACCGATCTGGGATCTATGGCAGAGTGGCCAGATGGAAGCCTCTCCTCAGTGAAACACATGACAGCCCACAGAATCTTGTTTCTCACAGTCTGAGAGTCCTTCATGTGCTTTTTTGCAAACTGCAAGCAGGCTTTCATGTGTCTTTCTTTATTGATGAGGGAAAGAATGAATTTAAACGATTTCAGCATGAGGCTGCAACATAACAAAATGTGAAAAAAGTAAAGGGGTCTGAATACTTTCTGAATGCACTGTATATAAAAGTTTTTGTTTGTCTGCACGTGCTAATCTCCTGAACGGTGAAAGATAGGAGGAAACCTCTAAAACAAAAAATGTCATAGGCTAGGTGGCAAGGCCGGTCGAGGCCACCTCGGCCGGGCTGGGCCCATTTCACAATTAAAAGCTGAGCTGAATTATAGTAGTCAATCTTCTACGGCCACGAGTAAAAGCTGAATTATAGTAGTAAATTCGTTCAAAAAGAACCCGGGCAACGCCGGGTGCATTCGGCTAGTATACATATACATTATACATAATATATTGTTGCGAATATGGAATTTGGCCTCCATATCCGCTTGTAAATATTCCCCTATTTCCCCAATACTCCCCAACTATCCCCAATCCCCCATTCCCTCGTCCCATTGTCTGTAAACAACAATCAGTAGAGCCGACCTTCCCCTTTTTTCCCCCATTAAATGTCGTGCCCAGGTCCACCGCATCTCACGTAGACAACTTTCGGACATCTTGCTAGTTATTATTAGTCTATGTCAGTTAAGGACTCCTTTCCATTAATTCTGACTCTTCGTTGCACCAGAATGTGATTATATGGCACCAGTAGTGAGTTTAGGACCTTTCCCATACCTCCTCCCGTCTTCTTCCCCAAACAACAACAACAACTACAACTACAACTACAATTACAACAACAACGACGCTGCGCGGGGGAGTGTGCGTCATCACACCGGCTCGGTTAGCCGCCATTGACAATGCGCTCCGGACCATGCGCTCCACGGGGTTACCACGAAGGGGCTCCTTGTCAGTCCCTCGTCAAGGGCGGAGCCGGTAACCCCCCCCCGCACGCACCCAATGAGAAGCGACGTGCCGATTCCATCTGGGGCGGAGCTAACGAGCCGAGGGCGTGTCACTCCCCGCCGGATATACGAAGCGACTCACCGGATGTGAGGCGAGATGCGCCCCCAGCTTGAGACGACAAGACGCCACCTCGAGCGCTGTGAAACCTCCCGCATCTCTGGACCGGACCGGGTCGACCCTGTCCTTGAGCCAAGAGTGCACCTTGAGCCATCGATACCCGCTTTCCTTGCAATCAATCCCCGTGTGAGTCAGCCTTTTGTCCCGTTTATCTGTCGTCTGTTGGGAATAATATAAGAGAGTGTCTAAGTGCTTATCTTACTATGCTGTCCCTCTTGTAGTTGTAATCTAACCTTCCGTAACAATATAACCTCCTCCGGAGGTCTTGAGAACTGAACCCTGGTGTCGAGTCATTTGAATCCCAGCTGTGTGTCTTTTCCTTCATTGACCTAGCGTAGCGCGATTAGTCAACGTTCGGGTATAATCGGGTAACTTGTGCAGACGTGGTCATACCAAACCGCTCGGTAAATAACATCTAAGCCACGTCTGTAACAATTGGTGTCGAGGAGTGGAATTCGAACCCGGGACTAAATTTATTAGGCCCAAATTTGTAACAATTAGAATCGATTCGGAGCGCGTTTCCCGCGCGAAATTATAACGGCGAAATTTGATTTTGTTATACGAAAATAAAAACCCGAATTTTGAGTCGCGCTATGGCGGATCAAGACAGCTGGGGTCCGGTAGGGGAGAGTGAGGCAGGGTCGGTCCAGGACCAAATTGAGGGACATGAGGGACAGGAGGAGAGCGAAGCAGCGAGGGTAGCAAACGCACAAAATGGCGCCTCGCTGGTCACCGCGCCCGCGACCGTGGCAGCGCCACCGGTGGATTTGAACTTGTTTTTAATACAAATGAAGGCCCTTATGGCCCAGAATAGTGAGCAAATGAGGGCTCAGAGTGAGCAATTGGGGGTAATGGGAAACGAAATGGGGGTAATGAGGGACGAAGCGAGGGGTACCAGTGAGAAGTTAGACAATAATTTTGAGGGGTTAGACAACGGGATAAAAGAGGTGAGAAATGGGTTAATGGGGGTAGAAAACAGAATGGCCGCTCAAGAGAATCAGATAGAGGGAGTGAAACATGGGTTAACGGGGGTAGAAAACAGAATGGCCGCTCAAGAGAATCAAATGGAAGGGATGCAAAAAGGGTTAGAGGGGTTAGAAAACACCATGGAAGGCAAATTGAGGGACATGAGGGACCAAGCGGAAAGGGAAGTTAACCAAATGGGGCAGCAGATAGAGGGGGTCAGAATGGGGGTAGAAACCAAACTGGATGCTCACAGGGAGGAAATGGAGCAGATGAGGGTGGCATCTGGGCAGGAGATGCAAGTGATGGGAGAGGAGATCAGAAGAGGAGTGAGTGAGGAGGTCGGAGGAGTGCGCGAGGAGGTGAGGCACTGTAAGGAGCACATGGAGAAGGAGGTGAGAAAGGGGACTGTAAAGTTACAAGGGGGCATAGAGGACCTGACGCAGGAGGTGGAGCAGCTGACGGTGGGACAAACGGAGTTAGTGGAGCAGGTTCAAAGGAACACTGCGGTATTAGGAGGTTTAAAAGCGACACAAAACGACATAAAAAACGACTTGATAGCGACAAAGAGGGAATGTCAGATGGTACGTGAGGGACTGACAACGAGGTTGGACGAGGTGATAGAGGTAATGGAGACGAAGGACCGGCAGGTGAGGACGCACCTGGAAACGGTCAAGGTAGCCTTAGAGGATGAGCTTGAGGAGACGTACCGGGGAATAAAGGAGGTGAAGCAGAAATTAGAGGAAGTGGAAGAAGGGGTGAGCGAAATTAAGAAGCGACGGAGAGGGGATAACAAAGAGATAAAAGAGGAAGTAAAAGAATTGGTCCAAAGTCTGTGTTTGGATCGTGATGATGTGCTCATTAACCGGATGAGGGATTCGCAGGTGATGGAGGAGAAGCGAAGAGGAAGAGGACCTGGTGTAAGTGGTGACCAATATGGTCGTGCGTATGATGCGCCAGGGGATTTAAGAAGCTTGGGGGTCGAGATAGACCCGGGTGTTCGTGAGAGGCCGTTGGTGAAGTGTGCGACAGGTCTGGTGTGCGAAAAAGGAGGTGTGCGAGAAAGTCCGACTCTGGGGTGTGTGAGGAAAAAGTGCGTGCCAAGGAGTGAGGGTGCTGGCGAGAGTGAGTCGGTCGTAGCGCGTGTGCGAGGGAGCATGTGGAAGCGCGGTGTGGTGAGTGTTACAGAGGGTGTGACGGGAGAGTGTGCGCGAGAAAGGTGTGTGACGGACAGGTGCTTGAGGGAAGAGTGCGCTGTCAGAAGTAAGGAAGAGTGTCCACCTGTGGTGAGTGTTACAGAGGGTGTAACTAGAGAGTGTGCGCGAGAAAGGTGTGTGACGGACAGGTGCATGAGGAAAGAGTGCGCTGTCAAGAGTAAGGGTGAGTGCGCTGTCAAGAATGGAGGTGAGAGTAGTGAGAGTGACAAGGAGAGTGAGCTGGTTGTGACAGGTGAGCGAGGATGTACACCTGGGATGGAAGGATGCACACCTGGAATGGTAGAGCGTGTGTGGGAAGGCACATTTGAGTTGGTAGTGAGGCACGTGGTTGGGTGTGCGAATGAGAGCACACCTGTGATTGTCACAGAGGAGGTGACTGAGGAGGGGGCGCGAAGCGGTGTATTGGTGAGGTGTGCGAGCAACGAATGTGTGCCAAGGTGTTCGGTGGTCAGGTGTGTGACCAAGTCGGTGAGCGGAATGAGTGTACCGAGGTGTGTTAGAGAAGGTACGACCAAGAGCATGGAAACGGCTGCATGTATGAGCACGAAAGGGGTAGCGTATGCTTGTAAGCATCCAGGTGAGGCGTCGACGATAACCGGGTTAAAGGTTAGAACGACTTATAGCCGACTCGGGCCCTCGGTGCGTGCCGGGCTTCGCGTGCCGCGAGAACCAGCGGGGATCCGAACCACGGCGGTTTCGAAAGAACTGCCGTGCGCGATCCACGCTGGCTGGGCCTCGCGTGGAACGGCCGCGTCCGGGCTCCACTAGACGGAGCGGGCCGCCCGATAGGAAGGGTCGTCATGGCGACCACTTTCTATTGAGACGTGCCGGCAGGTCGAGATCGGGACATTGGATGGCTCCACGCCGAGGTGGTGCGTGGGATCTCGGCCCGGGTAAGCCCCCATCCCTGCCACGAATGCGGGACGTATCCAGCCGCTGGCACAAAAGAATCCGCGTTCATGGCTCGGCTGTACGAAGCCGAGCTTTCGAAGGAAATTGGCGCACCGAGAGGATGTAATAAGTAGACGGTGATGAGGTTAGTGTTTTGGACCCAAAATTAAAGAAAAACAAAATTTGATGATTGGCAAGGGATTGGCAGTAGTGATTGGCAGATGATGGGCAGTGATTGGCAAATTTTTAATTTGTTGAAATTTGATGTGCAAAATTGGTAGTGAGCGATGGGCCCGGTGGGTAAGAGTGGCATCCCTGCCACCCTTCCCATAGTGGGGGCAAAGGAGCAATAGTTTATGGGGTGTATGGCAGTGAAAACTAGCCCGGGAGGGTTAGGATATATTGTAGGGATCTAGAAGAGATTGACATTAGGTAACGTTAAGTTTAGTTAGTGACTGATACCTGTAGTGGGGACGCAGGTAGATTAGTGTGGATGATAATGACGAGGGAGCGCAATAGTTTAAAGGGACGACTGGGAAGCGCAAGTTTCAGAGGGGAGTAGTTAGATGAGATGATGCTGGGTGAGAATTGAACAGGTGTGATTGCACAGTTGTGCAACTGGACAGGTGTGTGGAGCAGTGTGTGAGTAGTGAGTGTGTGGATCAGCGCGAAAGCGCTTGGGGAGAGAAGGGTGCAGGTGGCACCAGGTGTGAGAGCACAGGTGTGCAAGTACAGGTGTGTGGAGAGAGTTGGAGTAAGTGGTACGGAGTGGTGTGCATGGTGCGAAGGTGTGGATGGGGGAAGAGTGGACCCCTTTCACGAGTACCCGGGGCGGGTAGTGTAAGTGTTAGGTAGAGGGTATAGGTAAATTGTGGTTGGAAATTGGCATTTGTGGTGCGGTTGCAGAATGGTGTTGTGAATGGGTGCATTAGTGTTGTGGAAATGGCTGGGCGTGTAGCCTGTTAGTGTGTGTAGTTGGTTGGGCACTCCACCACTGTGAGGATGTCGGCCAGGTGAGGCCGCAGGTGGGCTCTGGGAGCCGGTAGAGTTGTGGATGGGGCCCGAGGATCCGGAGGACGGACCCGGGTAGCCCAGTGCCAGAGAGGGCACCGAGTGGGGAGAGAGCCAGAGGGCCTTCCCCAGGTAGTTAGGTTAGGGTGAGGAGCAGGTAAGCTCGGAGGCAACTGCAGTGGTGGAGGTGTGCAGGTGGGTAGACCCACTGGGAGAGGTACACGCCACAGCCCAGAAATTGTGCGAGGGCACCGGGAGATGAATCGGGGGAGTGAGACCCCAAATTGAAGAGCACCACAGTTTGGCCAATGGGAATTGGTTTTTAGAACCCATAGTGTAAGAGGGCCAATGGTTTGGCCGGAGAAAGACCCCGGGTAGTGTAAAGTTGTTAAAGTCATTTAGGAAATAGTTAGGATTGATGAACCTGTCGCACCATACGCAGCCACTTACCTGTGGTGATGATGATGACTCCACACCTGTGTTTTCTTTGTTTTGGTGCAGGAAATGAGAATTGCTGTGAGGATTTGTGAGACGCATCACGACGTGGATGAGACATTGGGGTGATCCCATCTCTCCCTCCTTAGGAGGGACTGATGATGAATTGGTGATGGCAAATTATGATGTTGAGTTGGAGATGGCAAATTTTGAGGAAAGTTGGAAATAGCAAATTTGATTGGTTAGGAGGGAGAGAAGACGAATTTGGTTTATGGGAGGAACGGGGAAGACAGTAGGGATGTTTGTTGATTTGTAAAGTAGATGTTTATGGGTAGTGTTGTGTTTTGTGGATACAGTAAGGGGTAAGGGAGGGGCCATGTAGGTTACCTGGTGGGGGGGGGGGGGGGGAGGAGCGTACGGTAGGAACGTACCTGTCTCACCTGGTTCCCATGTGCCCCCAGTGTGCATTACCTTGCATTGCGTGCACTTTTGCGCCCTTACCACCTTACTCACTTGTCTGCTTCTTTTGTCTCCCACCTCCGAGGATCTGGCTTTGGGGCAGAGAGAGAGGAGAGAGAGGTGCTGGCTTCGCAGTTGTGGGCCTGCACTTTCGCTGTTTGCTGCTGGGATCGATACACCATATGGACCGCAATGTTTGTGGCCACCCACAATGGACCGCAGCTCTTTTGCGGCCAAGCACCACCCGTGGAAGGACCTATGGGTCAACGTGGCACCTATGCCAAACAGGTGAACCACTCTTAGTTGGCCCCTGACGGCCACAATAAAGAAATGGACGCGGTTGGCGCCTTTCTTTATTTTTTGAAAGAGGCAAGAACACCAAGTGCACCACACGAAGGCAAGACCAGCGGCAGAACATCGGCCGGCTGCGACACCACACCGTGATTTATAGACACTTTATTGGTGCACCGGATGGTGCTCACTGTGTGATGGGGTGGTGCTTGATGATTGGAAGGGGTGCTCTGCACATTATTAAAGGCCGTAGGCCACAGAGCACTCGTGGGTTGGTGTATCGATGCTAGCATGCGTGCTCTCTCTATGCATAACATCTGCATGTGTTCCTCCAAAAACAGGTCCTGGATCGTAGTGTAAATATCAGCGTAGTCTTGTGTAAATAATGCTCCCTACCGGCTGTATGTTTAGTTTGAGGATTCTTTCCGGATTCGGTTATCCTGTGGGTGTGTTTCTGTGAGGAGAAGGGTGCAACGTCGCAGGGGGACATATTTACTCATTTGTGAATATCTGTAAAACTGTCGCACTCAGGGTAGAGTTAATAGTAGAGGGAACTACATTGCGTGCCACACTAAAGTAGGTAAAAATTTATCGGGTCGGGTCGCCCCGAGGGTAGAGAAGGGTGCAATGTTGCGAATATGGAATTTGGCCTCCATATCCGCTTGTAAATATTCCCCTATTTCCCCAATACTCCCCAACTATCCCCAATCCCCCATTCCCTAGTCCCATTGTCTGTAAACAACAATCAGTAGAGCCGACCTTCCCCTTTTTCCCCCCATTAAATGTCGTGCCCAGGTCCACCGCATCTCACGTAGACAACTTTCGGACATCTTGCTAGTTATTCTTAGTCTATGTCAGTTAAGGACTCCTTTCCATTAATTCTGACTCTTCGTTGCACCAGAATGTGATTATATGGCACCAGTAGTGAGTTTAGGACCTTTCCCATACCTCCTCCCGTCTTCTTCCCCAAACAACAACAACAACAACTACAACTACAATTACAACAACAACGACGCTGCGCGGGGGAGTGTGCGTCATCACACCGGCTCGGTTAGCCGCCATTGACAATGCGCTCCGGACCATGCGCTCCACGGGGTTACCACGAAGGGGCTCCTTGTCAGTCCCTCGTCAAGGGCGGAGCCGGTAACCCCCCCCCGCACGCACCCAATGAGAAGCGACGTGCCGATTCCATCTGGGGCGGAGCTAACGAGCCGAGGGCGTGTCACTCCCCGCCGGATATACGAAGCGACTCACCGGATGTGAGGCGAGATGCGCCCCCAGCTTGAGACGACAAGACGCCACCTCGAGCGCTGTGAAACCTCCCGCATCTCTGGACCGGACCGGGTCGACCCTGTCCTTGAGCCAAGAGTGCACCTTGAGCCATCGATACCCGCTTTCCTTGCAATCAATCCCCGTGTGAGTCAGCCTTTTGTCCCGTTTATCTGTCGTCTGTTGGGAATAATATAAGAGAGCGTCTAAGTGCTTATCTTACTATGCTGTCCCTCTTGTAGTTGTAATCTAACCTTCCGTAACAATATAACCTCCTCCGGAGGTCTTGAGAACTGAACCCTGGTGTCGTGTCATTTGAATCCCAGCTGTGTGTCTTTTCCTTCATTGACCTAGCGTAGCGCGATTAGTCAACGTTCGGGTATAATCGGGTAACTTGTGCAGACGTGGTCATACCAAACCGCTCGGTAAATAACATCTAAGCCACGTCTGTAACAATATATATATATAGTCACGTGAAAAAGTAAGTACACCCCATGTAAAGTTTTGACTTTTTCAACATACAGCTATTTGATCTTCATTTCAACAATATTGATAAAGGTGATATAATATAACAAATATCATGAAACATTTACATTTTGTAATCCATTGTATAATTTAAATAAACAAATGCAAATTTCGCATGTGGAAAAAGTAAGTACACCCCGACATTTAACACTCCTTCAAATACCTAAAATTAGAATCAGGTGCACCAGCTCAGGTGCAAATGATTAGAACATCGCTAGAGAGGATCTTGGAGGAACCTGTCTCATTTAAACCCCACACATTTAGTTTGGTTTGCTCTTTGTTGTTGAAGTGGGTGGCGTCACCATGCCGAGATCAAAAGAGCTCTCTGAGGACTTCACAAAGAAGGTTATAGATGCCTACGAGTCTGGGGAGGGATTTAAAAAGATCTCCAAACAATTTGAAATCAATCATTCGACTGTCCGGAAGATCATCTACAAGTGGAGAAGATTCCAAACAACTGCCAACTTGTTCAGGCCAGGCCGCCCCAGCAAGTTCAGCCCGAGAGCAGACCGCAAGATGCTGAAAGAGGTCTCTAAGAACCCCAGAAGGTCATCACGGGACCGACAGGTAGCTCTTGCCACTGTTGATGTCAAAGTCCACGAGTCTACCATTAGAAAGAGGCTGCACAAATTTGATCTACATGGGAGGTGTGCTAGGAGGAAACATTTGCTGTCCAGAAAGAACATCAGGGCAACACTAAAGTTTGCCAATGAACACCTAGGCAAAGACCAGCACTTCTGGAACAATGTGCTCTGGACAGATGAGTCAAACGTAGAGCTATTTGGCCACAGTATCTGAAGACATGTTTGGCAAAAACCAAAGACCAGCATTTGACCACAAAAACCTGATACCAACTGAAAAGCATGGTGATGGAAATACTATGGTTTGGGGCAGCTTTGCTGCATCAGGGCCTGGGCAGCTCACCCTCATAAAATCCACTACGAATCCTTCATTGTACCAGAGGTTGCATGAGGATAATGTGGGGCGATCTGTCGGAAAGTTGAAGCTCAACCGAAGGTGGACCTTGCAACATGACAATGACCCTAAACATACCAGTAAATACACCAAGGAATTGCTGAAAAGAAAGAAATGGAGGGTTCTGGAATGGCCAAGTCAAAGCCCAGATCTAAATCCCATCGAGATGTTGTGGGGGGATTTGAAACGACCTGTGCATGCAAGAAACCCCTCAAACATCGCACAGCTGAAATAAAAGAATTCTGCATGGAGGAGTGGGCAAAAATTTCTCCCAGTCGATGTCAGAGACTGGTAGACAGTTATAAGAAACGCCTACTTGAGGTTGTTTCTGCCAAAGGGGCAATACCACCTATTAGAGCCAAGGGTGTACTTACTTTTTCCACATGCGAAATTTGCATTTATGTTTATTTTAATAATACAATTGACTACAAAATGTAAATATTTCATGATATTTGTTAAATTATATCACCTTTATCTATCAATATTGTTGAAATGAGGATCAAATAGCGGTATGTTGAAAAAGTCAAAACTTTACATGGGGTGTACTTACTTTTTCACATGACTGTATATAACATTTCATTTTTATCCTTCACTCTCATTGTTTCACATTACTTTTTCATTTAACTATTTTTAATATTCAACTTTTCAAGTTTCACTTTTTTCCGATTTTTAATTGTTTAATTTTCAATTAATTTTTTTCAATGTTCAATTATTTTGTTTTCAAAAAAATTTTTTTTTCAATCATTTAAGTATTTTATTGATTTTCACTTTGTTATTTTTTCATTATATAATTTTTTTGGCTTAGCGGTTAGGGTGCCGGCTTGGGATCATAGGTTCGAATCCAGGTTGATCATTTAATTAATGCCAGAGTGGTTGACTCGGCCTGTCATCCTTCCGAGGTCGGTAAATTGAGTACCAGTTCACTGGTAATTCCCTGCGTGTCACAAGAGGCGACTAACAGGGATGGCTGCAGGAAAGACATCAGGCCATAAAACATTGCTTCAAAAAGGGGACCACGGTGCCCAATAAAAGGCCAAACCCTACTCTGCAGGGGGTGGGGGGAAGCCTCTCCTCAGTGAAAGACACTACTACTCAAATTTCATTTTTCCAATTATTTAATTATTTTTTATTATTTTATTTAAGTTCTTTAAATTGAAATTCTCCATTATTTACTTTTTTTAATGATCATGGCTCCCCGAGAGAGGCATTAAGTGTTTAATTTTTATGTCATTGTGTCCCACCTTGTGGGGAAAAAAACTGAAAAACTTATTACGAGGCGGAATTTCAAGTGCTACCAATAGGCTAATATTATGAGTTGGCGATACTGGCCACCATCAGCGATCTCTGATAGCAGTCCACTAGTTACATTTTTGCTTCCACTATATATCCCTGCCCAAGGACATCAGTACTCACCAAATATGTATGAAAAAAATGCCAAAACAAGTAGAGCCAGCAGACAAACCAGCAAACTGTTGCGAATGACACAACAGTACAGTCAAGATAACAATCCCACAGCTAAAGAGAGAAGGCAAAAATAAACTGCTCAACAACAAAAATGTTGGAATAATCAGAACCCACAGAGCTTGATACAAGCATTAAAGAAGTGCAACGGTCAGTTGGTTTAGAGCTTCCATCACTAGCTATGTCACAATGTGTTGCTCGTTAAAACTGGTAACAATGAACTACCAAACAAAAGGATGGGAAAATATATATATACGCAGTGTGTTCAAAAAGTATCCGACCTTTGTTCATAAAAGATACTCGCATCCAGATAAATTTTTTAAAATAATAATCTCGTTCAAAGTAGTCCCCTTTGGCTGCCACACACTTCTCCCAACGGTTCTGCCACTGTCGGAAGCAGCGCTGGAACGCCTCTTTTGGGATGGCGCGCAGCTGGTCCGTCGCATTCCGCATGATGTCTTCTCTGGAGTCGAAGAAGACGGTCAGCATGACTGACATTGCTGCGGACCTGCCTTGCTTTTTTTGGCCTCGGGGATGTTGGATGCTTCCATTGTGATGACTGCAACTTGGTTTCTGGGTCGTACCCATAAACCCAGGACTCATCGCCAGTGATCACTGTGTTGAGGAAGCTGGGATCGCTGTTCACAGTCTCCAGCATGTCCTGTGCGATCTCCAAACGGAGTTGCTTCTGCTCAATCGTTAGCAGCTTTGGTACGAACTTCGCTGAGATTCTCCTGAAGCCCAAATCCTCCTTCATAATGGAATGAACGGTGTTGAATCTTGCGGATCGTTTCCACTTGGGAATCGCCAAGCTTTACACAAAATTTGATGCAGTCGCGTTGTTCAAGTTTTTCCGTCATTTTGTCAAAAACGAAAATCCGACGGCGCTCACTTACATGTCCTCACTCATCGGCGGTCTGCTGTCGAATGA
Source organism: Myxine glutinosa (assembly GCF_964187855.1). Classification (NCBI taxonomy): domain Eukaryota; kingdom Metazoa; phylum Chordata; class Myxini; order Myxiniformes; family Myxinidae; genus Myxine; species Myxine glutinosa. Next base: position 98,169,297 of record NC_136270.1, read on the forward strand.
CAGCTTCTGCAGGTGGGAAAAAATTCACGTGTGCGCATTAGGATCGCCTACATACGTGCACCAATCAACGCTTCCCTAACTTCTTTTTTTTTTACGCACGAAAAATAAAGGTCGGATACTTTTTGAACACAGTAGTACTAGCCGAAACCCGTGGAACATCCACGGAAGGGAGGATGTGGTGTATGGATAGAGTGTACCATTATGGATGGCATAGGGGATTTGTTTGTCCGAGTAAGAGTTAGGAAGAAAGATGAGAATGAAGAGTGCGTATATGAACAACGATCGCCGACACCGGCACAAATGCATGCTCTGGATTGTCCACTCAGTGGACGGCTTGCTTTCGCCTTTGCCTGTCCAATCAGCGGACGGCTTGCTTCACCTTCGCCCAGCAGACGCCAATACGATGGCGTCGTATCGGCAGTTAATCGGATGATTTTGGGCCCCAACGTCGGCTAATTCAGATTTTTCGAGTATGGCTGTACATGATAAACAAAGAGTGCGGTTTGTAGATCGTAAATCCATTAGTGCCGTGGGCATCGGGTCACTGGGTGCGGCGTAAAAAGGATAACAAAGTCGAGTCCTTACGCTATTATTATATAGACTAGCCGAAACCCGTGGAACATCCACGGAAGGGAGGATGTGGTGTATGGATAGAGTGTACCATTATGGATGGCATAGGGTATTTGCTTGTCCGAGTAAGAGTTAGGAAGAAAGATGAGAATGAAGAGTGCGTATATGAACAACGATCGCCGACACCGGCACAAATGCATGCTCTGGATTATCCACTCAGTAGACGGCTTGCTGTCGCCTTCGACTGTCCAATCAGCGGACTGCTTGCTTTCGCCTTCGCCCAGCAGACGCCAATACGATGGCGTCGTATCGGCAGTTAATCGGATGCTTTTGGGCCCCAACGTCGGTTAATTCAGATTTTTCGAGTATGGCTGTACGTGATAAACAAAGAGCGCGGTTCGTAGATCGTAAATCCATTAGTGCCGTGGGCATCGGGTCACTGGGTGCGGCGTAAAAGGGATAACAAAGTCGAGTCCTTACGCTATTATTATATTGATATATAGATCCACGTTCTTTTCAAAATAACTTTATTGAAAGCACACATCAGCTTGGAATAAAGGGGAAAAAAAAAATAGGCCACCAGGCTCCTTTAATAAATTAATGCCAACCCTCCACCCCCCAAACTGAAGGGAAAAAAAACAAAAAAAACAAAAAAAAAAACTATCCCCCACCACCAACATCTTGAGAAATGAGCCACAGATGGAATTAACCACCATCCTTTTATAGTTGGGGTTGAAACAACTTTCAAGCTTTGTTTACTGCTTAACACCAGTTTGTGATGCCATGGATCATAACTTCACAAAAATGCAGGTTAACAAAAAATATATATAAAAATTCATCAACCCTTCCTTACTTTAAACAAACGTATCTCCGTGGAGTGGGGGTATGGGGAAGAGTATATTTACGTACAACGCAGAGTTCAAACAAAATTGAAATACCCTCAAAATGAAGAAGAAAGAAAACCAAAATAATTCAATAAAGTATTTCAGAGCTTTCCTTGCTTGCCTTTCAAAGTTCCAAAAGGTTTAATTAAACAGCAATATGCACAATGCTTTGTGTTATTTCACACAGTTTCCATCTTGTGCCCATGTTTTTCCAGTTCTGCCCTGAAAAGAAAAAGAAAAAGTATATTTTATAGTTTGTAGAGAGCACACGCACATGCACGCACACACAGCTTTGTATTCATGATAATGCATGAGTCCCCAAATACACTGCATCATTAAGGAAACCACAAATCCAATCCAAATTTTTCATGAGTGTTCTTCCTGTAGGAGGTTTGGAACTTTGCCGTGTTGTAATATGATTATTTGGTCCTCGCAGTACTTAGAAATCGCAACATGGGGAGGCTGCTGGCACTCTCCTGTACAAGAGACAACATACTACTCTTGGTGTTGGATACATGCTCAAAAATCTAAAAAGCCTTGCCTAACAAATTTCAAGGTGAAGTTCAGAAGAGGTGACAGGTATAGCATGATAACACTCCCATCATGCAATACAGTTAGGTTTGAGGTTATAAAAACAGTTTATTCATATAAATTTCTGATTACTTTAGTGACACATAAAGTGACCCATAATGTGAGACGCACATCTGCCAAGATGTCCATTTCACTTTCTGAAAAAGGTGCGTTTGAGGATACTTCGGATCAAGACAAGTGTAAAATACATTTTATTGGCAAATCAACAAAACTTTTGAATGCATGGAACCAATTTCCTATGCAACATCCAACCTACGTGAAAACCGAGCATGATAGGACTCCTTCCTTCGTCATGTGCTCCTTCATGAAACAATGATTTCTTGAATGATCTAATTTGTGAATGGCAATGTCAACTATGGGTGAACACAAATGAGAATTTGAACCACCACAAAATAGAAGCAGAACAAAGCAAAGAAACAAAGGTTTCAGTTTGTCACTGACCCACAGGTAAGTATGCAATGCGTTTCTTAAATTCAGATAAAGCGAAATTGTCCACCGTGTCTAGAGACTATGGGTGGATCGATCTTGCGAATGATGTCGCACTTGTAGGATCGATCTTGCGAATGATGTCGCACTTGTAGGATCGATCTTGCGAATGATGTCGCACTTGTAGGATCGATCTTGCGAATGATGTCGCACTTGTAGGATCGATCTTGCGAATGATGTCGCACTTGTAGGATCGATCTTGCGAATGATGTCGCACTTGTAGAATCGATCTTGCGAATGATGTCGCACTTGTAAAAAAAGAAAATATGGTCCTCATTTTCAGGCCACTTCCAATTCTTGCTGACTACGTGAATACCATTGACCTTCACTTCATTCTCTACAATATTTGTTAGCTCACCGGGAAATCCTCATTCTCATAGCTCACCAGTACCCAATCCCCTACCACAAGATTTATTTGGTCAACGTTTGAGGTGCTTCATGTGTGTATATCTCTATTTCACTTTCAATGGAATCTTCAACTTTGCGCAGAGGAATGTCAATGAAGTGGTCGATGAAGAGTAGCCGTTCACGAAAATCTGATACTTCCCATGCGGTGGGACACAATGTACTTTGTGTATTGGGTACGGCAATAGTGTTACCGCAAGCAGCCACAAATTCATCTTTATTTGCATTGATGAACTCCGCCAATAGTATATAATGGATATTGATGTTGGGATTGTGCTCAACAGATATAAGCTGTGCTGTAATACTCCTTGCAGTCATCAGCTTCACCGCTTCCACTCTTAATGAATCTCCAGACTGAGCGTTTCACTGTTCTTCCTAAGCCATCAACCACACCCTTTCCATGAGATGTGGCCAAAAAATTCCATCTGAGCTGGACATTGAATTGGGAGCTTGCGCCATCGGATAACGCATCAATTCCATCAATTTGAGTGTACTTCGATTTCAACCATGAGAAAATATGGGTCGTGAAGGCATGGAATGCTAATTTGTCGAGCTGTCGTTCGTCAGATAATACAATACTCTGTCATAGCGCTTTCATCATGAATCCACACGTAGGCCGAGAACAACGCAACATGTGTTGGTCCAATGGGCAGATTCGATTTTGGTCTGTATGCAGATGCTAGCATTTTCTGAAAAATCCACTTGAAGAAGAACCATCCACCCATTGACATTGTTGCTCAATCCGTCCATATATTCAACCTGATGCCGTTTGATGAAATTGTGCAGTCGGTAAAAGTTACACTTGATGCCAGAGTTCTTCAAACACTCCTGATGCTGTTCCAGCTATTTCAACACGAGCAACACAGTCAGCAGTCTGCCACCGTTGGTACTTTATAGCAGAATCCGCAAATGGGGCCAGGGTAGCAATGTTGTTAACACATACTTTACAGTTTACACTGTTTCATGCAGTCCTCCAATTTGGATCACACACAATTTGCTTGACGAAGCCTGAAGTTTTGTCTGAAAGGTCAATCACACTAGAATGCACACAGGAAGAGCTGGACGTTTTAATGGTGCACATACACACACATTGTGGGGAATGTTGTCGAATAGCTTAACATATTTTGGGCACAACTCGCAAAATTTGCTGAGTTTGACCCCGGGGTTCTGTGTTCTCAAATAATGTAAGCCTCTCAAGGACATCAGCAGATTTCTTGCCTGGAATACTAGCTTTGATTTATTAACCTCGCCAGAGGAGAGGGTATTGCATTTGAGTCTGTTTGTTACTTGATGAAAAAAAGATTTGTCAAGTATATTGGTGGGTCTTGTGTGTTATTCTGTCTGTTTGTCAGTCGCCTACAGGCCACAATTTTCAACCGCCGATCTTCACAAAATTCACCAAATGGTAGAGTTGGTCATAAGCAAGAAGCATATTGTTTTTGGGGGTCAAAAGGTCAAAGGTCACAAACTGTCAAATTTCTTAAATCCTCAATTTTCATCTATTCTTGGATTGGATTTCTTGAAATGTCTTATCTGGCTTTCAAACGCGCATTAGGAATGCGGAAGTGACTTCACACTTCACGAGGAATGAGGACGTGATGTCATACTGCACAAGGAATACGGAAGTGACGGAACACCATTGTGTTGCCATTTTACCAACAGAGCACGCCCCTGTAACTGCTCCTTAATGAATGTGCTCGATTGTGCCTGAATCACGGTGTCGGACACACATAAAACGTGTGCTTCAGACACCAATGTTTCTCGACTAATTACACTAATGAGGGTCGACTCAACAGTGATGATGGTAGCATCAAGATAAATGCTGGTTGTTTGTAAATGTTGTGAAATGATATTCATTGTACTAAATGTGATCAAAATAGTTTGAAGTTTTCCATGTCGGACGCACAGGCATGGGGGTCACTTTGTAATTAGCCCCTGAGATTTATGAACACATCCTTCATCAATGTAAATCAGTTATCAAAATGTATTGCTAGCATCCTCTAGTTCTCTGCCAAATGAAATCTAGTTGAGATGAAATCTAGCTCTCTAAATAGCATAGCAGCATTATTTTGAGGCTGCTCAGAGGAGGATGGGGGGGGGGGGGGGGGGAAGACGGTGGGGGGGGGGGGTGTTTAGCATAATCAGCGAGTCATCAATTGCCATTAATTAGTGAGCCAAAAAAATGTCTCTGGAAATTAAAACCTTAAAATATAGGATTGTTCTAATTCACATTGATTATCAATTTAAAAGCAGAATTAAAAATTTCTCCCATTGGGTTGATCTTGTCATGGAATTGCCCGACAATGGGAAGGCAGGAAAAAATAAAAATGATAAAATAATACCAATAATAAAACCAAGCAGCAGACATGCAAGCGGAAGCCATTTATACCAGCACGTATGTATGATGTCACGACTATACTTTCATTTCCCAATGTTGTTACAACCAATCATCAACTCACCCCGAACCCACACCCACTCCCACAAAGACCGAGAAAGGGGGAAAAAAACAACATCTACAGGGTGGCCTGAAAGTCACTTTTCCCCTCTTGAGTAAAGCAGTAGTTTTTAAACCCTTTTAATATGAAAGTTTTATTTTGCAGTTCTTACAATAATTAACCAGGCATTGTATCTGTATGTGCTCCATCATCCTCCTTTAGTTACGTAGGCAGCTGAGCAATTTTTGGGGGAACGACTTTACAAAAGTACCATTTTTATTTTAGTGGTTCATTGGACCATATGCAATCGAATTAGGACCGGAGGCAAGACATATACAGTGTTTGACTTTTGCGCAAATACGACTCGCACAGCATAATATCGAGCAATACATTTATGCAAATAAATCATCAGCTATTGGAGTTAGACTAAAATCGTAAATACATAAATTGCCGGACAAATTACCTTGAACTTGTTGTCTGTTCTAAAGCGATATTGTCATTACATCCTTGTAGTTGCGTACATGTTAGATATATGAGAGGTGCGCGAGTCACAAGTATAACACATTTGTATAAACACTCGGTATTATATTACTAATTATTATTACATGGAAGCGTAAGATTTATTATGCAGGCATGCATAAGTTTTACAAATAACACTGCATGCAATGAAAGAAAAGTTAGCCTCCTTGTTGAAAATATATACATAATTGGTTTTTGTCCTTGTTTTTTGTCCAATAAAAAGGTGAAGAACATTGTATATTTCTTGCCTCCGGTCCTAAATCTATTGTATATGGTCTAATGGATCACCAAAAAAAAAATGGCGCTTTTGTCAAGCCGTTCCCCATTTTCGATAAATATGCTGCTAAGCTGCCTGACTACTTGTACAGCTCAATTTGCCGCGAAGTCCTCTTAGGCATCCTGTGTACCTCATTTGTAGTGTCACCTGTGTGAAAGAGGCCACGACTGGAGCACACAATTCTTCAATCATACTACCCCGGTTTGGCGACACCTTCTCCATGATGAAGGCCCACAAAGAGTTGTCTGGAGTCATTATATCTGGACTACGTGTCCATGGTAGCGAGCTGGTGATTCATGTCCAATCCATCGTTGTGGGAACATTTGGCAAATTCTTCCAAAAAGAACATTTTCCCTCGAGACATGGCAGCCGGGAAGGCGTCAAGGAAGACATCGCATGATACACAGCGACAATCCATGTCGGCATCACTCAGTTCATTCACAAATGATGGATGCCAGGGTTTCAACTTTCAACTGAAGATACCTTTTCATGTGAGGTCAGATAGTGGTCCACGGTATGCCAGGTTCACAGGCTCTTTCTTGTTGACCAGTCAACGGACGCCAATACAATAGCGCATGTATTTCTTCTCTTTACGTTCTGCCATTGCACTTCTTGTCCTTCACACTTCCCGTTTCAAAAGCCCATTTTCCCCACTTTAACATGTGCTTTGGTGGAGAAGGTTTCCCAAAGCGTTCGTGAAAGCTGTCCGCAAATTAGCAATTGTTTGTCCTGTCTGTACCCTTTCATGCACCCAAACACAAGCAACCAACCGCTCTTCGACACTAACAACATGTGTCTGCCACGCCGGCTAGCTTCCTACTGACTCCCATGTCAGCGCGCCAGTGTTGCTGCATTCCATGGCGGAGGACGGCAGAGAGGGAGGTGTGAGAAATCTATCAGAGGTAAAGCGACTTTCAGGCCACCCTGTACGGCACACCGCACACTAACAAGCAAAGAAAGGTCACCTTGAATACACCTCTCCAAAATAAATCCACAGAAACCTAAATGTGGGTTTGTAAATTTATGCAAAGATATGGAATATAAACTTACCTCCATGCTTGGCGAGTAGAGCATTGAATCAGATAATTATGGGATTTTAAGCTGGGAGGTTGGTTGATGCTACAAAACTCCACGGTGTCTTTTGCAAAGAGTAGGCAATTGTTGTAATTACTCTAGCCAAAATTATTGTCCCAACTACCTCGAGGGAGACGATGGTAAACCACCGAATGTAATCCTCGCCACTCAACTGCTTTAGCAGCAAGGAACTGCAGAGAAAGAAAATGAGAAACAACAAGGAGGTGATACTCCAGGTACCCTAAATATTGAACAGTTTTTGAAATATTGCACATAAAAGTACGTGGATGGATGATTGGTCGGTCGGACGGAGATCATTTGAATGACTGACCTCATGACAGAGGGGAGGGAGACAAAAAGAGAAAGAAAAAGAAGAAAAAAGACATCCTCCCAGTGAGGGGAATGAGAAAAGAGGAGGAAGACAAGAAAGAAGAAGAGAAAAAAAAAAGAGGAAGCACACTTGATAAGAGCTCATCGGAAGCCATTTGGTGGGCCATATTCTCTTCGCCACCACAAGTCCTCAGCATGCACCTGTGCACTTGCATCATTTTGGTCTGTTAAAGGTTTGTCCTCGTGAAAATTTGATAATCACTTGTAACACATTCCAAACAACGATGCAAATGGGGGCATCCGTATTTTCAATAAAATTAATTACCATGAGGCCATCAAATCCCCACTGAAAAACTGCGATCGCTTTGGAGCAACTTTCAGCTTAAAGGTCTCTGCTATTCAAATCTTAGATTTTCTTTTTATAAGGAAACAACGAATCGAATTATAAAAATAAACTATCTCAAGTAACATGGAGAATGTCATCGAATTGCAGAGTTTCCAAACACCACAGCTCCCATCCACTACCACAAGTAGTTGTTCTATTCTTCAGAGAAAACTCAGAGCATTTTGGCCTAACAGCTACAAACACCAACGTGCTTCTTATATTTTAAATATCTTTAAAATGAGAAATGTTTACAAGCAAACTGATAAAATTACAAGCTTTAAAAGATGAAACATCCACAACATCCAGTTCACAAATTACACTTGGTTATCACTTCCCCAAGAGCAATGCTCAGCTGTTTCTCCCAAAACTTACGAGTTGGAAATAAAGCAATGTTTGACCATTTTTTTTTTTTTTTTTTTTAAATGCTCCATAGACATTGTCTGGCATGGGAAAGCAATCACAACAGATTAAGAAAATGGATGGGCTTAAGGAAACCCAAAGATTAGGCCCCACAGGTGACAGCTTGTACAGGTTGACAACCTGAACAATTTCAAGATTAAACTATTAAGTCTGAGCATGGTCAAGCAGGTAGTCACAATGTACCACGCTTTACTGCAATACAAGCTGGAAAAAAGAACAAGGAAGCACTCACCTTAACTGCTGGGAAAAATCATCTTCCACATTGTCATCATCCCAGTTGTCTTCCCAAACATGGGTGTCTTCATCGTCCAAGCCTATCCAGTCTGGAAGCAAAAAGGAAAGAAAGAAATATATATATATATATTTTTTTTTTTTGCTTCTTGGCACCATATTTGCTGCCTATTTATGTTTTGTAACATCACTTTCTGGCTCATGGTGAAGATTGTATGTAAATTACATGCAGGATGAAAACATCATTAGGAGACATCGTTGTACCTACCGTACTTTCACTTGAATTACAAGGACACGAGTTAACAATGTCAGACAAACATGTGGTACGAGGGATTCGAACATGGTTCCCTCAACGAGACAGCAGTCCAGATAGCGATGCTGAACAAGCCAACCCCAATACTGAATATATATACCCGGAAAGCATTGCAGATAGTGAATAAATTAAGTAAGGGTGAGGAAGAGAAGAAGAAGAGTTGCAATGTTTTTTTAAATTAATATTTTGGTTAAAAATGGCAGGTGCAAATCAAGTGATGGCGTATTTTTTTTTTTTTCAAACAAGGCTAGCCATTGGTTGAATATGTCGACAGAAGATGACATCATATCCTCAACACGTGTAATACCTATGATGGCACCAGCAAAGATGGCAGATGACTAAGTGGTAAAAAAAAAATGCGAGGATTGGCTGAAGGATGGAGTAGTTTTGGGTTAAAGAAACGCAAAAGTGATAAAACTGAAGAGAACATTGCAGTTTGTCGCCATTATAATGCCTTTGTCAAACGGAGAAACTAATTTTTTTTGACTTCTCATCCGTCGATACATTCCACTTCTCCTGCAAAGCTAATATTCGATTGACTTAGAACAAAAATTGGGACCGGTTATTCATAAAAGGCCTGTTTTAAAAGCCCGTCTGTCGGAAATGGAAGATGAAGGAGGACCTCAAACTTCAAGATAGTAAGTAGTTCCTGCTGTCAGATTAATAACACGAATGACCGCACTGTGGTCATAACCTGCAACAAATTCCAGTAACGGCCGATTGGGAAACATGCATATAAAGCGCTATTAAATAATTTGCATAATGTAACGCTCGATTACTATGCATTATGACGGCCTTGATTGAATCTTACTATTATTCCGACATATTAGGGTTTTTTTTGTTTTTTTTTAAGATTAGATTTTTTTTTTTTTCGACATCCTGTAGCGGCATCATTTTGCCTTTCATGTTACAATATGAAAATATGCTTCAGCTCAGGTTGATCAAGGGTTTTCCAGAACCAGGTGCAACCGAAAGTGGAAAAAAACGGGTTTCGTTAGCCGTGGCTGGAATAAAGTATTGACAAGCATTACGCCTAGGTCACCCGTCGGGGAAGTGATGTGAGTTGACAAAGTGGAACACGCAGAAAACATGCTATGATATGATATTTCGCTCACAAGGGTCAGACAAACATGGAGGCGGCAATCTTGGATTTTGACATGGTGACCCAATTTTCAATAGCGTTCTTCCTTATGCCTAGATACACCCACACACCTGAAGGTACTTCGCTTATTTTTCAAGATATTTCGCTCACAAGGTTCAGACAAATATATATGGTGGCGGCCGTCCTGGATTTTGACGCAGCGACCCACTTTACAATGGCGGTCTTCCTTATGCCGAGATACACCCACACACCAAATTAGAAGTTGGTACTTCGCTTATCTTTCAAGATATTCTTCTCACAAGATTCAGACATACATGGCGGCGGCCATCTTGGATTTTGAAGTGGCGACCCAATTTTAAAGAGCGTTCTTCCGTGTGCCGAGATACACCCACACACCAGATTAGAAGTTGGTACTTCGCTTATTTTTCGAGATATTTCGCTCACAAGGTTCAGACATATAGTATATGGTGGCGGCCATCTTGGATTTTGACGTGGCAACCCAATTTTCAATAGCGTTCTTCCTTATGGCGAGATACACCCACACACCAAATTAGAAGTTGGTACTTCGCTTATTTTTCAAGATATTCATCTCACAAGGGTCAGACATATATATGGTGGCGGCCATCTTGGATTTTGATGCGGCGACCCAATTTTCAATAGCGTTCTTCCTTATGCCTAGATACACCCACACACCAGATTAGAAGTTGGTACTTCGCTTATTTTTCAAGATATGCAGGTTACAAGGTTCAGACATACATAGCATCAGAAATACATGGCGGCGGCCATCTTGGATTTTGACGTGGCGACCCAATTTTAAACAGCGTCCTTGCTTGTGCCTAGATACACCCACACACCAGATTAGAAGTTGGTACTTCGCTTATTTTTCAAGATATTTCGCTCACATGGTTCAGACATAAATATGGTGGCGGCCATCTTGTATTTTGACGGGGCGACCCAATTTTCAAAAGCGTTCTTCCTTATGCCGAGATACACCCACACACCATATTAGAAGTTGGTACTTTGCTTATTTTTCAAGATATTCATCTCAAGTTTCAGACATACATGGCGGTGGCCATCTTGGCTTTTAACGTAGCGACCCGATTTTAAACAGCGTTCTTCCTTTTGCCTCGATACACCCACATACCAGATTAGAAGTTGGTACTTCGCTTATTTTTCAAGATATGGAGGTTACAAGGTTCAGACATACATAGAATCAGACATACATGGCGGCGGCCATCTTTGATTTTGACGTGGGTTGCACCCACACACCAAATTTGAATGCGGTCCTTCGCTTACGCACGCACGCCGCACGCACGGACGGACGGACACACGGACGGAGGGGAAAGCCATAGTCCCCCTTTCGCTCCGCTGAGCGACGGGGGACAATTAGGACTCTTTCTTGTTGTGTTGGATGTCTTTTCCTTCCACGAAGTCCCTAATCATCAACACTCGACCCAAACAAAGCCAATGGAAATCTGACGTAACAAACCGGACAGTATATAATCAGCATAATCTTACAGGCCTCATTTGTTAGACCCAGCAGAAAACAAAGATGGTGGCCATATCATTGCATCTCTGTGATATTGTGGGTGGAGTCAAGCGACGTGTGGACGTGTGTACGGTCCAGTAGCTTTCCGACCAATGGGTGCACATATTAAAACAAGAACCCCAACAACAACAACAACAACAGCAGCAACCCAAAGCTCTTGTAGACCTGCGACAAAATAGTAACAATGGGAAGCTAATAATTAATTTACTTGCAACAAATGTGCCTTTTTAATCACTAGAACAGACACTTCCTACAGGAGTGGCAGGAAGGGTCATGTTATTTTCCTCTCTGGTGGGGTGTGTGTATAATGTGTGCACCCTAACCGCCGCTTAGCGGATCCTGGGTTTGGGACCCCAGGTGCCAGCTTGGGATCCTAAGATCCTGGGTTCGAATCCCGGTCGATCGGTGAATTAACACCAGGGTGGATGACTAAGCCAGTCGTCCTTCCGAGGTCGGCAAATTGAGTACCAGTTCACTGGTAATTCCCTGTGTGTCGCAAGAGGCGACTAATAGGGTTGGTGGCAGGAAGGGCATCCGGCCGTAAAACATTGCCTCAAAAAGGGGACCACGGTGCCCGAAAAAGGCTAACCCCTGCTCTGCAGGGAAAAATGACCTCAAAAGGTGGTTCTTACAGTATTAGGCCAAGTAAAAAAAAAAAAAAAATGTTTCTCGCCCCCGCCCGCTTCCTTTTTGGTCGCCGCCTACTTTTATTTACTATTTAATACTTTTTTTTTTTAATATATACTTGTTTAAAAAAAAATCGTTTTGCGAAGAAACTCGGTCTAAAACTTGCCGTTTCCGGGCGTTTGCTGATCGTATCTTGTGCATTGATGATCTGAACTATTATGGATCCCGCCCTCTAACGGAACTTCCTGGTTAATACATGCTAGGCTTAACGCAGACACTTTGTGCTGAAGACGGTCAATTCTCGCAGCGGTTGTGCACTGGGCAAGTGCAATTTACATGTAAAAATCTTGCATTTCATACTTTTAATGGTACAAATTTGAGTAGGGAATATGACGATATTCGTGGGTGTAAGCATACGTTCGTCGACAAAAGTTTTGAAGTCTTGATTCGCGAGATCAGTTGTAGATGAGAAGCGAACGTTGAACGATCTCTTCGCTAAATTTGCCAGTGGAGAATTTGATGATGGAGATGACATTGGTGATGGATACCAAACAACGAAAGTAAGTTGGCGTCGTGATATAGCATAAATATTTAAGCCATATCAAGACATACATTTTCTAGTGTACTTGTTTTTAAATACTTGGTGCATTAAAAAATCCATATGTAGCTGTAACGCTATACTTGGATGGCCTAGTACTAGTTGTAGTTACATGCTTGTACAAATATTATGCCTTGTTCTGAAAGTTTGGTATTCATACTTTGACATACATATTTATAACAGTGGCTCTTGTAAGTTTGAAGAAGAGAGAACTGAGAAGGAAAGAAAATCACAATTTCATTTTTTGCATAAGTAAAGCAGTGCATGGTTAGAATGTTTAAAATGGTTCTTACTTTATGGATGACATGTACAAGATTGACATGTCTCACTGGGATTTCTTACTTTAATATTTATGGAACAGACCATAAGATAGACCAAGTCCTAAAGTCATTAGTTTCACTATGTGGGGGGAGGGCAAACTGTTGATTAAACATATATTATTTAGTCCCACTTCTGGTTTTGTAAGAGGGAAGGATCAGCCTTCCAATGAAACTACAGTAGTTTTTTTTTTTAGGATTTCATCAATCTTTTGGTCTGTTCTCTGAGTAGTCCCCAATATGAACAATTCTTGTACTATTAGTGTATTATTGTGTATTTATATTAAACAAGGACACATACCAAATTTAAACATTGTCATTGTTTTTTTTGTTTTATTCAAATATAGTTTGTCTGGTGTAACACATGACATGTTCCATTGATTGATTCTATTCATATGCCATTTCAGTTAAAACATATATTTATTTGCTAATTTGGAAATGAAATTTCAGGCCTTTTGGTAACAATCAACACTGGCATGTTTCACATTACATTGGACAAACTATAGAGTCTTTAAGTCAGCCACAGTGGTCATTCAATTCATGGCAGCCATCTTGGAAAAATAGCAAAAAAAAATGAAAATAGTAAATAGTAAGGGCCTCCCTCCTCATTTTTTCAAAAAGTCCGGACGAGAAACTTTTTTTTTTTTTTTACTTGGCCTTATAGTAGTGGTATATAGCAGAAGAGAGCATTTCAAAATATAATCATGCATTTTGTGGTTTATAATTGATGTTTATAAACTTCTGGAAGGGGTGCCCCCACAATGAGCTATTTATACACGTTAGCACAACATTTTTCCAAGGACGAAAAACACTGTGGGAGGAGGAATATTATTGGTTCACGAGTTATCAAGTGACCACTTAGTCTAGTAGGAAGACTAGGTCCCCCTGCACCCCCCGGAGATATACTTCTAATCAGTGTTTCTAGATTGGAAAAAATGTGTAGAAAATGACTAGCTATGGCCCCAAGCTGAAAAAATGTCCCACATACCATTTTTATGCAAATTACTGCTGCAAATTTTATGCAAAATTATGCAAATTTTATGCAAATTTTTGATGAGGAGTAGAGTTGAGGGGTCTTTGAGGGCTTCATCGAGGTGCTCTCGGTTGCAAGACTGGGTCATTCTGAGAAGCACAGCAGGGTCAGAGATCATGATGTTCTCCTCCTCAGTGAATCTCTCCATCAACAGCCTCTCCATTGCCTCACACACTGTTTTGAGGCAAAAGAGGGACTTTGCGTAGGCCTTTCCACTGAGAACACCTTTGAGAGATCCACTTGTTACTAGTTGTGCCTCAAAGAGAATCTCTGCATATCCAGAACCACGCATCTTGTGTCCAGTGAGCATCCCGATGTAGTTCATGGATGTGTGGAAGGGTCCAATCGTTACTACATGACTAGCAAATTCATTTGGCCAGCGCCAGATGATGGGAAGGGCTTTCATGCAGACACCCAGATCAAATGTATTCAGGACCCATCTCTGACCCACCTCAGCAGTTGCTGCCTCGGAACGCTTCAGTAGCTCACGAACAACTGCGTTGTCTGTGATCGGTCTGTGCCTGGTGCCTGCATGGCATGGCAATGGCCTGCAGCCTGTGCCTGGGCTAGGGGGTTTCACCTCTGCAACTGGTTCTCCCCCACCCAGCAAATCAACAGTCGACTACTGCACGCCTATCCACCAACCGATCACAGACAACGCAGTTGTTCGTGAGCTACTGAAGCGTTCCGAGGCAGCAACTGCTGAGGTGGGTCAGAGATGGGTCCTGAATACATTTGATCTGGGTGTCTGCATGAAAGCCCTTCCCATCATCTGGCGCTGGCCAAATGAATTTGCTAGTCATGTAGTAACGATTGGACCCTTCCACACATCCATGAACTACATCGGGATGCTCACTGGACACAAGATGCGTGGTTCTGGATATGCAGAGATTCTCTTTGAGGCACAACTAGTAACAAGTGGATCTCTCAAAGGTGTTCTCAGTGGAAAGGCCTACGCAAAGTCCCTCTTTTGCCTCAAAACAGTGTGTGAGGCAATGGAGAGGCTGTTGATGGAGAGATTCACTGAGGAGGAGAACATCATGATCTCTGACCCTGCTGTGCTTCTCAGAATGACCCAGTCTTGCAACCGAGAGCACCTCGATGAAGCCCTCAAAGACCCCTCAACTCTACTCCTCATCAAAAATTTGCATAAAATTTGCATAATTTTGCATAAAATTTGCAGCAGTAATTTGCATAAAAATGGTATGTGGGACATTTTTTCAGCTTGGGGCCATAGCTAGTCATTTTCTACACATTTTTTCCAATCTAGAAACACTGATTAGAAGTATATCTCCGGGGGGTGCAGGGGGACCTAGTCTTCCTACTAGACTAACTATATTCGTCGTGTGTGTGTGTGTGTGTGTGTGTGTGTGTGTGTGTGTGTGTGTGTGTGTGCGCGCGCGTCCCCGCAGCATAACGACCCGATGATATCATCCGATCTTGATGAAACTTGGGTGGGAGGTTGATATCATGATCTAGTTGTGTCCTGCCTAGAGTGGGCGTATTGCGCTCATTGTGGGCGGAGCCACTACCGAAAAAGATGTCTTTTTAGGGGGTAATAGAGTTCAAGCTACATCTTCTCCGAGGGATGTGGTGGAATCTGACAGGGGTTTCAGTATTTGGTTAGGCCAATGTCATGTGTCTAGCCCCACGGAGCTCGATTTTTTTTTTCTTTTTTTTTTTTTCATTTCATTTTTCACCGAATTTTCGGTATTGTGTAGCTAACTAACCTCATAACTGATTATACATTATTTTCTATCTAATTTCAGGGTCAGTAACCTTCGTTTCGACATTTCTGGGCCTGGCCTGTCCGGGCCTGTTTCGGTTATAGTCCGTCCTTTCTCATTGAATACCGCTCGCTCGTCTCCTGACTTGTTAGTATTAATAGTTTTGTAATAACATTAAATTTATGCTATTATTGTTATATTTCTTTTGTTATTAGAAGCAGCCTTGGAAAAATGCCAAAATTAGCTATCTTAACATGGATTTCACCCAAGGTGGTTAACTCCCTTGGGGAGGTGGAGGAGGACAAATGAAGTCATTACAATCTCCAGTGTGACCCTTGGAATTGTCAAGTTTGTTCAAGATTGGATAAGTAACGACCGAATGTATTGCAGTTAGACAGACACCAGATTGCATATTTTTGTACTGTATGATAAAAATACATAAAAAAAAAAAAAAAACCCCCATGGATCTTTACGGAATGAAGAAAAATCAGAAAAATCAAATCACTAATGTAGCAGATCCAATGGTACAACAGTATAAACGCTGAAGAAGAAGAAGAAGAAGAGAAAGAAGAAGAAGGACATAAAATGTCAGCCCCCTGTGGTTTTAGTAATTTTGCTGTTCGGAGTTAAAGGCTGCCAGTCAGCAATCTTTGGTCAGAATACAAAACAAAATCTTCTGCATATGTAGTATACTCAGGTATTGTCTTTGTGCCAAGTTTGAACAAAACCTGTCCATGCATGTCGATAAATGGTTGGGTACACATTTAAGCAACAAAATGTCCGCCAGTCAGCAATCTTGGATCTGATCTCGAAAAAAACAAAAAGTGCATATTTAAGCCACCATTCGTTATGTATTCCAAGTTTGAAAAAGATCGGTAAATGCATGTCCGAGAAATATTTGACGTTCAATATCGGGGGATTTTTTTGTTTCTTTTTTTTCTCAATTATAATGTCTGCCATTCAGCCATGTTTGATCGCATCGCGAAACGCAATGATGTGCATATGTATACCATCATGTAGTCTTTTTGCCAAGTATGAACACAACCGGTCCATACATCTCCGAGATGTGGTTGCGGACGCATGCACGCACGGACAGACAGACGAGACCCAATCTGTAAACCCCCGTTTCGGACAAAGCCCAACGGGGACCAATAAAGTGTATAAAGTGTGATGGACACGGAGGGAGCAACAAAAATTGTACACCAACACTTGAAGTTGAAGCAATAAGCAACAGAAAACTAGAGTACAAGAGGCACACAAATGATAAACCACCACAGGCACGACGAAGCAGCAAGAACCTCGGGATATCAGATGAAAAAACACACACACACACACACACACACACACACACACACACACACACACACACACACACACACACACACACACACACACACACACACACACACACACACACACACACACACACACACACACACACACACACACACACACACACACACACACGTTTTTGTTCGCAATTTCCTTTGTTCGCGCGTTTCACTTCATTTTACAACCACATTGAGATTCACTGATAGATTATGCGATACGTTTATAAAGTACGTACAACATGCACTTAATAGTCAATATAACACGCAAATGATTAAACCAATCAAAGAAGCGATGGGTCGGCAAGGCTTAAACAAAAACCAAAATTAAACATCACAATATGGTTCTGTTGAACCAGTATTTTAAATACTATTTACCAGAAAGTTCAGTATTCTGGTAAATTATGCCGCATGTTAAACCGATCGACTCAAATGTGCCGTGGGCGCCAAGACAAGCGCGACGAACGGAAGCGGGAAGGCATGGGCGAACGGGAGAGAACGGGCCCTCCGCACCCAGCCTTAGAGACAACCCCACGCACGCACAGAGTGCATACTGTACCCGTGGATAATAACAGGTCCGCCATGACGAGACGGCCTGACAAACGTCACGGGGCGCACACACAAACAGCTTCAAAAATCCAGTCACAAAGCAACTGTTCATCACCTCAGGCTTCGGCCTAACACCTCAGGCCGAAGCCTTCACTCGACTAGTAGTAGTACAACGGCGTGACGAGTCCGATTCAAATTTTTCACATTACCGAACAATCCAAAGTATAATCACCAAACTTCGACCTTTACTTTACCTTCTGCTGGAAATTCATCAAACTCGTCGTCTTCTTCCAACAGACCCAGATCCACGTTCGCTTTCTTTTCCGTCATTGCTGTTGAAGCAAGGAAACGCACGTGCGGTGACGTCGTCGACGTGCGTAATGCGTCATACAATTGTGCCGTGATCGAAATGACGTAATCGCGTACGTCTGCTCACGCAGTCATTAAAAATCCAGTCCGTCTTTCACAAAGATAACCTTGAAATAAAAATGATATCGATCATCGTTCATCGATAATGATAAATACAGTTGAAAGATTAACTATAAAGCCTATTAAAATGCAAAGCCCGTCTGCAGCCGTTTGTAGTCAGACGTCTTCTTCTTCCTTATGCTCAAAATAACGAAAACAGTTTGTTTTTTTAATACAAAATGAAAATTTATGATTTTGTGCAGCCTTGACCTTTGAGCTATAGATCTTAAAAAAAAAAATCAGCTTCTAGCTTTTGATTGGTGAACCAATTGCGTGATCTGTAAATTGTTAAAATATCAGATGAATTGGAGGAAAATTGATGATTTTATGCAACCTTGGGTTGACCTTTGACCTTTTGATCTAAAAAAACAACAACAATCGGCTTCTAGCTTTTGATGGGTGTACCAATTTAGTGTCCCAATATACAAATTATCTAAATTTCAGGTCAATTGGGTGAAAATTGGCAATTTTACGCAACCTTGACCTTTGACCTTTTGATCTAAAAAAAACAATTGGCTTCTCGCTTTTGATTGGTGAAACAATTCTGTGACCTGTAAATTCTTTACATTTCAGGTCAATTGGAGGAAAATTGGTGATTTCATGCAACCTTGACCTTTCACCTTTTGATCTAAAAAAACAAAAAACAATCACCTTCCAGTTATTGATTGGTGAATCAATGCAAATTCTTTAAATTTCAGGTCAATCGTATGAAAATTGACGATTTTATGTGAAGCTGACCTTTGACCTTTTGACCAAAATTATTAATTTGCCTTCTCCGTATTATCATAATAAAGCTTTGGGGAAACTTTGATGACAACAGCCCAAATATTACAAACCAAACAAAAACCAAAATACCAAAGTGATGACAAAACCCCATCTCCTGCTGCGCAAGGGACTGGCTAATAAATGCAGAAATTGATGATTCAAATATTTTAATTCATTCAAATTTAAAGGTCCCCCAAGGCCAGCCGTTGACTGGGCATCCTCCGTCGTGCAAAGTATTTTTAGTGTGTAAGGAAAAGATGTCCGAGACATTCAGAATCTGTGCCAATCTTTTAACAAACCCACATGACCATCCAAACCCCATCTCGCCACTTCCGGTTGCACCCGGTACCGAAAACCCCAGATCAAGCATGTCAGCACATTGCCACATGCAAGGCAAAATGATGCCGCAACAAGTCCATCCTTGGCACGCCTGAACTTCTATCCACCTACAAGGCCCTGCCAGGTATCTGCAGGACGCACATGGTCCACCATCAACCCTCTTCTGGTGCCCCAAAATCCAAAATCACTGCTCACCTCCACTCAATCATTCCTCTTTTTCCGCCTGGCTCTTATAGGTTCATGGAAGAGCGAGGTGACAGAGGGTAACAAGGCAAGGTAGTGACAGGGGGGCACTGGGGATCTACAGTTGGACACAACAAGCATGGGAACAGGTAACAACAAAAGAGAGGAGGGGAAGAAACAGTGAATGATAACCATGGCTGTCAAGTTTTGACAAATAAAATTAGTAAGGCTGCAGTAAGTAATTAGTAAGTAAAATTAGGAAGTCCGTCCAGTGCTTGTGACTGTTTATTTTGCCCGTTTATAATTTATATTTTAGTGGTGTCCAAACAAAAACTGCATGTATTTTCTTGAAAGCAAAGCACAGGTGCTTAATTCGTCTTGCGAGTTCAGTATTCTTCATACTGCATGGAAAAAGCACAAAACCATCAATTTAACCACAAACATGGAATTTCTACATCGGTTTGAGCAAAATACTCATCCAGCGTTGTTGTCGATCGTGTCGATGTGACCTTTTCTTTGTGGGTGACTGAGCTTGTATGCTTCGCAACATTCCACTTGCCCTGGTGGGCACAGCTATTTCGAATTCTGGTGTTCTGCCCGATGAGTTTAATCAGGATTTTTTTATATATTTTTTATTTTTTATTTCTTTTTGTATACAAGATCGAGGCTCGTGTAAGAGCGAGCATTAATGACAGAAAAAAACAAACGGACACATAAAAACATTAAAAAGGGAGCGGGAGACAAGATGCGGAGAGAGGGGGAAGCACACAAGTAAAACATTTGAGATCAGGGACATCGGGAGATCTGTGGGAGGGAGAGGGCTTGGGGGGAGGAGGCGTGGGAAGGGGGGGAAGAGGTATAAAACACCTGGACACTGCTAGGACTTCCAGAAAATAAGTCTGTATTTGCAGAAAAGTGTATCTGGGGTGAATTAACGGGGGTAGAAGAGATCAAGGTTTTGGATCGGGGAAGATAAGAGATGGTGGGGAACAGCTGTTTTAAAGACCTGGAGGGAGGAATGGGATTGAAGAGAGTGAGGGAGTTTGTTCCAGAGGCGGGAGAAAAGAGGAATGAAAGAGTGAAGGTGAGCAGAGAGCCGAGATTTCGGCAGTTTCACTAGAAGAGGGTTGCTGGCATATCTTGTGCGACCTGCAGGAGTATTTAGGGGACAGAGCACAGACAGGGCTAGGGACAGACTAGGCCAGAGAGGAGTCGGTCGAAGACAGAAAGACCACCAACCTGCCTGCGGTGAGTAAGTGAAAGGCCCTCAGAATCAGCTTAATCGCGGGAGATTCCAATGATTCTGAAAGCTTTGGTTTTTAACAACGTGAAGCCGAGATAGGTGTGAGGCAGGAGCACCGGCCCAGAGGGGAGAACAGTATTCCATTGAGCTGCGGATGAAAGCCTTGTATGTTGTGCGGAGCTCAGATGTGCCAAGGAAGGACTTAGCACGACGGAGGATGCCCAGTCGGCGACTGGCTTTGGAGGCCAGCTTGGAAATATGGTTTTCCCAGGAAAGATCATGGCAGATAGTGAGACCCAAAAGCTTGAGTGACAGAACTTCTTGGAGAGGATTGTTGAGAAAGTGGATGGGAGGGTTGTCCAGTCGGTCTTTTCGGAGAGACATAGTGAGAGTGTGAGATTTGTCAGGATTGAAAGACATGTTCCACTTGTTTGACCAGTCTGTGATTTTGTCCAGGTCTGCAGACAGTGAGGAGGCTGCAGACTGCCGATCTGAGGGATGAGGAATGGAGCGGCAGAGAGTGGAGGAAAATGGTGGGGTTATTGGAAGAATGCATTCATGCAGGAGGAGCTACCGGCCTATCTACGGTGTGGCAACAACAGGCCTCAGGCTTCGGCTTCATCATGAGAGATGCCCTGAGTGGAGACTACTGAGCTATCCACAAAGGCCTTTAAGGCTGACTGGTGGCCAAATAATTCTGATTTGGAAGGAGTTATAATCGGAACGCCAGAGGATGCCCTGTCTGTGGCTGGCTGTGGACGTTGAGGATAGCTAAGCAATATGGTCAGCCCACTAGAGGTCACCGATTAATGAGACCTAGAAGTTCAAAATACTGAACATCTCCCATTGGCTGTCCATTAAAATAGATAGGTGGAGTCGAGAGTGACACCATGAGACTGAGATTTCCCAGCATTGAAAGACATGATGAAATACATTTGTCAGACCAGCATCTAATCAATTCCATGTCCTCAGAGGTCTGTCTGTATGTCTGTCTGTACGTGGGATGGGGATACTGTAGGACGCAATGTGGAATCATCTGCAAAAAGGAAGAGAAGGATTTCCGGAGCATCCGCGAAGTCATTTATTTGGGTGAGGCCCAATAATGGGTGGAAAACAATGTCTTGTGGAACTTCAGCCTTCACTGTGAGAGGGTTCCATTGATGGCCACATGTTGATTCCGTGAGTGGAGGAAGTCAGATATATCCAGGTGTGAAGGTGGCCTCGTATGCCACAGGCAGCAATCTTGACGAGCACGATGCCACTGATTATCACTTGTCAATTGAGCTCGTCAACCAACAACTTCAGGAAAGTTTTAAATAATCAAAAGCACTTGTATTTGTGGTTGAAATCAACTAACATTCAAAACAATCCAAATCAACCAGCTTTCCAAAAAATTCAATCAGCCAACATTCAAAACATTCAACGATTATTGTGAATAAATGTCCTCAGGAAACCCCAAAAAGTTCATAATTTTTGGTTTCACCGGTGCATTCCAGTAAGCCGATATCATTTATCAGGGGAAATACGGTAGCTTTGTGCAGGCCAGGCATCTGGGAGCTTAGGGCAGATGTTTTATTGTAAAATTGCTGTAATTTGCGGTTTACTGCAGCCATGTGATATCGAAGCTGTAAGCTGACTAGCTATGCGCTTTCGGTGATGTTGGATTAGCGTGTGGCGCCAGCGGAAGCAGAGACCAACAGGTACAGGTCCACCTTTGCGCTTCTCTGCGAGTACCAGGGCTGAGGATGTATTGACCAACTCCAACTCCAGTACATTCTTCTCTCATAACTAATCCGGATGGGTCTGATGCATATCATACATCTAAGTTCTTCTGAAGTATTTCCTTCCCATACCACAGTAATCATGAAGGAACATCGGGAACGGTCTGTACACCAGGAGCTGGTCACTCTTTTAAGTGAATTAGAAAGGTCAATGGCAAGTGACGTATAGAGCCAGCTGCTCTGAGCACCAGGGTCTGCGACTTCCCCATGCAGGAGCGGTCATGTTCACCTTAGCCAAATCCAGGTAGATCCAGCTCACCGAATCCTGGGTTCGTGACCAACTGTTGGGTGGATAACCTGCTTAACTACCGACAAAGTTTGCTCAATGAAGGCATAGCCTTCTGGAATGAGCCACTACTTTCAAAGCAGGACAGTTTCAAAAAGCATGCCAGTTGTGAATTATCACTGAAGAGAAGCAGAAGAAAAGAAGAACAGAAGAAACAGAACTGAAGAAAATTGAAGACAATAATTTAAATTCAGGTGGTGGATTCATCAAGTACATGATGTGGTGGTGCAACAATCACTTAAACAGTTGTATCAGAAATTCCATTCTCGTTTTGTCCTTGAATTTATTTCTCATGCATGGACAAGAGTGCAAGGGTCAATAAACAGCTCAGAAGACTGAAGATGCATTGGACAGTAATGGTGAAAATAAACATTATACTTGAAGAGCTCAAGGATGAGCGGAGACAAGAAACTAACTTTCCCTGATATCTTTCCAAAGCCCCAGGAAGAATACACAACATTACATTGCGTATGCTTCCATTAACATTGAGCTGCATTTACCCTCCAATGCACATGGAGGCTGGGACACAGGTAATAATGCCATTTTTACAAATATACGTCCATTGTCATTTTTGTGGACTCAATTACTCTTTATTCTGTGCTATTGTCGCAGTCTTGGAAGAATATTCACTTTATTACCGATTGTGCCCTCCCTGCTCCAGCATAAAAGCAGAATAGAGCCGAGGGCATTCGGTGCAAAGAGTGCCTTTTCAAAGCAAAAGGGACAAATTACTGCAGAAAATTGGAAAGCAAATAATTACCACCAATTGCAGCCTTCTTTCAGGAGAGAATGCAGTTCCTGAGGATACATTGGGAAAAATCAGAGAAAATTGCAACAGACAGAAGGTACATCACCTGAAAGGGTCCGTATGCACAATGGGATGAAGTACAAGGGTGTGTGCATCTGTCTCCAGTAAATATATATTGTTGTGGATATGAGAATGGTTTTTTTTTTTTGTTGTTGTAGTGTAAATTGTTGTAAAGATCACCCTTTGTAAATGTCATGATCCTTGTAAATACCTCCGTAGTGTAAAGGTCAAAGGGCATCCCATAATTACTCCATAAACCATCCACGGCAGCCAATCATAGAATACCCCTGTTCAGTAGTTTATTTCCTTATTATGTGTCTTAGGGTAAGGCCTTGTCTTCCATTAAGATGACACTCCATTGCACCGAGTGAAATAAGAGTAGATTCCCTTCCTTCCCATTCCCAAAAACCTCCATTCCCCCTTTCGTCGATTGGCAATTACATCCCCTCCAATTGCCGCCATTGACCACGAGGCAGGGTTGGGGAAGAAAGGCGGGTCCCCACCTCGTCAGAGAGGGGAGGAGTGAGCCAGCCCCACTCGACCAACCATGAACAAGGGGTTTGGCTTGAGAGGGCGGAGAGAGAATGCTTGGGGGAGGTTCGCAAAGGGTGAAGGGCGGGGCCTATATAACCCGCCGTGGGGCGTTCCCGAGAGAGACATGAGATGGGCTGAGAAAAGAGACAAGCAGATGAGTCCAAGAGAGTTGCAAAAAGGTCCAAGGCTGAGCTGAGCTGCGTGGTGAGGTGCAAAGGAAAGAGCTGGGTCGTCAGAGCAGAGCTGAGTTGTGAGGTCCAAAAGCAGAGGTCATCCAGGCAAGCGCAAAAGCCTGCTATTCGTCACTTTGCTCGCCAGCGGCAGTGTCTACAGCAGCAGCAGCAACAACGCTCGCCAGCCGCTTAGGGGCCTGGACGGCAGTTCGGAGCAGGGCCGCGAAGGAACGGCGGCTGCAGAACGTGCGGATCGTGCTGCCGGACCCAGTGGACTTTCCTCTCCTTCCAGTCAATCCACTCTGCAATTCCCCACGTGAGTCTGTGTCTTCGTTTGTTCTGTCCTGGGTATTAAGTAAGCCTGTTAGATAAGCTAGTAATTTGCACTGTGTCGCCTGCGTCTCATGTCCCCTGTAAATAATCGTGACTGTTCTTCTTGCTTGTGTATGTGTACATAATAAACCCCGTTACTCTTCTGTACGTCTTCTTCTTCCTCTTTGCATTCGGTCGCTTTAGAGTTTTCCAGATTGAGTATCTGTGGCGCGATACGGCCAACGTTTGGGTGAATCGGGTGAATCGGGTTTAGTCGGGGAACAACTGTTCGGTCGCGGAGCCTTCGCTCGGCAAACAACATCCTTAACCGCGTACCGTAACAATATGTAGGACATTTTAGAGGTTCTATGAATCAATACTCCCAATAATAAGCCAAAGAGGTATAAGGCATTTATATACATATATATATACATACATACATATATTTTGTTGCGGATATGGGATTTGGCCTCCATCCATATCCGCTTGTAAATATTCCCCTATTTCCCCAATACTCCCCAACTATCCCCAATCCCCCATTCCCTAGTCCCATTGTCTGTAAACAACACTCTGTAGAACCGACCTTCCCCTTTTTCCCCCATTAAATGTCGTGCCCAGGTTCACCGCATCTCACGTAGACAACTATAGGACATCTTGCTAGTTATTCTTAGTCTATGTCAGTTAAGGACTCGTTTCCATTAATTCTGACTCTTCGTTGCACCAGAATGTGATTGTATGGCACCAGTAGTAAGTTTAGGACCTCCCCATACCTCCTCCCATCTTCCTCATGAAACTACAACAACAACAACAACTACAACAACAGCGCGCGGGGAGTGTGCGTCCTCACTCCGGCTTGGTTAGCCGCCATCGCCCATGTGCTCGACGGGGTTACCAAATAGGGGCTCCCTGTCAGCTCCTCGTCAAGGGCGGAGCCCGGTAACCCCCCGCACCCAATAAGAAGCGGCGGGCCGATTCCATCTGGGGCGGAGCTAACGAGCCGAGGGCGTGTCACTCCCCGCTGGATATACGCAGCCACTTACCGGACGTGACGTCAGATGCGCCCCCAGCTTGGAAAGAGAAGTCGCCACCTCCGAGCGCTGAGAGACCTCCCTGCATCTTTTGGACCGCGCTATCCTGTCCCTGAGCCAAGGTGCACCTTGTGCTGTCCATCGACTACCTGCCCTTCCTTGCCATCAATCCCTGTGTGAGTCAGTCTTGTCCTGTTTATCTGTGGTCTGTCGGGGCTACTATAAGACCGTGATTAAGTGCCCACCTTCCTATGCTGTCCCTCTTGTCCTTGTAATCTAAACGTTCTGCATACAAATATTATAACCTCCTCCGGAGGTCTTGAGAACTGCACCCCTGGTGTCGTGTCATATAACCCAGCCGTTGTGTCCTTTCCTTAATTGATTTAGCATAGCGCGATTTGGCCAACGTTCGAGTGGAATCGGGTAAACTGTGCAGACGCGGTCATACCAAACCGCTCGGTAAACTAACATCCAAAACCGCGTCTGTAACATTTGGTGTCGGGAAGTGGGATTCGATCCGGAGCGCGTTTCACGCGCTCGAAATTATAACAGCGAAATTTAATTGTGTTTTACAAAAAAAATAAAAACCCGAATTTTGAAAGTCGCGCTATGGCAGACCAAGACGGCTGGGTTCCGGTAGAGGAGAGTGAGGCAGGGTCGATCCAGGACCAAATTGAGGGACATGAGGGACATGAGGAGAGCGAAGCAGTGAGGGTAGCAGACGCACAAAATGGCGCCTCGCACATGGCCACGGCGACCGCGCCCGCGACCGTGGTAGCGCCGCTGGTGGATTCGAACCTTTTCCTCCTGCAAATGAGGGCCCTTATGGAGCAAATGAGGGCTGATAGTGAGCGATTGGGTGAGCGATTGGAGGGCCAAATGGGGGCAATGAGGGACGAAGCGAGGGCTCAGAGTGAGCAATTGGGGGTAATGGGAAACCAAATGGGGGTAATGAGGGACGAAGCGAGGGGTACCGGTGAGGGGTTAGACAATAATTTTAAGGGATTAGACAAGAAATTTGGGAAATTAGACAATAGATTAGGGGAAATACAGGAGGGGTTAACGGGGGTAGAAAATAGAATGGCTGCCCAGGAGAATCAAATGGAAGGGATGCAAAAGGGGTTAGAGGGGTTAGAAAACAGTATGGAAGGCAAATTGAGGGACATGAGGGACCAAGCGGAAAGGGAAGTTAAACAAATGGGGCAGCAGATAGAGGGGGTCAGAATGGGGGTAGAAACCAAACTGGATGCTCACAGGGAGGAAATGGAGCAGATGAGGGTGGCATCTGGGCAGGAGATGCAAGTGATGGGAGAGGAGATCAGAAGAGGTGTGAGTGAGGAGGTCGGAGGAGTGCGCGAGGAGGTGAGGCACTGTAAGGAGCGCATGGAGAAGGAGGTGAGAAAGGGGACTGTAAAATTGCAAGGGGGCATAGAGGACCTGACGCAGGAGGTGGAACAGCTGACGGAGGGACAAAAAGGACTAACGGAGCAGGTTCAAAGGAACACTGCGGTATTAGGAGGGTTAAAGGCGACACAGAAAGAACTAAAAGATGACTTGATAGCGACGAAGAGGGAATGTCAGATGGTACGTGAGGGACTGACAACGAGGTTGGACGAGGTGACAGAGGTAATGGAGACGAAGGACCGGCAGGTGAGGACGCACATGGAAACGGTCAAGGTAGCCTTGGAGGACGAGCTTGAGGAGACGTACCGGGGAATAAAAGAGGTGAAGCAGAAATTAGAAGAAGTGGAAGAAGGGGTGAGCGAAATTAAGAAGCGACGGAGAGGGGATAAGAAAGAGATAAAAGAGGAGATAAAAGAATTGGTCCGAAGTCTGTGTTCGGATCGTGATGATGTGCTCATTAACCGGAGGGATTCGCAGGTGATGGAGGAGAAGCGAAGAGGAAGAGGACCCGGTGTAAGTGGTGACCAATATGGTCGTGCGTATGATGCGCCAGGGGATTTAAGAAGCTTGGGGGTCGAGATGGACCCGTGTGTTCGTGAGAGGCCGTTGGTGAAGTGTGCGACAGGTCTGGTGTGCGAAAAAGGAGGTGTGCGAGAAAGTCCGACTCTGGGGTGTGTGAGGAAAAAGTGCGTGCCAAGGAGTGAGGGTGCTGGCGAGAGTGAGTCGGTCGTAGCGCGTGTGCGAGGGAGCACATGGAAGCGCGGTGTGGTAAGTGTTACAGAGGGTGTAACGGGAGAGTGTGCGCGAGAAAGGTGTGTAACGGGAGAGTGTGTGCGAGAAAGGTGTGTAACAGACAGGTGCATGAGGAAAGAGTGCGCTGTCGGGAGTAAGGGTGAGTGCGTTGTCAAGAGTGGAGGTGAGAGTAGTGAGAGTGACACGGAGCGTGAGTTGGTTGTGACAGGTGAGCAAGGATGTACACCTGGGATGGAAGGATGCACACCTGGAATGGTAGAGCGTGAGTGGGAATGCACGCTGGAATTGGTAGTGAGGCACGTGGTTGGGTGTGCGAGTGAGGGCACACCTGTGATTGTCACAGAGGAGGTGACCGAGGAAGGGGCGCGAAGAGGTGTGTTGGTGAGGTGTGCGACCAACGAATGTGTGCCAAGGTGTTCGGTGGTCAGGTGTGTGACCAAGGCTGTGAGTGGAATGAGTGTACCTGGGTGTGATAGAGAAGGTACGAGGAGCATGGGAACGGCTGGAGGTATGCGCAAGCAAGGGGTAGCGTATGCATGTAAGCGTCCAGGTGAAGCATCGACGGTAACCGGGGTAGAGTTTAGAACGACTTGTAGCCGAATCGGGCCCTCGGTGCGTGCCGGGCCTCGCTTTGAACGGCCGCGTCCGTGCTCCACTAGGCGGAGCGGGCAGCTGGATAGGAAGGGTCGTCATGGCGACCACTTTTTGTTGAGGCATTCCGGCAGGTCGAGATCGGGACATTGGATGGCTCCGTGCCGAGATGGTGCGTGGGGTCTCGGGCTGGGTAAGCCCCCATCCCTGCCCCGAATGCGGGACGTATCCAGCCGCTGGCACAGAACAACCCGCATTCATGGCTTGGCTGTACGCAGCCGAGCTTTAGAAGTAAATTGGCGCACCGAGAGGCATTAGTGAGTAGACTGTGTGATGAGGTTAGTGTTTTGGACCCAAAATTAGAGAAAAACAAAATTTGATGATTAGCAAAGGATTGGCAGTAATGATTGGCAGAGGATGAGTAGTGATTGGCAAATTTTTGATTTGTTGAAATTTGATGTGCAAAATTGGTAGTGAGCGATGGGCCCGGTGGGTAAGGGTGGCATCCCTGCCACCCTTCCCATGGGGGGGCAAATGCGCTATAGTTTATGGGGTATACGGCAGTGAAAACTAGCCCGGGTGGGTTAGGATATTGATAGGGATCTAGCGAAGATGACATTAGGTAACGTTAAGGTTAGATAGTGACTGATACCTGTAGTGGGGACGCAGGTAGATTAGTATGGATGATAATGACGAGGGAGCGCAATAGTTTAAAGGGACGACTGGGAAGCGCAAGTTTCAGAGGGGAGTAGTTAGATGAGATGATGCCGTGTGTGTGAGAATTGAACAGGTGTGATTGCACAGGTGTGCAACTGGACAGGTGTGTGGAGCAGTGTGTGAGTAGTGAGTGTTGTGGATCAGCGCGAATGCGCTTGGGGAGAGAAGGGTGCAGGCGGCACCAAGAATGAGAGCACAGGTGTGCAAGTACAGGTGTGTGGAGAGAGTTGGAGTAAGTGGTACGGAGTGGTGTGCATGGTGCGAAGGTGTGAATGGGGGAAGAGTGGACCCCTTTCACGAGTACCCGGGGCGGGTAGTGTAAGTGTTAGGTAGAGGGTATAGGTAAATTGTGGTTGGATATTGGCATTTGTGGTGCGGTTGCAGAATGGTATTGTGGATGGGTGCATTAGTGTTGTGGAAATGGCTGGGCGTGTAGCCTGTTAGTGTGTGTAGTTGGTTGGGCACTCCACCACTGTGAGGATGTCGGCCAGGTGAGGCCGCAGGTGGGCTCTGGGAGCCGTTAGTGTCAGTGGGGCCCGAGGATCCGGAGGACGGACCCGGGTAGCCCAGTGCCAGAGAGGGCACCGAGTGGGGAGAGCGCCAGAGGGCCTTCCCCAGGTAGATAGGTTAGGGTAAGGAGCAGGTAAGCTCGGAGGCAACTGCAGTGGTGGAGGTGTGCAGGTGGGTAGACCCGCGGGGAGAGGTACACGCCACAGCCCAGAAATTGTGCGAGGGCACCGGGAGATGAATCGGGGGAGTGAGACCCCAAATTGAAAAGCACCACAGTTTGGTCAATGGGAATTGGTTTTTAGAACCCATAGTGTAAGAGGGCCAATGGTTTGGCAGGAGAAAGACCCCGGGTAGTGTAAAGTTGTTAAAGTCATTTAGGAAATAGTTAGGATTGATGAACCTGTCGCACCATACGCAGCCACTTACCTGTGGTGATGATGACTCCACACCTGTGTTTTCTTTGTTCTGTGTGCAGGAAATGAGAATTGCTGTGTGGATTGGTGAGACGCATCACGACGTGGATGAGACATTGGGGTGATTCCATCTCTCCCTCCTTAGGAGGGACTGATGATGAATTGGTGATGGCAAATTTTGATGTTGAGTTGGAGATGGCAAATTTTGATGAGAGTTGAAAATGGCAAATTTGATTGGTTAGGAGGGAGAGAAGACGAATTTGGTTTATGGGAGGAACGGGGAAGACAGTAGGGACGTTTGTTGATTTGTAAAGTAGATGTTTATGGGTAGTGTTGTGTTTTGTGGATACAGTAAGGGGTAAGGGGGGGGCCATGTAGGTTACCTGGTGGTGGGGGGGGGGGGGGCGTACGGTAGGAACGTACCTGTCTCACCTGGTTCCCATGTGCCCCCAGTGTGCATCATCTAGTATTGCGTGCACTTTTGCGCCCTTACCACCTTACTCACTTGTCTTTTCTTTTGTCTCCCACCTCCGAGGATCTGGCTTTGGGGCAGAGAGAGAGGAGAGAGAGGTGCTGGCTCCGCAGTTGTGGGCCTGCACTTTCGCTGCTTGCTGCCGGGATCGATACACCATATGGACCGCAATGTTTGTGGCCGCCCACCATGGACCGCAGTCTTTTGCGGGCAAGCACCACCCGTTGATGGACCTATGGGTCAACGTGGCACCTATGCCATGCAGGTGAACCACTAATAGTTGGCCCCCTGACGGCCACAATAAAGAAATGGACGCGGTTGGCGCCTTTCTTTATTTTTGAAAGAAGCAAGAAGGCCAAGTGCACCACATGAAGGCAAGACCAGCGGCAGAACATCGGCCGGCTGCGACACCACCGGTGATTTATGAACGCTTTATTGGTGCACCGGATGGTGCTGACTGTGTGATGGGGTGGTGCTTTTGGTGCTTGGAAGGGGTGCTCTGCGCATTATTAAAGGCCGTAAGGCCACAGAGCACTCGTGGGTTGGTGTATCGATGCTGGCATGCGTGCTCTCTCTATGCAAAACATCTGCATGTGTTCCTCCAAAAACAGGTCCTGGATCGTAGTGTAAATATCAGCGTAGTCTTGTGTAAATAATGCTCCCTACCGGCTGTATGTTTAGTTTGAGGATTCTTTCCGCGATTCGGTTATCCTGTGGGTGTGTTTCTGAGAGGAGAAGGGTGCAACGTCGCAGGGGGACATATTTACTCATTTGTGAACATCTGTAAAACTGTCGCACTCAGGGTAGAGTTAATAGTAGAGGGAACTACATCTGAGTGCCACACTAAAGTAGGTAAAAATTTATCGGGTCGGGCCGCCGCCGAGGGTAGAGAAGGGTGTAATGTTGCGGATATGGGATTTGGCTTCCATCCATATCCGCTTGTAAATATTCCCCTATTTCCCCAATACTCCCCAACTATCCCCAATCCCCCATTCCCTAGTCCCATTGTCTGTAAACAACACTCTGTAGAACCGACCTTCCCCTTTTTCCCCCATTAAATGTCGTGCCCAGGTTCACCGCATCTCACGTAGACAACTATAGGACATCTTGCTAGTTATTCTTAGTCTATGTCAGTTAAGGACTCGTTTCCATTAATTCTGACTCTTCGTTGCACCAGAATGTGATTGTATGGCACCAGTAGTAAGTTTAGGACCTCCCCATACCTCCTCCCATCTTCCTCATGAAACTACAACAACAACAACAACTACAACAACAGCGCGCGGGGAGTGTGCGTCCTCACTCCGGCTTGGTTAGCCGCCATTGCCCATGTGCTCGACGGGGTTACCAAATAGGGGCTCCCTGTCAGCTCCTCGTCAAGGGCGGAGCCCGGTAACCCCCCGCACCCAATAAGAAGTGGCGGGCCGATTCCATCTGGGGCGGAGCTAACGAGCCGAGGGCGTGTCACTCCCCGCTGGATATACGCAGCCACTTACCGGACGTGACGTCAAATGCGCCCCCAGCTTGGAAAGAGAAGTCGCCACCTCCGAGCGCTGAGAGACCTCCCTGCATCTTTTGGACCACGCTATCCTGTCCCTGAGCCAAGGTGCACCTTGTGCTGTCCATCGACTACCTGCCCTTCCTTGCCATCAATCCCTGTGTGAGTCAGTCTTGTCCTGTTTATCTGTGGTCTGTCGAGGCTACTATAAGACCGTGATTAAGTGCCCACCTTCCTATGCTGTCCCTCTTGTCCTTGTAATCTAAACGTTCTGCATACAAATATTATAACCTCCTCCGGAGGTCTTGAGAACTGTACCCCTGGTGTCGTGTCATATAACCCAGCCGTTGTGTCCTTTCCTTAATTGATTTAGCATAGCGCGATTTGGCAACGTTCGAGTGGAATCGGGTAAACTGTGCAGACGCGGTCATACCAAACCGCTCGGTAAACTAACATCCAAAACCGCGTCTGTAACAATATATATATATATATATACGTATATATATATATATATATATATATATATATATATATATATATATATATATATATATATATATATATATATATATATATATATATACTGTATATATATTGTTACGGCCCGCGGATAAGGATGTTGGTGTGCCGAGCGGATGGCACCGCGGCCTAACAGTTACCCCGACTAACCCGATCCCCGAACGTTGGCCGGATCGCGCCACAGATATTCAATATGGAAAAGACAAAAGCGACACGGATGTGAAGAAGAAGAAGAGGACGAAAAAAAAGGTTGAAAATACTACTAAATTTATTCCTATTATTTACATGCTCAAAGTAACCAAGGAAGAAGGAAAGATAAGAAAATAATTTACAGAAGATTTTAGACAGTGCAACCTAGCTTATACAACTTAATTAAATACCCCGGACAGAACAAACAAAGACAGACTCACGCGGGGAATGATGATAGGACTGGCGGGAGGTGGATGGCTGGAGGGAGAGGAAAGTCCAAGGGGTCCTGCAGCACAATCGGCGCGTTTAGCAGCCGCCGTTCCTTCGCGGCCCTGCTCAAAACCGCCGTCCAGGCCCCAAGCGGCTGTTGAGTGTTGTTGCTGCTGTGGCCGCCGCTGCTGCTGCTGCTGTCGACGTCGCGTGCTTTTCCAGGACTATAACAGGCTTTGTGCTTCCCTGGATGATGATCTCCTTAATGTTCTCTATGTTCCTTTGCTCACATGCCAGCCTCGGACTCTGTTCGGAAAAGCACCAGCTCAGGAACAAACATCAGTCCACTTGATCAGCCGTTGCTGTGTACAAAGCTTCCTTGGGTGATCTCAATGTACTCTCGCAGTTGGTTCTCTTACAGTTGGTTATCTCTGGATGATCTTTTTACACAACTCAGCAACTACTCCACTCTACAACGTCCTTGCGCGCGCGCTTTTATAGCGCCTCCGGCGATCAAGCCGCCGGCCTTCAGGACACGCCCATCGGTGTGCTCACCTCGGCCCTGGTTGGTCGCGCGACCCTCTGGCTCCGCCCTTGATGACGACGGCCGGGCAGGCCTTTCTTCCCCGACCCGAGCACATGTTCAATGGTGGTTTTGGAGGGGATGTAATGGGCAATCGAGGCTTGGCAATGATGAAAGGCAATGAAAGTTTTGGGAGTGGGAATGAAGAGTGAAGGGAATCTACTCTATTTCACTTGGTGCAATGGAGTGTCATCTTAATGGAAGACAAGGCCTTACCCTAATACACATAATAAAGATCTAACTATCAACCAGGGGGAAATCTATGATTGGCTAACGTGTATGCTTTATGGAATTAACTACGGGAACGCCCTTTGACCTTTATACAACACTGGAGGCAGGAGGGTCCAGACTTAAGCAATAATTCACAACAATTTACTACAATACAACACAATAAAAAAATACAATCCTCATATCCGCAACACTGCACCCTCCTCCTCTTAGGCACTCCCCGGGCCTATAACTTTAGCTTAGTGTGACACGTAGGTGTATTTCCCTCTACTTTTAACCTGACCCTGAGTGCGACAGTTTTAAAACATAAATAAATATGTCCCGCTGCTCCATTGCACCCTACCTAACAGACTCACGCCCACAGCTAACCGAATTGCAGAATGGTCTTCAAACGATACACTGACGGTGGGGAGCATTATTTACAATGGCTCTATTTTATTTACAAAACTAACCCAGGACCTGTGATTGTTCTTTCGGGGTGGGGAGAGACAGTCTGCTCTGCATCAATGCACCATGAAAGCACCCATAAACGCACCAAACACACCCTCAAGCACCAATCGGTGCACAGTCATCACTGTCCATCAATAAAATAAAAACAACAAACAAACCCCTAACCCTGCTGGTGGTCTCTTGCTCTTCGGCTCCCTCTGCTGGCTATTATTATTTTCCTGGTGTTGTCATCTTCCCTTGCTGGCGGCCTATTTGCACTATTAAAATGCACCCAACGTGTCCATTTTTATTTATTTTATTTATGGCCCACTGGGCCGACTAGTGTGGTTCACCTGTGGGGCATCGGTGCCCTGTGATCAAGGTCCGCCAGCAAGATTTCGGGCCTTCATGGCCGGTTCCAGCAGAAGGGCCATGCCCCAACCCATGGGGTCCATAAGTGGTGCTCGGCCACAGACATGTGGTCCATAATGTGGTGCATCGATGCAGACAGCTGGTTCTGGGAGTTCTGGGCGCACAATGGCGGACTCACGCACGCCCCCTCGGCGCCCAGTGGCGCACAGGTCCTCATGTGGGAGACAAAGGGGGGAGAGACAGATGAGCGAGGGGCAAGGTCACAAGGGTTCACATCAATAAGGCAATGCAAGGCGAAATGCGTACGGAGAGAGAAGTGAGAAAGCTCGTCCCTCCCGTACGTCACCCCCCCTGTCACCTACTCTACCCTTGCCCTTACCCCATATTTACAAAATCTACACATTTACAAATTCGTCACTACTGTCACGTCTTCCCCATATTTCTTCTATTCCAAATTCGTCACCACAATCCCTCTAGCCAAAATTTGCCATCACCCCAATTCGTCATCAATCCTCATAAGGAGGAAGAGATGGAACATCAAGCACAATGTCACACCCACGTCATGATGCGTCTCACAATCCAAACATTTGCACAATAAAAATAATAAAAACATGGCATGGTGTGGAGGTACGTCATCCCAGGTGAGTGGATGTAGATGGTGCGAGGAGATCTTCATCCTAACTACTTTCTAAATGACTTTAATACACTTTACACTACCCGGGGTCTGTCCCTGCCAATCCATTGGCCATCTTACACTATGGGTTCTAAAAACCAATTCCCATTGACCAAACTGTGGTGCTTCTCAATTTGGGGTCTCACTCCCCCGATTCAACTCCCTGTGCCCTTGCACAATTTCAGGACTGGGGCGTGTAGCTCTCCCAGCAGGTCTACCCACCTGCACACCTCCACCACTGCAGTTGCCACCCGAGCTTACCTAGCTCCTCACCCTAACCTATCTAACTGGGGAAGGCCCCTCCTGGCTCTGTCACCCCTCAGTGCTCTCTGGCACTGGGCTACCCGGGTCCGTCCTCCGGATCCTCGAGCCCCATCCACAACAACTCTACCGGCTCCCAGAGCCCGCCTGCGGCCTCACCTGGCCGACATCCTCACAGTGGTGGAGTGCCCAAACCAACTACACACACTAACAGGCTACACACCCAGCCATTTCCACAATACAAATGCACCCATCCAAATACCATTCTTTCACCCACACCACAGATGCCAATATCCAACCACAATTTACCTGTACCGTCTACCTAACACTTACACTACCCGCCCCGGGTATTCGTGATGGGGGTCCATCCTTCCCCCATTCACACCTTCGCAACATCCACTCCACTCCATAGTTTCCACCATACTCACTCCACGACCATCCATTCCAATACTCCAGATATTCCACACTCCATGTATTCCACACGACCATTCTCCATACACCTGTTGTTGCACACCTGTGCAATCACACCTGGTGCCACCTGCACCCTCCTTCCTTCCTGGACCATTTGGTCAACACAATACTCATCACCATCACTCCCTCATACACTGCTCCATCCACCTGTTCAGTTGCACACCTGTGCAATCACACCTGTTCACCATACACACGGCATCATCTATAATACCTGTTGCCCTGCTAACTTAGTGCTCCCCGTCTTCCCTTTAAACTAAGCACATACCACGTCATTATCATCCACACTAACCTACCTGCGTTCCCACTACAGGTATCATTGTCACTAACTAATCTTAACGTTACCTATTGTCATCTTCTAGGTCTCTATCATTATATCCTAACCCTCCCGGGTTAGTTTTCACTGCCATAAACCCCATAAATCTAGTGCTCCTTTGCCCCCGCTGTGAGGGATGACAGAGTTGCCATCCCACCACATCGGGCATCTCCCACTATCAATTTTGCACACCAAATCCAACAAATCAAAAATTTGCCAATCATCTGCCAATCGTCACTCTGCCAATCATCAAATTTTGTTTTTCTAATTTCGGGGCCAAAACACTATCCTCGTCATCACAGTCTACTCACTAGTGCCTCTCGGTGCGCCAATTCACTTCTACAGCCCGGCTTCGTAAAGCCGAGCAATGAATGCGGGTTGCTTGGTGCCGGCGGCTGGATACGTCCCGCATTCGGTGCAGGGACGGGGGCTTACCCGGGCCAAGATCCCACGCACCATCTCGGCACAGAGCCGTCCAATGGCCCGATCTCGACCTGCCGGAACGCCTCAACAAAAAGGGGTCGCCATGACGACCCTTCCTATCGGGCTGCCCGCTCCGCCTAGTGGAGCACGGACGCGGCCGCTCAAAGCGCGGCCCGGCGTGGATCGCGTACGGCGATTCTTTCGAAACCGCCATGGTTCGGATCCCCGCTGGTCCTCGCGGCACGCGAAGCTGCCCGGCGCGCACCCAGGGCCCGATTCGGCTATAAGTCGCTCTAACCGCTAACCCGGTTACCGTTGATGCTTCACCTGCATGCTCACACGCATACGCTACCCCTTTCACCCTCACCGAGCTCGGTGCTCCAACGCCGCCCGTACACCCCGCATACTTCGTCATTGCACTCGTTCTTTCGCTCACAGACTTGGTCACACACCTGGCCACCGCACACCTTTGCACACACTCGTCGTTCGCACACCTCACCAACACACCTCTTCGCGCCCCCTTCTCGGTCACCTCCTCTGTGACAATTACAGGTGCACTCTCACTACGCAACCACGTGCCTCACTACCAATTCCAGTGTGCATTCCCACACCCGCTCTACCATTCCAGGTGTGCATATTCCATTCCAGGGTGTACATCCTCTCTCACCTGCCACAACCAACTCACGCTCCGTGTCATTCTTACTACTCTCACCTCCACACTCGGTCGCGCACTCACCCTTACTTTTGACAGCGCACTCTTTCCTCATGCACCCGTCCGTTACACACCTTTCTCGTGCCCCCTCTTGCGCACACTCTCCCGTTACATCCTCTGTAACACTCACCACAGGCGTGCATTCTCCCTTACTCTTGACAGCGCACTCTTTCCCCATGCACCCATCCGTTACACACCTTTCTCGCGCATCCTCTTGCGCACACTCTCTCGTTACACCCTCTGTAACACTCCTCACTACGCGCTTCCATGTGCTCCCTCGCACACGCGCTACGACCGACTCACTCTCGACAGCACACTCACTCCTCGGCGCGCACTTTTTCCTCACACACCCCATGGTCGGACATTCTCGCACACCTCTTCCTTCGCACACCGTACCTGTCGCACACTTCACCAACGGCCTCTCACGAACACCCGGATCCAAATCAACCCCCAAGCCGACTGAAGCTCCCCTCACATCATCTACATTTCTGAATATATCGCCACTCACCTTGGCACCTCGTCTCCGCACCTCCTTCGCCACCTGCAAACTCTTTATTTAGTTAGCGAGCACATCATCACGATTTGAGCACCGACCATGTACATATTCCATCACCTCCTCCTGTATTTCTCTCTTAGTTTCTGTCCGTCTCTTCTTAATTTCACTCACCCCCTCTTTCACCTTCTCTAACTTTTGCTTCACCTCGTTTATTTCCCGGTGCGTCTCCTCAAGTTCGTCCTCTAAGGCTACCTTGACCGTCTCTATGTGCGTCCTCACCTCCCGGTCCTTCGTCTCCATTACTTCTGTCACCTCTTCCAACCTCGTTGTCAGTCCCTCACGTACCATCTGACATTGCCTCTTCGTCGCTATCAACTCGTCCTTGATGTCTCTTTGTGTCACTTTTAACCCTCCTAGTACTGCAGTGTTCCTTGGTACCTGCTCCACTAACTCCGTCTGTCCCACCGTCAGCTGTTCCACCTCCTCCGTCAGGTCCTCTATTCCCCCCTGTAACCTAGCCGTATTATTCCTCACCTCTTTCTCCATACGCTTTTCACCTCGCTTTACCTCCTCGCGTACCCCCGAGACCTCCTCACTTACACCTCGTCGTATCTCCTCCTTCATCTCCTCCCTCTCTTTTGTAGATGCCACCCTCATCTGTCCCAATTCATCCCTCTGAGCATCCAATTTGGTTTCTACCCCGATTTTCACCTCCTCTATCTGCTCTCCCATTTGTTTAATTTCTCAGGCGGACTGCTCCCCTATTTCCCGCAATTTGTTTTCCATCTTGTTTTCTAACCCCCTTAACCCATTTTCACCCCCTCTATCTGATTCTCCTGGGCAGCCATTCTATTTTCCACCCCCGTTAACCCATGTTTCACCCCTTTCATCCCATTGTCTAACCCCTCAAATTTCTTGTCTAACTTCCCAATTTGGGCATTGGTACCCCTCGCTTCGTCCCTCATTGCCCCCATTTCGCCCCCCATCCTATCCATTTTTGCATTCAGTTGGGTCAAGAACAATCTGAGGTCAAACCCGGTTTGCCCAGCGTCCCCAGCCGCCACCGCGGGCTCGCCC
The DNA here is from genome assembly GCF_964187855.1 of Myxine glutinosa. Lineage (NCBI taxonomy): Eukaryota > Metazoa > Chordata > Myxini > Myxiniformes > Myxinidae > Myxine > Myxine glutinosa. The sequence continues at coordinate 98,208,278 of NC_136270.1, forward strand.
TCCGCGGCGCCGCTATTTTGGGACCCTTCAACCACGTGCACACGAGCGCCATTTTGCGCGCCAGAAACCTCCTCAACCACCTCCTCATTGCTCCCCTCCATTTGATCCTGGGTTACTCCTAACCCCTCTCCTAGTTCACCCACCTGCATCCGTTGCCTTGACCAGCCATGGCGCGATTTCAAAATTCGGGTTTTGTAAAACAAAACAATTTTCAGTAGCTTGTAATTTTGAGCGCGTTATGCGCGCTTCGGGTCCGTTCCCGCTCCTGACACCAATTGTTACTGCCAATAACACAATTGGTGTCCCAAAATTTGGGCTAAATAAATTTAGTCCCAGGTTCGAATCCCAACTCCTGACTACCAATTGTTACGGCCCGTGGATAAGGATGTTGGTTTGCCGAGCGGATGGCACCGCGGCCTAACAGTTACCCCGACTAACCCGATCCCCGAACGTTGGCCGGATCGCGCCACAGATATTCAATATGGAAAAGACAAAGCGACACGGATGTGAAGAAGAAGAAGAAGAGGACGAAAAAAAAGGTTGAAAATACTACTAAATTTATTCCTATTATTTACATGCTCAAAATAACCAAGGAAGAAGGAAAGATAAGAAAATAAATTTACAGAAGATTTTAGACACACTGCAACCTTGCTTATACAACTTAATTAAATACCCCGGACAGAACAAACAAAGACAGACTCACGCGGGGAATGATGATAGGACTGGCGGAGGTGGATGGCTTGGAGGCGGGGAGGCCGTTCCAAGGGGTCCTGCAGCACGATCGGCACGTTTAGCAGCCGCCGTTCCTTCGCGGCCCTGCTCAAAACCGCCGTCCAGGCCCCAAGCGGCTGTTGAGTGTTGTTGCTGCTGTGGCCGCCGCTGCTGCTGCTGCTGTGGACGTCGCGTGCTTTGCCAGGACTACAACAAGCTTTGTGCTTCCCTGGATAATGATCTCCTTAATGTTCTCTATGTTCCTTTGCTCACATGCCAGCCTCGGACTCTGTTCGGAAAAGCACCAGCTCAGGAACAAACATCAGTCCACTTGATCAGCCGTTGCTGTGTACAAAGCTTCCTTGGGTGATCTCAATGTACTCTCGCAGTTGGTTCTCTTACAGTTGGTTCTCTCTGGATGATCTTTTTACACAACTCAGCAACTACTCCACTCCACAACGTCCTTGCGCTCGCGCTTTTATAGCGCCTCCGGCGATCAAGCCGCCGGCCTTCAGGACATGCCCATCGGTGTGCTCACCTCGGCCCTGGTTGGTCGCGCGACCCTCTGGCTCCGCCCTTGATGACGACGGCCGGGCACGCCTTTCTTCCCCGACCCGAGCACATGTTCAATGGTGGTTTTGGAAGGGATGTAATGGGCAATCGAGGCTTGGCAATGATGAAAGGCAATGAAAGTTTTGGGAGTGGGAATGAAGAGTGAAGGGAATCTACTCTATTTCACTTGGTGCAATGGAGTGTCATCTTAATGGAAGACAAGGCCTTACCCTAATACACATAATAAAGATCTAACTATCAACCAGGGGGAAATCTATGATTGGCTAACGTGTATGCTTTATGGAATTAACTACGGGAACGCCCTTTGACCTTTATACAACACTGGAGGCAGGAGGGTCCAGACTTAAGCAATAATTCACAACAATTTACTACAATACAACACAATAAAAAAATACAATCCTCATATCCGCAACAATATATATATATATATCTATATATCTATATGTATATATATATATATATATATATATATATATATATATATAGTTACGGAAACGGAGGACGGCTCTCCCGAAGGCAAGGGGGGGTTAATCCCCCTTCTATTTGCACTGGCCGTCTCCGATCCTGAAGCTACCCCGCTCCCTTGTGGGGTGGGATTGCCCGAAGTGATTGGTCAAGGGATTCCCGTACACCTCCGGCAATCCCTCCACGAGGCAGGTGGGCAACTCCGCTCGAAACCACGGGCAAGATGTTATTTGCCGAGCGGTTTTAGCAGCCCGCGGTTCGAACCATTAGCAAAGACTAAACCCAATTCATATGCGTTGGCAGACATCGCACCACAGGAACTCAATGTGGAAACCTCTAAAACGAACGGATGTGAAGGAAAGAAGGCAAAGGTAGGAAGAACACAGGTTTTTATTAACTACTATTTACACAAACCAAAGAAAGCAAGGAAGGAATAAAAGTAATATACAGTGAAGATAGACACAGAGCAAGCTTAACTTACACAGGCTTACTTAAACCCAGGACAATACAGACAGAACGAACTCACTCACACGAATGGGGGTAGATGGATGCCAGGGATCGATGGCATGGGAAGGCAGAGAAAGGGCCAGGCAGATGGTAGGCGTTGAGGTCCGGCTCCAAGCATGCGCTCCGATCCACGCTTTTGGGGTCGAGGCGAAAATCCCGGTAAACAGCTCCGCTCCGGGCTGGCAACGAGGAGCCGGCAACTCCACGTATTCGGCTTCACACCGGCAGCTTGCTTATTCGTCCTCCGCCTCCTGCGTCTCCAAAGTTCTCTTTACACTCCACAGAATCTGCCTCTGGTCCAGCGCACCTCCCTCAGAACTCTCTCTCTCTCGTCTGGCCCCTTACGCATCTCTCTCGGTGGGGGCTGATGCAATGGGTTTTATAACCCCGCCCTCTTGAGCCATACCCACTCATCCTTGGTTGGTCGGCAAGGGCTTTCCTGGCTCCACCTTCTGATGACGATGGGCGGGCAACGCCCTTCTTCGCCGGGCTGACCACGTGCGTAATGGAGTCAAATGTAGTTGGTAATGCGGTTGGCAATGGAGGTTCTGGGTCAATTGAAAGGGGATTCTACCTTATTTGATTTGGTGCAATGCAGAGTCAACTAATGGAAAACAGAGCCTTAAACTGGAACACATAATAAAGAAATAACTATTTAGAAGGGCCTAGATTTTCTACATGTATGCGATGGACTAGCTAAAGGGACGACCTTTGACCTTTACACAAATGGAGGTATTTACAGGAATCATTACATTATTTACAGAAGGTGATATTTACAACAATTACCAACGTGCAGGATTCTCAAATCCGCAACACGGCACCCTCATCCTTCAGGCACGTCCCGGGCCTATAAAACTTTACTTAATGTGGCACGTAGGTGTAATTCCCTCTACAATTAATCTGACCCTGAGTGTGACAGTTTTAAAACACAAATAAGTATGTCCCGCTGTTGCATTGCACGCAACCTAACAGATTCACACCCACAGGATAACCGAATTGCGGAATTAATTCTCAAACTAAACATGAACGGTGGGGAGCATTATTTACAAGTGACGCTATTTCGACTATTTACAAAACGCAACCCAGGACCTGTGATTTTTCTTTTAGGGAACAAAAAGAATCCTGTGGGAGGGGAGGAGACAGCATGCATTGCATCGACGCACCAGCACCAATAAAGAGCACCAAAACACCAAAGCACCATAAAGCACCAGTCAGTGCACAGTCAGCACCGTGCAGTGCACATTGCCCAATACAATAAAAAAACAACACTGATGATGGTCTTCTTCATTCTGCTCTGCTGGACCGTTGTTCTTCCTGATGTTGTCGTGTTCTTTGCTTGCGGCCTATTTGGTGGAAATAAAAAGGCACACAACGTGTCCATCTTTTTTATTTATGGCCAACAGGGGCTGACTATGGGTGGTTCACCTGTATGGCTTGGTGCCACCTCACCGAGGTCCGCAAGCAAGATCTCCCTCGGGCCATCGTGGCCGGTCCCAGCAGAGGGGCTAGGCTCCAACACGTGGGGTCCATCAGTGGTGCTCGGCCACAGTACCGTGGTCCATATGGTGGTGCTCGGCCACAACAACGTGGTCCATAAAGTGGTGCATCGATGCAAGCAGCTGGTTGCGGGAATTTCGGGCACACAGACGCGGCCCCCCCGCACGCTCCCCTCAGTGCCCAGAGAGCACGATCCATGGGTCGGGGAAGGAAGACAAAGAAGACAGGTTAGCGAGGGGTAAGGTCACAAGGGTATACATCAACAAAGGCAATGCAAGGTGAGGTGCGGACGGAGAGCGAAGTGAGAAAGCTCGTCCCGACCGTACGCCACCCCCCCCCCCCCCTGTCACCTACTCCACCCTTGCCCTTACCCATATTTACAACAATTTACAATTCGTCTCTACCGTCACGTCTTCCCAATATCTCCCCTAATACCAAACTTGTCACAATCCCTCTAACCAAATTTGCCATCATCCAAATTCCCCATCAATTCCTCATAAGGAGGAAGAGATGGAACATCAAGCACAATGTCACACCCACGTCATGATGCATCTCACAATCCAAACATTTGCACAAAAATAACCAAAACATGGCATGGTGTGGTGTGGAGTTACGCATGGTGTGGCATGGTGTGGAGATGGTGCGAGGAGATTTCAATCCTAACTACTTCCTAAATGACATTAACCATTTTACACTACCCGGGGTCTTTCCCTGCCAATCCATTGGCCATCTTACACTCTATGCGGTTTTAAGAACCAAATTCCCATTGACCAAGCGGTGGTGCTCATCAATATGGGGTCTCACTCCCCCGGTTCAACTCCCTGTGCCTTTGCACAATTTCAGGACTGAGACGTGTGGCTGTCCCAACAGGTCTACTTACCTGTGCGCCTCCGCCACTGAAGTTGCCTCCCGAGCGTACCTGCTCCTCGCTAACCTACCTGGGGAAGGCCCTCCCTGGCACTGGGCTACCTGGGTCCTTCCTCTGGATCCTCGGGCCCCATTGAACTCTAAATGGCTCCCAGAGCCTACCTGCGGCCTCACCTGGCCGACAGACTACCAGTTGGCGGAGCGCTCAACCAACCATCCCTCTAACAGGCCACACGCCCAGTCTTTTCCACGTCACTAATGCACCCATCCAAACACCATTCTTCCACACGCACCACAGATGCCAATATCCAACCACAATTTACCTATATGCTTTACCTAACTCTTAAACTACCCTCCCCGGGTATTCGTGATGGGGTCCATCCTCCCCATACACTCCTTCGCACCATCCACTCACTCAACAGTTTCCATCATACTCACTCCAAACCATCCATTCCATGCTCCATATATTCCAGACCATTTATTCCATACAACCATGCTCACCTGTATTTGCACACCTGTGCAATCACACCTGGTGCTTCCTGCACCCTCCTTCCTCCAGGACCATTTGCTCAACACAACACACAATCACCATTTCTCAGTCATACACTGCTCCATACACTTTCAATTCTCGAAACCATTGCCTCAGGCACCCAGATTTTCCCACGCTCACACACACATCCTTCCCGAGCATTGCCTAGCAATTCCTCATTTGCTCAACATCAAGATTCTCACACATACAGCATCATCTGATCTACCTGGTGCCCTTCTAACTTGGTGCTCCCCGTCTTCCCTTTAAACTAAGCACATACCAAGTTATTAACAACCATTCTAACCTCTCTACGTCCCCGGCTACCTGTACAATGTCGCTACTTACCTCTATCGTTACCTATGGGCATTTTTCTAGATCCCTATACATTATCCAAACCCTCCCTGGCTTGGTTTACCCCGCCATAACCCCATAACTAGTGCTCATGTGCCCCTGGTATGTGAGGGATGGCAGAGTTGCCATTCCTCCATATCGGGCATGTCCCACTATCAATTTTGCCCATCCAATTTCCTGCAAATCAAAATTTGCCAATCACTGCCAATCATTTTACCAATCATCAAATTGCCAATCATTACTGCCAATCCTATTCACTATTCCAAAATTTTGAATCCACAACACTATTATCATCACAGTCCGCTATATCTGAGCCTCTCAGTACGTCATGACATCATTAAAACTCGGCTTCGCAAAGCCGAGCAATGAAATCGGGTGGTTTGGTCGCCTGCAGGTTGAGTCCGTCCGGCATTCGGTTCAAGGGAGGCGGCATGCTCGCCCCGAGATTCCACGCACCATCTCGGCGCGGAACCTTTCGGTCTCCAGCCCGATGGCTCGATCCCGCCCGGCCGGAACGCCGCAACCACAAGGGGGCGCCGCTCCGGTCCCTCCTACCTGCCCTTGAACCGGACTGGTCGCTTTGCCCGGCAAAGCCCGGACTCAACCGTGCGGGGCGGGGCGGGGCCAGGCCCGAATCGTGCACGACGCTTCGAAGAGAAGCGACGCAGCACCGATCCGCGCCGAGCCTCGCATCCAACAAAGCGCACCGCGCCCCGAGTGCTCACGTCGGCTATCCGTCGCCCTAAACGCTGCCCCGTTTAACGTCGATGCCTTACTCGCCTGCTCACACGCATACGCGACCTGTTTTACACTCACCAAGCCCGGCGTTCCAACGCCGCCCGTACATTCCACACACTCCGTCCATTCCACCACCGCACTCCTTGTTACACACCACACCTCTCGCGCACCATCTTGCGCACACTCGTCGTTCGCACACTTCGTTCCACACCTCTCCTCCGTTACGTCCCCCATAACACTCACCATGGGCCTGCACTCTCGCATCCACTCACTCACGCACTTCAATGGGCTCTCCCGCACCCGCGCCACAACCAACTCAGGTGTGCTTTCTCGCACACTCTCGCCATCCATCCCAAGCGTGCATCCTCGCACCCGCTCCTCCACCAACTCACTCTCCGGGTCACTCTCACCATCACACGTACACTCCGTATCGCTCTCACTCTCTGTCACACTCCGTACACTCCGACGTGCATTCCCGCTCGCACTCGGTTTTACTCCCACACTTTATAACACACTCACTCGCTGACGCACATTTTTTCCTCACACGAGTGCCATTCTTTCGTACACCACGCCCCACGGACCTCCCACAAATGCCCGGGTGCCATATCGATCCCAATCGCGCGACAATTCTTTTCACGCCAAACACTCTGCCGAAAAACCTCTTAGCACCATACACAGCCCGTCTCACCTTTGGGGTTCTTCTTCCTCCCTGCTCCAACACCTGCAAATCTTCATAAGGATTAGCAAGTACGGCATCAGGATGTGAACACGGACTTTGCACATAATCCATCTCTCCCTGCCGCGAGTGCTTTTCTAAGCCCCCGGTCTCTCCAATTTCAATTCCCACTACTTCTTTTTCTTTATTCACCTCGACGACCGCTGGCTTTATTAAAATTCCCTCTACCTCAGCAGTCGCGGGCTTTTCCATACCCCGGGTCGCGATCTCCATACCCGTCATTTTACCCGTGTTTCCTAGCCCCGTTAACCCATTCTTCACCCCTTTCATCCCGTTGTCTAACGCCTCAAATTTGTTGTCTAAACCCTCAAATTTGGCTTCTAGCCCCCCGATTTGATTTCCCAATTGCTCCCCCATTCTGTTTTCCAAACCTCCAATTTGGTTTCCCATATCATTTCTCAATTGCTCATCCTGAGCTCTCGTTTCTTCCTTTAGGGTGTCTATTTTACTTTCTAATCGCTCACCCATCTTTAGCATGAGGGCCTCCATTTGCACCATGAAGAGGTTCAAATTCACCGGCGCCGCGGGCGCGGCTGCCGCACCCACGCGCGCGGCGCCATTTTGTGCGCTTCTAACCTCGTGCGCGCCACCGTCATCTTATGCGCCTGAAACCTCCACTACCGAATACGTATTGCCTTCCTCCATTACTCCCAAATCCTCCCCTTGGTCTTGGGTCGACTCTACCTCTTCTTCTTCTACCCCCACCGGCATCCGGTCGCCTTGATTATCCATGGCACGATTTTTAATTTGGAATATTAATAATAATTTCGGCCGCTTGTAATTTTCAGTGCGTTAAGCGCACTTCGGGTCCGAATCTCGCTCCCGACACCAATTGATACGGAAACGGAGGACGGCTCTCCCGATAGCAAGGGGGGGTTAATCCCCCTTCTATTTGCACTGGCCGTCTCCGATCCTGAAGCTACCCCGCTCCCTTGTGGGGCGGGATTGCCCGAAGTGATTGGTCAAGGGATTCCCGTACACCTCCGGCAATCCCTCCACGAGGCAGGTGGGCAACTCCGCTCGAAACCACGGGCAAGATGTTATTTGCCGAGCGGTTTTAGCAGCCCGCGGTTCGAACCATGAGCAAAGACTAAACCCGATTCATATGCGTTGGCCGAAATCGCACCACAGGAACTCAATGTGAAAACCTCTAAAATGAACGGATGTGAAGAAAAGAAGGCAAAGGTAGGAAGAACACAGGTATTTATTAACTACTATTTACACAAACCAAAGAAAGCAAGGAATAAAAGTAATATACAGTGAAGCTAGACACAGAGCAAGCTTAACTTACACAGGCTTACTTAAACCCAGGACAATACAGACAGAACGAACTCACTCACACGAATGGGGGTAGATGGATGCCAGGGATCGATGGCATGGGAAGGCAGAGAAAGGGCCAGGCAGATGGTAGGCGTCGAGGTCCGGCTCCAAGCGCGCGCTCCGAGCCACGCTTTTGGGGTTGAGGCGAAAATCCCGGTAAACAGCTTCGCTCCGGGCTGGCAACGAGGAGCCGGCAGCTCCACGTATTCGGCTTCACACCGGCAGCTTGCTTATTCGTCCTCCGCCTCCTGCGTCTCCGAAGTTCTCTTTACACTCCACAGAATCTGCCTCTGGTCCAGCGCACCTCCCTCAGAACTCTCTCTCTCTCGTCTGGCCCCTTACGCATCTCTCTCGGTGGGGGCTGATGCAATGGGGTTTATAACCCCGCCCTCTTGAGCCATACCCACTAATCCTTGGTTGGTCGGCAAGGGCTTTCCTGGCTCCACCTTCTGATGACGATGGGCGGGCAACGCCCTTCTTCGCCGGGCTGACCACGTGCGTAATGGAGTCAAATGTAGTTGGTAATGCGGTTGGCAATGCGGTTGGCAATGGAGGTTCTGGGGCAATTGAAAGGGGATTCTACATTATTTGATTTGGTGCAATGCAGAGTCAACTAATGGAAAACAGAGCCTTAAACTGGAACACATAATAAAGAAATAACTATTTAGAAGGGCCTATGATTTTCTACATGTATGCGATGGACTAGCTTAGAGCCTGGTGTTGGTTTAGCGGCTAGGGTGCCAGCTTAGGATCCTAGGATCCTGGGTTTGAATCCCGGTCGATCGCTGAATTAACGCCAGGGGGGTTGACTCAGCCTGTCATCCTTCCGAGGTCGGCTAATTGAGTACCAGTTCACTGGTAATTTCCTGTTTGTCGTAAAAGCCGACAAACAGGGTTGGCGGCAGGAAGGGCATCCGGCCATAAAACATTGATTCAAAAAGGGGACCAAAAAACAACAACAACAACCACGGTGCCCGAAAAAGGCCAACCCATTCTTTGCGGGTAAAAATGGCCTCTAAAGGTGTTTTTTTGTTTTTTTTAATGCGATGGACTAGCTAAAGGGACGACCTTTGACCTTTACACAAATGGAGGTATTTACAGGAATCATTACATTATTTACAGAGGGTGATATTTACAACAATTACCAACGTGCAGGATTCTCAAATCCGCAACAATATATATATATATATATGTATGTATAATTGCATATATATATATTAAGGTGGCCCAAAAATGAACTGAAAAAAAAATGTTTGAATTCCTATTCTCCTCCACAAGGCTCTTTCTGTTTGATATCACAAAAGAAGCCTACATACAAAAAATCCGGAAGATCGGCCATTATTTAAAGGTCGCGACCTCAAAGTAAAGATCTCTAAATTCGTAATATCAATAATTTTACGTAAACGTAAACCTCTTCTATAACTGACCGACGTGGTCCCTGACGCTGCCCAGCGACCTCCGGAAAGGCCGGTGGCACAGCCCCGTTCGTACCGCGGACAGATGTTAATTGCCGAGCGGTTTTAGCAACCGCGGCACGAACTATTAACAGATACTAGACCTGATTCCTGAACGTTGGCCAAATCGTGCCACAGGTATTCAAGGGGGAAAAGACAAAGACGACGGATGTGAAGAAGAAGAAGAAGACAAAAGGTAGGAAATACGAATATGATTTATTACTACTATTTACAACCAAAAGAAACCAAGGAAGAAGGAAGGATAATAAAATAAAGACAGAAAGAATGGAAGGAGACACAGTGCAAATATTAACTTATTCTAAACAGGCTTAACTTATACCCCAGGACAAGACACACAGAACAAACTCACGTACACAGAAGGATGGAATGGCAGGACTGAAGGACTGGAAGGAGAGAGGAAGGTTCAGCTGGGGCAGATGGTTCGGGCTTGACCCCGCACGGGACGCCGGGCTGGACCTCGACGGCCACCGATGCCACCGATCCTGGTTCCCGCGGGGTAACGGGTCGAAGCTGCCTGGTGGAGCCAACGCTGCCTGGTGGAGTCAAAGCTGCCTGGTGGAGTCAAAGCTGCCTGGTGGAGTCAAAGCTGCGTGGTACTGCTTCTGCCGCGTCTCTCTCTCTCTCCCTGTCTGAGATAACTCCCAAAGGCTTCCGCGCACGCTTTTATTGCCCCTGGGGCGATCAAGCCGCCGGCCTCCAGGACACGCCCATCGGCGAGCTCGCCTCGGCCCTGATTGGCCACGAGGGCCCACCGATCCCACCCCCAGAGGAGGCGTTGGCAAGGCCACGTCTTGTTCCCGGCGCTGGGCCGACTCCTCCCACCGTCTGCTCTGAGATGACCTCGTGGCTAATGGAGTCTTGCAGCGAAAAACCACAACCCCACAGCAGCGGCAGAATGCAGCAAACCGCTCAATGCAGTTGGCAATTGACGAAAGGGGAATGTGAAGGGAATCTACCTTATTTGAATTCGGTGCAATAAAGTGTTAATTAATGGAAGACACAGCCTTAATCTAATACACATAATAAGGAGATAACTACTGAACAAGGAGGAAATCTATGATTGGCTACGTGTGGTATTTGGAATAACTACGGGCACGACCTTTGACATTTATACACAACAAATGGAGGAAGGAGGGTGATATTTTACAATTCATTACACTACAATTAAAAAAAACACAGCAATTCTCAAATCCACAACAATATATATATATATATATATATATATATATATATATATATATATATATATATATATATATATGTTACGGACACGACTTAGATGTTGCTTGACCGAGCGGAATGGCCGCCGTGTTCGCACAGTTTACCTGATTACACTCGAACGTTGGCCGATCGCGCTATGCTAAATCAATGAAGGAAAGGACACAACGGCTGGGATTAAGGCAACGACACAAGGGGTACAGTTCTCAAGACCTCCGGAGGAGGATATAATATTGGTTATGCAGAACGGTTAGATTACACGGCAAGAGGTAAAGCACAGCAAGATGGGCACTTAGACACAGTCTTATCTTATCCCCGACAGACCACAGACAAACGGGACAAGACTGACTTACACAGGGATTGATGGCAAGGAAGGGCAGGCAGTCGATAGCTCAAGGTGCACCTTGGCTCAGGGGCAGAATCGACCCGGTCCGGTCCAGAGATACGGGGAGGTATCGTCGCGCTGGAGGTGGCGTCCTTTTCTCTCCAAGCTGAGGCGCATCTGACGTCACCTCCGTCTTCCTGCGCATGCCCAGCGGGGAGTGACACGCCCTCGGCTCGTTAGCTCCGCCCCAGATGGAATCGGTCCGCCGCTTCTTATTGGGTGCGGGGGGTTACCGGGCTCCGCCCTTGAGGAGGAGCTGACAGTGAGCCCCTGCGCGGTAACCCCGTCGGAGCACATGTCCAATGGCGGCTAACCAAGCCGGAGTGAGGACGCACACTCCCCGCGCCGCCGCCGCTGTTGTTGTTGTAGTTGTTGTTGTTCCATGAGGAAGAGATGCGGGAAGGTATTGGGAGGTCCTAAACTTACTAATGGTGCCATACAATCACATTCTGGTGCAACGAAGAGTCAGAATTAATGGAAACGAGTCCTTAACTGACATAGACTAAGAATAACTAGCAAGATGTCCTATAGTTGTCTACGTGAGATGCGGTGAACCTGGGTACGACATTTAATGGGGGAAAAAGGGGGAGGTCGGGGCTACAGAGTGTTGTTTACAGAAAATGGGACTAGGGAATGGGGGATTGGGGATAGTTGGGGAGTATTGGGGAAATAGGGGAATATTTACAAGCGGATATGGATGGAGGCCAAATCCCATATCCGCAACATTGCACCCTTCTCTACCTCGGGGCGACCCGACCCGATAAATTTTTACCTACGTTAGTGTGGCACTCAGATGTAGTTCCCTCTACTATTAACTCAACCCTGAGTGCGACAGTTTTACAGATGTTCACAATTGAGTAAATATGTCCCCCTGTGACGTTGCACCCTTCTCCTCACAGATACACACCCACAGGATAACCGAATCGCGGAAAGAATCCTCAAACTAAACATACAGCCGGTAGTGAGCATTATTTACACAAGACTACACTGATATTTACACTACGATCCAGGACCTGTTTTTGGAGGAACACATGCAGATGTTATGCATAGAGAGAGCACGCATGCCAGCATCGATACACCAACCCACGAGTGCTCTGTGGCCTTACGGCCTTTAATAATGTGCAGAGCACCCCATCCAAGCACCAAAAGCACCACCCCATCATGTACAGTCAGCACCATCCGGTGCACCAATAAAGTGTTCAACGTCACCGGTGGTGTCGCAGCCGGCCGATGTTCTGCCGCTGGTCTTGCCTTCCTGAAGTGCACTTGGCCTTCTGGCTTCTTTCAAAAATAAAGAAAGGCGCCAACCGCGTCCATTTCTGTATTGTGGTGTCAGGGGTCAACTAAAAGTGGTTCACCTGTATGGCATAGGTGCCACGTTGACCCATAGGTCCATCAACGGGTGGTGCTTGCCCGCAAGAGAACTGCGGTCCATGGTGGGCGGCCACAAAAATTGCGGTCCATATGGTGTATCGATCCAGGCAGCAAGCAGCGAAAGTACAGGCCCACAACTGCGGAGCCAGCACCTCTCTCTCCTCTCTCTCTGCCCCAAAGCCAGATCCTCGGAGGTGGGAGACAAAAAAAGCAGACAAGTGAGTAAGGTGGTAAGGGCGCAAAAGTGCACGCAATACCAGGTAATGCACACTGGGGGCACATGGGAACCAGGTGAGACAGGTACGTTCCTACCGTACGCCCCCCCCCCCCACCAGGTAACCTACATGGCCCCTCCCTTACCCCTTACTGTATCCACAAAACACAACACTACCCATAAACATCTACTTTACAAATCAACAAACGTCCCTACTGTCTTCCCCGTTCCTCCCATAAACCAAATTCGGCTTCTCTCCCTCCTAACCAATCAAATTTGCCATTTCCAACTCCACATCAAAATTTGCCATCACCAATTCAACATCAAAATTTGCCATCACCAATTCATCATCAGTCCCTCCTAAGGAGGGAGAGATGGAATCACCCCAATGTCTCATCCACGTCGTGATGCATCTCACAAATCCACACAGCAATTCTCATTTCCTGCACACAGAACAAAGAAAACACAGGTGTGGAGTCATCCTCACCACAGGTAAGAGGCTGCGTATGGTGCGACAGGTTCATCAATCCTAACTATTTCCTAAATGACTTTAACAACTTTACATTACCCGGGGTCTTTCCCTGCCAATCCATTGGCCAACTTACACTGTGGGTTCTAAACACCAAATTCCCTTTGACCAAACTGTGGTGCTTCTCAATTTGGGGTCTCACTCCCCCGATTCATCACTCGGTGCTCTCGCACAATTTCTGGGCTGTGACGTGTAGCTCTCCCAGCAGGTCTACCCACCTGCACACCTCCACCACTGCAGTTGCCACCCGAGCTTACCTAGCTCCTCACCCTAACCTAACTAACTGGGGAAGGCCCTCTCCTGGCTCTGTCACCCCCTGGTGCCCTCTGGCACTGGGCTACCCGGGTCCGTCCTCCGGATCCTCGGGCCCCATCCACAACTACCGGCTCCCAGAGCCCACCTGCGGCCTCACCTGGCCGACATCCTCACAGTGGTGGAGTGCCCAAACCAACTACACACACTAACAGGCTACACGCCCAGCCATTTCCACAACACTAATGCACCCATCCACAATACCATTCTGCAACCGCACCACAAATGCCAATATCCAACCACAATTTACCTATACCCTCTACCTATTCTTTAAACTACCCTCCCCGGGTACTCGTGAAAAGGGGTCCACTCTTCCCCCATCCACACCTTCGCACCATGCACACCACTCCGTACCACTTACTCCAACTCTCTCCACACCACTCATTCTCTGCTCCATATATTCCACACACCTGTACTTGCACACCTGTGCTCTCACACCTGGTGCCACCTGCACCCTTCTCTCCCCAAGCGCATTCGCGCTGATCCACACACTCACTACTCATCCACTGCTCCACACACCTGTCCAGTTGCACACCTGTGCAATCACACCTGTTCAATTCTCAACCACACGCATCATCTCATCTAACTACTCCCCTCTGAAACTCGCGCTTCCCAGTCGTCCCTTTAAACTATTGCGCTCCCTCGTCATTATAATCCACACTAATCTACCTGCGTCCCCACTACAGGTATCAGTCACTAACTAACCTTAACGTCACCTAATGTCCTCTTCTAGGTCCCTAACAATATAACCTAACCCACCCGGGCTAGTTTTCACTGCCATACACCCCATAATCTAGTGCGCATTTGCCCCACTTTTGTGAGGGATGACAGAGTTGCCATCCCACCACATCGGGCATCTCCCACGACCAATTTTGCACATCAAATTTCAACAAATCAAAAATTTGCCACTCACTACCCATCATCTGCCAATCATTACTGCCAATCCTTTGCCAATCATCAAATTTTGTTTTTTTCTAATTTTGGGTCCAAAACACTAACCTCATCACACAGTCTACTCACTAATGCCTCTCGGTGCGCCAATTAACTTCTAAAGCTCGGCTTCGTACAGCCAAGCCATGAATGCGGGTTGTGTGGTGCCAGCGGCTGGATACGTCCCGCATTCGGTGCAGGGAAGGAGGTTAACCCGGGCCGAGATCCCACACACCACCTTGGCGTGGAGCCATCCAATGTCCCGATCTCGACCTGCCGGCACGTCTCAATAGAAAATGGTCGCCATGACGACCCTTCCTATCGGGCTGCCCGCTCCGCCTAGTGGAGCACGGATGCGGCCGTTCAAAGCGCGGCCCAGCATGGATCGCGTACGGCGGTTCTTTCGAAACCGCCGTAGTTCGGATCCCCGCTGGTCCTCGCGGCACGCGAAGCCCGGCACGCACCGAGGGCCCGATTCGGCTATAAGTCGTTCTAACCTCTAACCCGGTTACCGTCGATGCTTCACCTGCATGCTTACATGCATACGCTACCCCTTTCTTGCTCATACGTGCAGCCGTTTCCATGCTCCTCGTCGTACCTTCTCTAACACACCCAGGTACCCTCATTCCACTCACAGCCTTGGTCACACACCTGACCACCGAACACTTTGGCACACATTCGTTGGTCGCACACCTCACCAACACACCTCTTCGCGCCCCCTCCTCAGTCACCTCCTCTGTGACAATCAGAGGTGTGCCCTCACTCGCACACCCAACCACGTGCCTCACTACCAATTCCAGCGTGCATTCCCACACACGCTCTACCATTCCAGGTGTGCTTCCTTTCTCACCTGTCACAACCAACTCACGCTCCGTGTCACTCTTACTACTCTCACCTCCACTCTTGACAGCGCACTCACCCTTACTCTTGACAGCGCACTCTTTCCTCATACACCCGTCCGTTACACACCTCTCTCGCGCACACTCTTGCGCACACTCTCCCGTCACACCCTCTGTAACACTCACCCCAGGTGTACACTCTTCCTTACTTTTGACAGCGCACTCTTTCCTCATGCACCCGTCCGTTACACACCTCTCTCGCGCACACTCTTGCGCACACTCTCCCGTCACACCCTCTGTAACACTCACCACAGGTGTACACTCTTCCTTACTTTTGACAGCGCACTCTTTCCCCATGCACCTGTCCGTCACACATCTTTCTCGCACACCCTCTCCCGTTACATCCTCTGTAACACTCACCACAGGCGTGCATTCTTCCTTGCCTTTGACAGCGCACTCTTTCCCCATGCACCTGTCCGTCACACACCTTTCTCGCGCACAATCTTGCGCACACTCTCCCGTCACACCCTCTGTAACACTTACCACACCGCGCTTCCATGTGCTCCCTCGCACACGTGCTACGACCGACTCACTCTCGCCAGCACCTTCACTCCTTGGCACGCACTTTTTCCTCACACACCCCAGAGTCGGACTTTCTCGCACACCTCCTTTTTCGCACACCAGACCTGTCGCACACTTCACCAACGGCCTCTCACGAACACCCGGGTCCATCTCGACCCCCAAGCTCATTAAATCACCTGGCGCATCATACGCACGACCATATTGTCACCACTTACACCGGGTCCTCTTCCTCTTCGCTTCTCCTCCATCACCTGCGAATCCCTCATCCGGTTAATGAGCACATCATCACGATCTAAACACAGACTTTGGACCAATTCTTTTACCTCCTCTTTTATCTCTTTCTTATCCCCTCTCCGTCGCTTCTTAATTTCGCTCACCCCTTCTTCCACTTCTTCTAATTTCTGCTTCACCTCTTTTATTTCCCGGTACGTCTCCTCTAGTTCGTCCTCTAAGGCTACCTTGACCGTTTCCATGTGCGTCCTCACCTGCCGGTCCTTCGTCTCCATTACCTCTGTCACCTCGCCAACCTCGTTGTCAGTCCCTCACGTACCATCTGACATTCCCTCTTCGTCGCTATCAAGTCGTTTTTTAGTTCTTTCTGTGTCGCTTTTAACCCTCCTAGTACCGCAGTGTTCCTTTGAACCTGCTCTGTTACTTCTTTTTGTCCCTCCGTCAGCTGTTCCACCTCCTGCATCAGGTCCTCTATGCCCCCTTGTAACTTTACAGTCCCCTTTCTCACCTCCTTCTCCATGTGCTCCTTACAGTGCCTCACCTCCTCGCGCACTCCTCCGACCTCCTCACTCACACCTCTTCTGATCTCTTTTCCCCATCACTTGCATCTCCTGCCCAGATGCCACCCTCATCTGCTCCATTTCCTCCCTGTGAGCATCCAGTTTAGTTTCTACCCCCATTCTGACCCCCTCTATCTGCTGCCCCATTTGTTTAACTTCCCTTTCCGCTTGGTCCCTCATGTCCCTCAATTTGCCTTCCATACTGTTTTCTAACCCCATTAACCCATTTTTCACCTCTTTTATGCCGTTGTCTAACCCCTCAAATTTGTCGTCTAACTCCCCAAATTTCTTGTCTAATCCCTTAAAATTATTGTCTAACCCTCACCGGTACCCCTCGCTTCGTCCCTCATTACCCCCATTTGGCCCTCCAATCGCTCACCCTGAGCATCCATCCGGTTCCCCATTACCCCCAATTGCTCACTCTGCAGTTTGAGGGACGCCTGCATTTGCGCCATAAATTGCTCCATGAGGGCCTGCATTTGGGCCATCCCTCCCACTTGTGCAGCGGGTGCGGCCGCCGTAGCTATGTGCGAGGCGCCATTTTGCGCGCCCGCAACCTCGTGCGCGAGGACGCCATTTTGCGACCCTGCTACCCTCACTGCTTCGCTCTCCTCATGTCCCTCAATTTGGTCCTGGATCGACCCTGCTTCACTCTCCTCTACCGGAACCCAGCCGTCTTGATCTGCCATAGCGCGACTTTCAAAATTCGGGTTTTTATTTTTGTAAAACAAAATCAAATTTCGCCGTTAATAATTTCGAGCGCGTGAAGCGCGCTCCGGGTCCAATCCCACTTCCCGACACCAGTTGTTACGGACACGACTTAGATGTTGCTTTACCGAGCGGAATGGCCGCCGTGTTCGCACAGTTTACCCGATTACACTCGAACGTTGGCCGATCGCGCTATGCTAAATCAATGAAGGAAAGGACACAACGGCTGGGATTAAGGCAACGACACAAGGGGTACAGTTCTCAAGACCTCCGGAGGAGGATATAATATTGGTTATGCAGAACGGTTAGATTACACGGCAAGAGGTAAAGCACAGCAAGATGGGCACTTAGACACAGTCTTATCTTATCCCCGACAGACCACAGACAAATGGGACAAGACTGACTTACACAGGGATTGATGGCAAGGAAGGGCAGGCAGTCGATAGCTCAAGGTGCACCTTGGCTCAGGGGCAGAATCGACCCGGTCCGGTCCAGCAATACGGGGAGGTATCGTCGCGCTGGAGGTGGCGTCCTTTTCTCTCCAAGCTGAGGCGCATCTGACGTCACCTCCGTCTTCCTGCGCATGCCCAGCGGGGAGTGACACGCCCTCGGCTCGTTAGCTCCGCCCCAGATGGAATCGGTCCGCCGCTTCTTATTGGGTGCGGGGGGTTACCGGGCTCCGCCCTTGACGAGGAGCTGACAGTGAGCCCCTGCGCGGTAACCCCGTCGGAGCACATGTTCAATGGCGGCTAACCAAGCCGGAGTGAGGACGCACACTCCCCGCGCCGCCGCCGCTCTTGTTGTTGTAGTTGTTGTTGTTCCATGAGGAAGAGATGCGGGAAGGTATTGGGAGGTCCTAAACTTACTAATGGTGCCATACAATCACATTCTGGTGCAACGAAGAGTCAGAATTAATGGAACGAGTCCTTAACTGACATAGACTAAGAATAACTAGCAAGATGTCCTATAGTTGTCTACGTGAGATGCGGTGAACCTGGGTACGACATTTAATGGGGGAAAAAGGGGGAGGTCGGGGGCTACAGAGTGTTGTTTACAGAAAATGGGACTAGGGAATGGGGGATTGGGGATAGTTGGGGAGTATTGGGGAAATAGGGGAATATTTACAAGCGGATATGGATGGAGGCCAAATCCCATATCCGCAACAATATATATAAAAAAAAAAATATACATATGTATACAATATATATATATATATATATATATATATACATATGTATACAATATATATATATACATATGTATACAATATATATATATATACATATGTATACAATATATATATATATACATATGTATACAATATATATATATACATATGTATACAATATATATATATACATATGTATACAATATATATATATATACATATGTATACAATATATATATATATACATATGCATACAATATATATATATATACAATGTATACAATATATATATATATACATATGTATACAATATATATATATATATATATATGTATACAATATATATATATATATACATATGTATACAATATATATATATATATACATATGTATACAATATATATATATATATATATACATATGTATACAATATATATATACATGTATATATATATATATATATATATATATATATATATATATATATATATAATATATATATATATATATATATATATATATATATATATATACATATATATATATATATATATATATACATATATATATATATATATATATATACATATATATATATATATATATATATATATATATATACATATATATATATATATATATATATATATATATACATATATACATATATATATATATATATATATATATACATATATATATATATATATATATATATATATATATATATATATATATATATATATATATATATATATATATATATATATATATATACATATATATATATATACATATATATATATATATATATATATATATATGTATATGTATATATATATATATATATATATATATATATGTTGGATACTTTCTTACCAATTATATCTACCTATATACTTAGAATTTCCTCGATAACCTTAGAAGAAGAAGAAGACCACTATCTTTTGCATCTTCAGATGCATATGGCTGCCGTTTCGAGGCTATTGGGCACAATCTTGGACTAGTCGCCACTCCAACGCAGGATACTCAAATGGCTCTTTCCAGTAAGCTGGTACTGTACTCATTTTGACAACCTCTGAAGGATGATAGGCTGAGTCATCGCACCTGGTGTTAATTCAACAGCATGACAGGGGCTTCAACTCAGGACCCTGAGATCTAAAGCCAGCCATCTTAACCGTAAAGCCAACACCAGGTGACCTAGCTAACCTTAAATACTGTCGCGCAACTCCGATGAACATCAAAGTTGTGGAGGCCGATTACGAGGCTTTAAACTCCCGAGGCGAAAACTCAATAGCGGATTCCAAATCAAAGCGCGCAAGATGGAGGGGAACGACGAGAGCTCTGCAGCCTTAGCTATTAAAACCAAACACCCAGGAAAACTGCGTTCAGATATATATACAAAAATAATACAAGGATTTATTAAATAAAAGCAAGACAGGAAAAAGCACGCGCCGGTAAATCTAATATCCTAAATCGGGACGTCCCCACACGACTGATAGCAAACACAAAACGAGGGAGATGAATTACGAAAAGAACACGTCACGTCGTTCAAAATGTACGTGGATGCGGGCTTATCTGGTCTTTCGTCGTCTTTGTGGCTGCCGTCCAACACCGCTCCTTCCGGCCCGATTGCACACCACGAGGTCCCTCGCTCCAAGTCCCACAAGGCCGAGCACCATGCACCAAAAGCACCATGCGTCGTCGATCTCCAACGCGAGCATAAACTCCAGAACCAAGAGGAATGGCGAAAAGGGGGAGAGAGAGCGCAGGTGCAACTGCACGCTATGGTTCAAATCCGAGTTCGCTTTCTCCAGACTCTTCCGAACTGAAATGGACCGAACTCACACCGGGACTGAACTTAATTCAGCGCACCTCCGACTGCACTGCTGCAGAACTCAACTCCCTCAACTCGCCTGGCAGCCAACTCAACTCAACTGTACTGCGGGACTGCTCAACTCAACTGTACTGCGGGAAATGGCGTCCGACCCTCGCTAATATCTCTCGCCGATGACGTCACATTGGCGCACTCCTCAGCCAATCCGAGCCTCCCCCGGCTCGCCCACTGCGTCATTGCCACTCTCTCTACTCCTGCCTCTTCTTCATAGCACGTGTTATCCGAGATTGGTAGGCCTTGTGGAGGTGTAAATGGTGGCGGCCGATTGTGGCGGTGTTCCAGCCCGATTTCCCGTCTATTCTCTTCCAAAGTCATGTCAAAGGGGAGGAATTATTTAATGTTGCACTAGGGACCTAACTAAGTGTTTATGTGGTTTGCAGTGCCATAATGGACAAAGGTTTGACTACTAGGTGAGACTCACAGGGGCGTTATCTTTTAATCCCTATCTAATTATCACACGAATCTCCTGGTAGACCCACAATTATACATCTTATCCCGACAAACGCCTAAACATGAAGAACTTATTACAGGTAGATTCCCTATCGTGAGTCGAATACCTACCTATACAGATCTACCTAGCTCTAGAGTTTGCTCTACCCCCAGACATAACAATACGTATAAATTAATTTCCCTTTTGTTTGTGCTTTTTCATTTATCATTTTAATTTTACATCTTATTTATGTGTTGCTGCTCTAAATTTGGTAGATTCATGACATGCACATTCACTTACATTAATTCATGTCCTTAATAAAACAAAACCCTGTTGTCAGAACACAATGTGTTTTCTCACAAATGTTTTCTCAAAATTTTAGTTATTTTTCCGAAGAAAGTTAAAAGTAACACGAATCATGTGGTTGATGTTTTTCTCAGACCAGCGCCCATGCCGCTACCTCAGCAACTACATTCGGTGCATGCAGAAAGAAGGTGGAGGGAATTGGCAGAATTGCAGCACCCACAAGCCACAAGTCTGAACAGTGAACACATGGCCTGTGCATAGTGGAAGGCTTGGCTGACTTTAAGTAGGCCCAAAAAGATACAGGGTTTGGAAGGAGTTGAGAAAGATTTTAATGATGATGTTGAACAGAGAAGGCAACTGCACATAATGGGGAGGAAGAATGGATGCTTTCAGTCAAACATATTTTATATTGTGGCTGGTGTGCTTAACCCTTTCCCTGTCAGAGAGTGTGCATGACATGTTCGTGTTTTACATTTGAATTTTACATACGAGCAACAGTACCTGCCCTATGGGCGGGTTTTCAATTGGGAGGCCCAAATGAAAAGGCAAAATATCAGAAATTGAAGGCTTTTTATTTTAAACGTTTTATATAAACATCCGTTAAATCATATCACACGCAAATCATCAAAATCTAAATAGTATTTGTAGAATTTCAATAAAAACCACATCACTGTTCATATCGGTAAATATTATTCCATCGTGTTAGGAAAAACTGGAAAATTGGAAAAATTTGGAAAACAATATAGCCTATTTTACTCCAGGGGGTCCCAAGATTACCAACCCAAAATTTTGTTGCGATCGGTTCAGCCGTTTTTGCGGTACCTGGGAACAGACGGACAGACGGACCGACATTTGGTGAATTCTAGTAAGATTAACCATTCATCCATCAACTGGAGAGTTCATAGAACACATTACCCGATGCTGTCTTTAAAAAATTGAACATGGGTGGGGTCTACGATTGGCAAATATGATTGGTTGTGATGAGGTAAAATGCCGTAACATTTTGTCCGAGTACTGCTAAAGTTAAGGGTTTTGAAAGTGCCAAAAGGCGATTTGTGTTCTACAGTGATCAAGTTTTAGGTCAGGTCAGTCTTTTGGGACTACCACTGGTAACATGTAACCCAATGCTACCTGCCTCATGGTCGGGATGTCGGCAATTAAACTGACACTCCTCACTGGATTTACTAGTGCGGTGGGTGACTGTGACACCCTGTCAGTACCAAAAACAACACCTGGCAAAGGACAGATGAGATCCCACAGGGAGCCAACGGCCATCCAATAAGGAGATGGTCCTAAAAAAACACACATTCGGTTTGCACCTGTTCAAGTTATACCAAGAAAACTTTTTAAATGGTACGTGCTGCTTCCTTGCTTGAAAACGATAGAGCACGGACAATCCCCATCTGTTGGCATCTATAGGGAGGAGGAAATTCCTCTTGAGGAAATGCCCCACTGAGTACGGTGAGAAATGCGGCGCCATTGTTATGACGTCGCTGGTACCCAGAGTATCCTTGGAAGTGACGGGAGTGACGACACTTCCCCCAAGCTCAGTGGCTGTGTTGAGTGTTTGTGTCATCATTGTGTCCGTGTGTCCATGTGTGTGTGTGTATGTGTGTGTGTATGTGTGTGTGTGTGAGCTCTATTACGAGCCTTAGCCCAAGTATAAAAAAAAGCATTTAATTAAATTTAAATGAAATAAGACTTTAAAGGTCATCGAAAAAAATTGCCTAAGTTTACCGCTGTTGATGCAGCGTCGTTTACACCACCTTATTTAACATGTTACATTAGTTACTCGTGCCTGTTGTTTGTGTCCTTCATGACATCCTTAAAACATTAAGTTTCCTGCTTGTAATGATTGTCAATTTTGTTTGCCTGCCAGATGGGCAAGCTGAGTAAAAGAAAATATATACAGGTGAGCCAGAAATATCGTCATTTTTAACACTCGTGTAAAAGTAATAAAAAGTTGTACTTCAAAACAAATCTTTGACAAGAAAGTGAAGTCCATAACATGCCATTTATTTCTGGAAAAGAACATCTTGGAGATGCGCACCTTAAGTCCATTACGTCTGACACATTCCTCCAATCTTGGACACCAATTATTCATGACGTTCTGCAACATGGCCAAGCATTCCCTCACAAAAATTATTGCAGGCAATCTCATCATCTTGGCTTAATTCCGAGACAGTTTGAATTTTATCGGGATAAAATTTTAAATCCTTATGCAATATGCGGCTGGAATACGTGTGAGAAATTCTTAAGGCTGATGCATGCTTTCGGCTGGAGCGATGCGGACTTCTAAAAACTGACTCCCTTACACGCTCAACGTTTTGTGCCATTCTTACTGATTTGGGTGCTCCTGGCAGTTTCTCTTTTAAAGTTGAAGAGGTCCTCTCAAACTTCTGAACCCATAACTTGATAGCACGAACAAACGGCACATTTCCATGACGTTGAACATTGAAATGGAGTTTGAATTGACGTTGTGCAGCAGAATTGACGTTGATCATTATTCTTGTAAAAAGCTTTGATAGCGAAAGCGTGTTCTTCACCCGACAAGGTTGACCAGGTTCTTCACCCACGTGGTCACTCAAGTGTTCTGCCTGCAAAAAATAAAACGAAATCAGTAAAAAATAAAAAAGAATAAAAATGCATGTTATGTACTTCAGTATCATGAATGAATTTATTTTGAAAAACAATTTTTTATTTCCTTCACATGAATTTCAAAAATGACCATATTTCTGGCTCACGCTGTATGTATACAGTCACGTGAAAAAGTAAGTACAGCCCATGTAAAGTTTTGACTTTCTCAACATATTTCAACATACAGCTATATGATCTTCATTTCAACAATATTGAGAGATAAAGGTGATATAATATAACAAATATCATGAAACATTTACATTTTGTAGTCCATTGTATAATTTAATTAAACATAAATGCAAATTTCGCATGTGGAAAAAGTAAGTACACCCCTACATTTATCACTACTTCAAATACCTAAAATTAGAATCAGGTGAACCAGCTCAGGTGCAAATGATTAGAACATCGTTGGAGAGGATCTTGGAGGTACCTGTCTTATTTAAACCGCAGACTTTTAGTTTGGTTTGCTCTTTGTTGTTGAAGTGTGCGGCGTCACCATGCCTAGATCAAAAGAGCTCTCTGAGGCCTTCAGAAAGAAGGTTATAGATGCCTACGAGTTTGGGTATGGATTTAAAAAGATCTCCAAACAATTTGAAATCAATCATTCGACTGTCCAGAAGATCATCTACAAGTGGAGAAGATTCCAAACAACTGCCAACTTGTTCAGACCAGGCCACCCCAGCAAGTTCAGCCCGAGAGCAGACCGCAAGATGCTGAAAGAAGTCTCGAAGAACCCCAGAATGTCATCACGGGACCTACAGGTAGCTCTTTCCACTGTTGATGTCAAAGTGCACGAGTCTACCATTAGAAAGAGGCTGCACAAATTTGATCTACAAGGGAGGTGTGCCAGGAGGAAACCTTTGCTGTCCAGAAAGAACATCAGGGCAAGACTAAAGTTTGCCAATGAACACCTAGGCAAAGACCAGCACTTCTGGAACTATGTGCTCTGGACAGATGAGTCAAAGGTAGAGCTATTTGGCCACAGTACCAGAAGACATGTTTGGCGAAACCAAAGACAGCATTTGACCACAAGAACCTGATACCAACTGTAAAGCATGGTGGTGGAAATATTATGGTTTGGGGCAGCTTTGCTGCATCAGGGCCTGGGCAGCTCACCATCATAGAATTCACTATGAATTCTTCATTGTACCAGAGGGTGCTTGAGGATAATGTGAGGCCATCTGTCAGAAAGTTGAAGCTCAACCGAAGGTGGACCTTGCAACATGACAATGACCCTAAACATACCAGTAAATCCACCAAGGAATGGCTGAAAAGAAAGAAATGGAGGGTTCTGGAATGGCCAAGTCAAAGCCCGGCTCTAAATCCCATCGAGATGTTGTGGGGGGATTTGAAACGAGCTGTGCATGCAAGAAACCCCTCAAACATCGCACAGCTGAAAGAATTCTGCATGGAGGAGTGGGCAAAAATTTCTCCCAGTCGATGTGAGAGACTGGTAGACAGTTATGAGAAATGCCTACTTGAGGTTGTTTCTGCCAAAGGAGGCAATACCACCTATTAGAGCCAAGGGTGTACTTACTTTTTCCACATGTGAAATTTGCATTTATGTTTATTTAAATTATACAATGGACTACAAAATGTAAATGTTTCATATTTGTTACATTATATCACCTTTATCTGTCAATATTGTTGAAATGAACATCAAATAGCTGCATGTTGAAATATGTTGAAAAAGTCAAAACTTTACATGGGGTGTACTTACTTTTTCATGTGACTGTGTGTATATATATATATATATATATATATATACTAGCTGAGGTACCCGGCTTCGCCCGGGTTGAATAAGAATAAGACAAATATATGATGAAAAGAACATGTATATTTTAGAGCAATATCACAGTACATTGCCTGCATGACGTTTTGTTAATTTTCAATTTCTCAAAACCTCTGGGTATACAACATTTCTGGTTTTCTTACTTGGTGCCAAGACAAAGATTGCTTGGTGTTCCAACCCTCGAGCAGCCCATGTACATCTGGCCATGGGCAAACACTTGTTCTGTGAAGTTCAGGCCTACAACCTTCATCGATTGCCCCTGTGCCTTGTTGATGGACATAGCAAAACATAGCCTGATGGGGAACTGAATCCTCTTGAAGGAGAATGGAAGGTCAGGTGGAATAAGTGGTATCCTTGGAATGAATACTTTCTCTCCTCTGTATTGTCCTGAGAGGATGGTTGCCTCTAGGACATGCGGCATCATTTGCTGGATTGTCAATCGTGTTCCATTACACAGCTTTGGTGGATGAAGATTCCTTAGAAGCATGATTGGTGCTCCCACCTTGAGAATCAACCTGTGTGTTGGGAGTCCTTGAGAAACTGAAGTTTGAGAAAACTTTGTTTTGAAAAAAAAAAAAAACTGAAAAAAAAAAGTCCTGAAGACTGTTGAGAAACTCAGTTGGGAAGTTTACTGCCTGATCTTCATCTGTCACTTTGTCAAGAGAATCATAATTTCTTTCATGACCGGGAAGTTGGTGGAGGAGCAAATTGTTGATCTCTTGAACAGCATTTTTCTTGGGGGCCAAAATGGCTCTTTCGGCAAGCCATGATGAGTCCTGGAACTGGGTCTCCATATTGGGAAAGACCTTTTTGATCAAGTCATCTTTTGTTTCAACAAACTGTCCAAATGGTAGAATTATTTGTTCTGATGCATCTTGAGGGTATAGGCCATTGCCAACTTTCAAAAGCTGGCTTGAGAACGCCCCTGCAGTGTTGTCACCACGAAGGTGGACTCTCATGTTGGTATTCAGGGTAAGTCTTTGCACATGTGGCCAGAGGAGATAAGAAGACTTGATACAGGCCTTGACTTGATCTGCTCTTGTGCCCCGTTGGATGACTGGGAGAGTCTGACGAAATTCTCCAGCCAGAACAGTTGTCACACCACCCATGATTTTCTTGTTGTTGCGAATATCTTGGAGTGTTCTGTTCACTGCTTCGAATGCCTGCTTGTGGTTCATAGTAGCCTCATCCCAGATGATGATTTTGCACTGTTGAAGGATCTTGGCGTTTGCTGAATTCTTGCTAATGTTGCAGGTTGGGGTGTCTTGCTTGGTCAAATCCAAAGGCAGTTTGAAAGTTGAGTGTGCTGTCCTTCCTCCTTCAAGAAGTGTAGCTGCAATTCCACTTGAGGCCACAGCCAGAGCAATTTCCGACTTTTGACGAACCTTGGCCAGGATGATATTAATGAGGAATGTTTTTCCTGTCCCGCCAGGAGCATCGAGGAAGAATATCTTGCCAGCATCATCATCAACACTCTTCAGGATAGAAGTAAAGGCTTGCTGTTGGTCCTCAACCATTCTTGGGACATTCTGCTCTACAAATGTGGTCAGCTCTTCCATGTTGTAGTTTGTTTCCCTCAGAAGCTCCTGAGCCATTCCCTCAATGCAGACAGTAGGGATGGTGTTGGATGGGTGTTGAGCTGTGCTCGGCTTCCGTCAGACGTGACACTTTGCATTCAGGCCAAAGCATTGAATTTTCGTCTCATCAGACCACAGAATCATTTGCCTCATGCTCCCAGTCTTTCATAAGCCCTTTTGCAAACTCCAGGTGTGCTGTCATGTGCCTTTTTCTCAGGAGTGGCTTAACCAAAAAAAATTTCCAACAGTTGAAATAATTATTGTTTCCAACAGTTGAAATTTAATGGAATTCGAATTCGAATAAAATCTCAACTAAAAAAAACAACCGTTTATTCGTTCTTGGCGTGAAAAAATGGCGCGCATTTTGTCATTATGTGCGACTTTACGTCACTCCTACAGACGTGAAAACATGTTTTCCTTAAAATATATATTTAAAATAAATAAAATAGTACATAAATTAACAATAAAAGAAGCTAAAAAACAATTTAAAATACAATAAAAAGCACATTAAAAATATATAAATATGTACGTACAGTATACTGTACGTACGCGCAACTGCCGATTCTCATTCAAAACAGAGGCGACGTACAGTATTCCTTTACTGTGTCTGTGTTAGCCATGGGTCCGAAGAAGGATAATGCTAGTGTTTCCAAGCGTAATGTGGTTACGATGGACGATAAGTTAAATCTGATTAAAAGGTATGGAAAAGGTGGAAAAGTGTCGGTGATAGCGCATAGACCTTATCGCGAATCGGAACCGCAATGCGTCATGGGATCGGAAAGGGGCAATAGCGCCGCCACAAACTACACCATGGAATTGCAGCTGGCCCGGTTTTTTAAACCATTGATATTAAAATAAAACGTAGCCTATAACCACCGGAATTTTATGCTGATTCCGAATCTGTGTCTAAAACTTTTCTCCGATGTGTAGTTTTTGAGTTATAAGCGGACATCCAGACAGACAGACACTCCTCCTTTATATATATATATATATATATATATATACATATATATATATATATATATATATATATTTAAAGTGTTCAGACACTCCTGACACCAGAAATTGTTATGGCCAGGGTTCGGGTCTACGACGAAGAGGAGGCCTCCGTTCCCTCCCGAAATTACTGGACCTGTGGCTGCCACACACGAATAACTTTGTACTTCAGCAGGTTGCGAACCAGCAACTACCAACTCCAATTGGACCGCCGCACGATACCTGTACCACGTGACGGTTTCAATCAGGGAACGTCCCTTCCTTCCAGCAGTACACCACTTTAGACAGCCGAGCGAAAACCATTGGTAACTGCCAGAGTAATGCTAATTTTGTTACGGCCGATATTTAATCTGTGTGCGAGCAATGGTGGATCAATGGAGGAAAAGACAATCATGGACAGAAAGAAAAGGGAAACGTTTAACGACTAGATTTATTTACAAATATTTATATTGAAACTATTCAATGGGAAAGAAAATGGGACAAGAAGCAGAAACTTCGCTTATTCTATGCCTTATTACGATTATAACAAATAAACACTACACGGGCCCAGCACACATTCATGGGGGAGTGAGAGGGGAAAATGAACGTTGGAAACCTGTTAACACAAAGGCCACGATGTTCCAGATGCCTCTCCTCACGACGACCTTGGCCCTGATGTCGCCACCGAGCAGCAAGAGCCGGTAATGGTGATCCCAGCACAAACACGAGCAGGTAAAGGTGATTCTCAGTAAGAACACTAGCAGATAGTCCCAGCACGAACATGAGCAGGCAAGGTCGATCGTCAGCACGGACTTGGGTAGGTGAAGGTCCGCACGTGCAGGTGAACAAAATCCCATGCGAAGAGGAGTGCCAATGAAACGTGTTCAGACACAAGGTCCAGTGTGAAAGAGAGTAATGCAGGCACGTGCTGAGGCCTGTGAGAGGGTCCGACCAAAAGAGGGAATCCAACCACGTGTGCTTCCAACAAGGTCCAATGTGAAAAGAGCCAGTCATGTGCAGAGCTAAGTGAACCCGGCAGAGAGAGAAAACAATGCAGGCACGGAGAGAGAGCGAGAGCGAGAGCGTGAGAGAGAGAGGGAGGAGAGAGAGAGAGAGAGAGAGAGAGAGAGAGAGAGAGAGAGAGAGAGAGAGAGAGAGAGATAGAGAGAGAGAGAGAGAGAGAGAGAGCGAGATATGCACAGAGGCCTGTGAGAGCGTTCGGTCGAGAGCAGATGCACACGTGCTGAATCAACCAAGCAAAAAAAGGAGAGAGATAAAAACACGTGTGCAAGGCCTTTTCGTCAGGGTCCTGGCAAGGGATGGGGGAGAGTTCTTCGAGGGTGTCCTGGCTCCCGATTGGTGGAGCCCGTCACTCCGCCCCCTCAATCTCCCCCAAAGTTTCTCAGGCCCTGATTGGTGGAGTGTAGCTTCCCCTGCCCCCACAAACTCTCTCAAAGGAACTTTAACCTGGTGCTTTGATGGTGTGCCTTTGAGCCTGCATGCACTGCCTGGTAAATTAACCCTTACTAGCAACGGTACCCGCCCTATGGGCGGAACTTCAATTGGGAACCCCAAATGAAAAGGCAAAATATCAGAAGGCTTTTTTTATTTTAAACGATTCATATAAACATCCGTTGAATCATATCACGTGCAAATCTTCAAAATCTAAACAGTATATGGCGCCCAATTTGAAAAAAAGATTGAATTCTGCAAAACGGAAGCGGCGCTACACGTCTTTCTCAGTCGCACGTTTATGTGTGAAGAGTGCGTGCCGAATCTGTAACATGGAAGCGGCCGCTACACCTGTTTCTCAGTCACTTTGCACACGCTGCCGTGTTACTTCAGAGCCGCACATTTATATAGGAAGAGTTCGTCAGGAGTCGATGTACTCTCTCCTGGTACGTAGAATTTCAACAAAAGCCACATCACTGGTCATATCGGCAAATATTATTCCATAGTGTTTGGAAAAACTGGAAAATTTGCAGAAATTGGAAAAACAATATAGCCTATTTTACTCCCTGGGGTCACAAGAATACCCACCCAAAATATCGTTGCGATCGGTTGAGCCGTTTTTGCGGTACCTTCAAACGGACAGACCGAAATTTGGTGAATTATAGTAAGATGATTGGAGGGCCTGCCTTTCCCTCTCCCCAACACGTAAAGACATACTAACCCGAAATAAGGGGAAGGGGATAAGATATGGTCTGCTATGAAATAACTATTTTAAGGGACCTGTATGGTGGTTGCCATTACTTTTTAGTGGTTTCCCAAAACCGCAACAATATATATCTCATAGTTGTCCTTGTATGCACAATCAAGATAAATTCATAAACAAAGGACTGTTAAACGGAAGGTTTGTTTTCCGATTCATGATTCGATTCACGTTCAAACTAGAACGGCACTCAGTGGTGAGCACAACTCTGCCAGGTGGACAGTTTACGTTTTGTATCCCAGAATAGACCAGAAAATCACAATACAGAATCACATTTAATCAAAATCATCCATCCACACATTTTTGTGATATCCTGCTATGTATCGTTTTTGGTCCTATCTCCCAATGGTGAAGAATCACCTAGAAAATTCTAGTAGCCGGATCCGAATCCGGATCTTCACCAAAATCGAATCATTTCGTCCTTTCCGAAAGAAAATTGCTGGAATGTATGAAGCTTAATGGACTGCTCCATTCACATTGAAATATCTCAACCTCCCCAAATAACATTGTGCGATATGAAATACTGAAAAAAAGGAATGCAGTTTGATGAGCTGTGACTTCCCTTTTTATGGAAGTGGTCAGAATGTTGCCTGCTTCCAAATGGCCAAGTAGCTTGCAGGAGTGTCTTTTCATATAACCATAGTCCCTTCATTGCCCTTGCTTCGACTTGTCTAGTCGGGGAAGGCCAAACAATTTGATGTAATTTACTTCGGCCTTGTCGAGGATAACAACTTGAGCAATGGAAAATCGGTACTCTTATGACTGGATATTTTCATTGTGATGACAAACACAAACACTATGACAAATATTTTGGTGAAAAATTTCAAGGACATGACAAAGACTTCAGGAATCTGATTTGTGTAGCCACAATCAAATTTAGCATATTTGGATAAAAACATGTTAATCTTAAAAATATGAATAAGCTGTCTGTAACAATCCTTCCCACCGATTGGTAGGACAGCTGCCCTGACTCCACCCACAATTGTCACTTCGATGCATATTAAATTTACGATAATGCGTGTTTTCAGTGTTTTTAAGGCTTTTATGTGAAAACAAATATGGCGGCAGAACCACGTGACCAATGACATCTACATTATTTTTTCTCTCCACCAATATATCCCGACATGATGCTCAAGAAATTTCATCATGATTGGATGAGGTTTTGTACCTGTTGAATTATGATGTCATAATGGAGGCACTTATGACATCATCATTAACATATGTTATTCCACATGGAGAGTTCTTTGCAATGAGCCATGCATCAATTTTTGCTATGCATCGCTTTGGGAGATATGGAGGTCCAAAGTTTTTCGGTTTTTCCAAGATGGCGGCCGAACCACGTGACCGATGACGTCATCATTAAAAAAAATTCCCCACAAATTTATCCCTAGATGACGCTCAATAAATTTCATCTTGATCGGATGAAGTTTTGTGCTTGTCATGACCTGTCAGACATCCAACCCTGATTCGATCGTGTTTTTCGTGACGTCACAAATGGCCTAAAGGGTTGAATATTTAATAAATACTATTTCAATGAGGAAATGAATAAATATGCAATGCCGATGTAACAATTTGCCATTTTGCTTCGAAGAACGGGAATAAAGGGGGAGGAGCGTGTTATGTCTGGTTGAGGACTTTGGATTTCAATGTAACGTAACAGCCGCCATGTTGGTGTTCACTGTGATGCGAGGCCAAACACGCCTCAGGATGTCATATTCACAATCACTACGCACTCCCGATACGATTAATCATTGTAAAACTACAAAAGCGACAGGTAAAAGGATTTTGAGCCGATAGTTGTTACGGCATTGTGAAGATCGGTCTCAGCGCCATCAAGCCAGCGGTCTGTTAACTTATACACCGCCCAAATAGCTATGTGGCATTCTCTGCAGCAGAGATTTAACCGAGAATTTGGAAATTTGTCCGAGGTAATTATTTACTCGATATACGCAGCAGGAAGAAGGTAATTGTTTCAGGGTGGTTTTTTGTCACATATTCTTTCTGCATATCTCGCAGGACTTGAGTTGGATAGGTGATTGTGACAGGCCATGCCATGAGCTGCACATGGACACGTCTTTTCCACATATCTCGGGGAATTGTGAGTTGTACAGGCGACCGTGATGGGCCATGACCTACACAAGGTCACATTTCATTTCCACATATCTCGCGGGATTGTGAGTTGTGCAGGCGACCATGATGGGCCAGGACCTGCACAAGGTCACATTTCATTTCCACATATCTCGGGGATTGTGAGTTGTACAGGCGACCGTGATGGGCCAGGACTTGCACAAGGTCACATTTAATTTCCACATATCTCGCGGGATTGTGAGTTGTGCAGGTGACCGTGATGGGTGGGAAGAGGGTTTGAAGACTTGAAGTGGGGAGGGGATTGGCATAAGGTCTTTGGCCGAGGTCATTATTTCCTTTTAACGATGTGTGTACATCCATCAGGAAGAAGATAATTGGTTTGGGTCGTTTATTGTCACATTTTCCGCCTATTTCGTGGGATAACGAGTAGGAAAAGTGACCATGATGGGTGGGGAGGGGGTTTGAACGCTTGGAGTGGGGAGAGGATTGATGCCTTAGGGTTGAGAGGAGGTAGGTAAGGACATGGGGTTTGTGAGAAGGGTGTGGGGTGAGTTGAGGGCTTGAAATCACATTTTACATTCCGTGGAATTTGCACGGATCCCTGCTAGTCTTCATGACTCTAGTACAAAAGGGTTTTAAAGGGTTCCAAAGCACAATTCTAAAGGGTTCTATAAAGGGCAATTCTAAAGGATTCTAAATGCTAATCCTAAAGGGTAATTCTAGAGGGTTATATAAAGAGTAATTCCGCAGGGTTATAAATGCTAATTCTAAAGAGTAATTCTAGAGGATTATATAAAGGGTAATTCTAGAGGGTTATATAAAGGGTAATTCTAGAGGGTTACATAAAGGGTAATTCTACAGGGTTCTAAATGCTAATTCTAAAGGGTAATTCTAAAGGGTAATTCCAAAGGGTATTTCTAAAGGGTAATTCGAAAGGGTAATCCTAAATAGTAATTCTAAAGGGTAATTCTAAATCGTAATTCCAAAGGGTAATTCTAAATGGTAATTCTAAAGAGTATTTCTAAAGGGTATTTCTAAAGGGTAATTCTAAATAGTAATTCTAAATCGGAATGCTAAAGGGTAATTCTAAAGGGTAATTCCAAAGGGTAATTCTAAAGAGTAATTCTAAAGGTTAATTCTAAATCGTAATTCTAAAGGGTAATTCCAAAGGGTAATTCTAAAGAGTAATTCTAAAGGGTAATTCTAAATCGTAATTCTAAATGGTAATTCTAAAGGGTAATTCTAAAGGGTAATTCTAAATCGTAATTCTAAAGGGTAATTACATAAAGGGTTACATAAAGGGTAATTCTACAGGGTTCTAAATGCTAATTCTAAAGGGTAATTCTAAAGGGTAATTCCAAAAGGGTAATTCTAAAGGGTAATTCTAAAGGGTAATTCTGAAGGGTAATTCCAAAGGGTAATTCTAAAGGGTAATTCCAAAGAGTAATTCTAAAGAGTAATTCTAAATCGTAATTCTAAAGGGAAATTCTAAAGGGTAATTCCAAAGAGTAATTCTAAATCGTAATTCTAAAGGGTAATTCTAAAGGGTAATTCTAAAGGGTAATTCCAAAGAGTATTTCAAAATCGTAATTCCAAAGGGTAATTCTAAAGGGTAATTCCAAAGAGTAATTCTAAATCGAAATTCTAAAGGGTAATTCTAAAGGGTAATTTTAAAGGGTAATTCCAAAGAGTAATTCTAAATCGTAATTCCAAAGGGTAATTCTAAAGGGTAATTCCAAAGAGTAATTCTAAATTGTAATTCCAAAGGGTAATTCCAAAGAGTAATTCTAAATCGTAATTCTAAAGGGTAATTCTAAAGGGTAATTCTAAATCGTAATTCTAAAGGGTAATTCTAAAGGGTAATTCCAAAGAGTAATTCTAAATCGTAATTCCAAAGGGTCATTCCAAAGGGTAATTCTAAAGGGTAATTCTAAAGGATAATTCCAAAGGGTAATTCTAAATCGTAATTCTAAAGGGTGATTCTAAAGGGTCATTCGAAAGGGTAATTCTAAATCGTAATTCTAAAGGGTAATTCTAAAGGGTAATTCCAAAGGGTAATTCTAAATCGTAATTTCAAAGAGTAATTCCAAATCGTAATTCTAAAGGGGAATTCCAAAGGGTAATTCAAAATCGTAATTCTAAAGGGTAATTCTAAAGGGTCATTCCAAAGGGTAATTCTAAATCGTAATTCTAAAGGGTAATTCTAAAGGGTAATTCCAAAGAGTAATTCTAAATCGTAATTCCAAAGGGTCATTCCAAAGGGTAATTCTAAAGGGTAATTCTAAAGGATAATTCCAAAGGGTAATTGTAAATTGTAATTCTCAAGGGTAATTCTAAAGGGTCATTCCAAAGGTTAATTCTAAATCGTAATTCTAAAGGGTAATTCTAAAGGGTAATTCCAAAGGGTAATTCTAAATCGTAATTCCAAAGAGTAATTCCAAATCGTAATTCTAAAGGGTAATTCTAAAGGGTAATTCGAAAGGGTAATTCCAAAGGGTAATTCTAAATCGTAATTCTAAAGGGTAATTCTAAAGGGTAATCCCAAAGGGTAATTATAAAGGGTAATTAATATAATATATATATATATATAACCACCTTTAGAGGCCATTTTTCCCCGCAAAGCGGGGGTTGGCCTTTTTCGGGAACCGTGGTTGTTGTTGTTTTTCGGTCCCCTTTTTGAAGCAATGTTTAACGGCCGGGTAATTCTAAAGGGTAATTCTAAAGGGTAATTCTAAATCGTAATACTAAAGGGTAATTCTAAAGGGTAATTCTAAAGGGTAATTCTAAAGGGTAATTCTAAAGGGTAATTCTAAAGGGTAATTCTAAAGGGTAATTCTAAAGGGTAATTCTTAAGGGTAATTCTAAATCGTAATTCTAAAGGGTAATTCCAAAGGGTAATTCTAAATTGTAATTCTAAAGGGTAATTCTGAAGGGTAATTCTAAAGGGTAATTCTAAAGACTAATTATAAAGGGTAATTCTAAATCGTAATTCTAAAGGGTAATTCTAAAGGGTAATTCTAAAGGATAATTCCAAAGGGTAATTCTAAATCGTAATTCCAAAGTGTAATTCCAAATCGTAATTCTAGAGGGTAATTCTAAAGGGTAATTCCAAAGGGTAATTCCAAAGGGTAATTCCAAAGGGTAATTCCAAAGGGTAATTCTAAATCGTATTTCTAAAGGGTAATTCTAATGGGTAATTCTAAATTGTAATTCTAAATCGTAATTCTAAAGGGTAATTCCAAAGGGTAATTCTAAAGGGTAAATCTAAAGGGTAATTCTTAAGGGTAATTCCAAAGGGTAATTCTTAAGGGTAATTCTAAAGGGTAATTCTAAATCGTAATTCTAAAGGGTAATTCCAAAGGGTAATTCTAAATCGTAATTCTAAAGGGAAATTCTGAAGGGTAATTCTAAAGGGTAATTCTAAAGACTAATTATAAAGGGTAATTCTAAATCGTAATTCTAAAGGGTAATTCTAAATCGTAATTCTAAAGGGTAATTCTAAAGGGTAATTCAAAATCGTAATTACAAAGGGTAATTCTAAATGGTAATTCTAAATCGAAATCCCAAAGTGTAATTCTAAAGAGTAATTCCAAATCGTAATTCTCAAGGGTAATTCTAAATCGTAATTCCAAAGGGTAATTCTAAATCGTAATTCTAAAGGGTAATCCCAAAGTGTAATTCTAAAGGGTAATTCTAAATCGTAATTCTAAAGGGTAATTCTAAAGTGCAATTCTAAATCGTAATTCTAAAGGGTAATTCTATATCGTAATTCTAAATCGTAATTCTAAAGGGTAATTCTAAACAGTAATTTTAAAGGGCAATTCTAAAGGGTAATTCTAAAGGGTAATTCTAAAGGGTAATTTTAAAGGGTAATTCTAAAGAGTAATTCTAAAGGGTAGTTCTAAACAGTAATTTTAAAGGGTAATTCTAAAGGGTAATTCTAAAGGGTAATTCTAAAGAGTAATTCTAAAGGGTAATTCTAAAGGGTAATTCTAAACAGTAATTTTAAAGGGCAATTCTAAAGGGTAATTCTAAAGGGTAATTCTAAAGGGTAATTCTAAATCGTAATTACAAAGGGTAATTCTAAATGGTAATTCTAAATCGTAATCCCAAAGTGTAATTCTAAAGAGTAATTCCAAATCGTAATTCTCAAGGGTAATTCTAAATCGTAATTCCAAAGGGTAATTCTAAATCGTAATTCTAAAGGGTAATTCTAAATCGTAATCCCAAAGTGTAATTCTAAAGAGTAATTCCAAATCGTAATTCTCAAGGGTAATTCTAAATCGTAATTCTCAAGGGTAATTCTAAATCGTAATCCCAAAGTGTAATTCTAAAGAGTAATTCCAAATCGTAATTCTCAAGGGTAATTCGAAATCGTAATTCCAAAGGGTAATTCTAAATCGTAATTCTAAAGGGTAATCCCAAAGTGTAATTCTAAAGGGTAATTCTAAATCGTAATTCTAAAGGGTAATTCTAAAGTGCAATTCTAAATCGTAATTCTAAAGGGTAATTCTATATCGTAATTCTAAATCGTAATTCTAAAGGGTAATTCTAAACAGTAATTTTAAAGGGCAATTCTAAAGGGTAATTCCAAAGGGTAATTCTAAAGGGTAATTCTAAAGAGTAATTCTAAAGGGTAATTCTAAACAGTAATTTTAAAGGGCAATTCTAAAGGGTAATTCTAAAGGGTAATTCTAAAGGGTAATTCTAAAGAGTAATTCTAAATGGTAATTCTAAATCGTAATCCCAAAGTGTAATTCTAAAGAGTAATTCCAAATCGTAATTCTCAAGCGTAATTCTAAATCGTAATTCCAAAGGGTAATTCTAAATCGTAATTCTAAAGGGTAATCCCAAAGTGTAATTCTAAAGGGTAATTCTAAATCGTAATTCTAAAGGGTAATTCTAAAGTGCAATTCTAAATCGTAATTCTAAAGGGTAATTCTATATCGTAATTCTAAATCGTAATTCTAAAGGGTAATTCTAAACAGTAATTTTAAAGGGCAATTCTAAAGGGTAATTCCAAAGGGTAATTCTAAAGGGTAATTCTAAAGAGTAATTCTAAAGAGTAATTCTAAAGGGTAATTCTAAAGGGTAGTTCTAAACAGTAATTTTAAAGGGTAATTCTAAACAGTAACTTTAAAGGGTAATTCTAAAGGGTAATTCTAAAGGGTAATTCTAAAGGGTAATTCTAAAGAGTAATTCTAAAGGGTAATTCTAAAGGGTAGTTCTAAACAGTAATTTTAAAGGGTAATTCTAAACAGTAACTTTAAAGGGTAATTCTAAAGGGTAATTCTAAAGGTTAATTCTAAAGGGTAATTCTAAAGGGTAATTCTAAACAGTAATTTTAAAGAGTAATTCTAAAGATTTCGAAAGGGCTTCGTTCGTTCTCGGCTTTGCCTATTTCATATTACAAATGCCAAACTGAACCGCTTCCTTCGGATACCGGTACAATTTTTAAAATCCAGTTGTGGGGATTTTCTGCAGTGCTACCTTTCATAGGTACATTGTTACTGCCTTTTCCAAGTTTCCTTTTCGGAATTAAGTCAACCACATTGTGTGGACTGACATGACGTGCAGACAAGGCAATTTTGCAAGATCACAAACATTTTGTAACACACCAGATGGGATAAGCAAATGAACTCTTCCCTGAAGGTCCTGGATGAACCAACTTGGCTTTACTGACAATCCAATAATGACATGGTAATTCTCATGAGACTAGCTCGGTTTCCACATGCTTACAATCCAAATCCTTAACACTGCAGCCGTCAGTTGGATTGAACCTACAACCTCAAATGCCTCTCTCATGTCCTCATCACAGGTCCACCATATCACCCACAAAATTCCGAAACAAATCACAATGGAATGTATAACACAAGGTTTTATTTGATTAAAACAAAGACTTCTTCATCTGTATGAAGAAAAATCAAAAATCAAAAAACATTTTTCACGAAACCGGACATTATTTGAATCAAATGTCCAAAACAGATGGCATGCCCCTAGGACTAAGATCAGCCTAACATCTCTCATTTACGTAAGGCTACTTCAACTTGGTGTGGACATTTTGGTGACAAATTAAATGGCACCCACAAACCAAGAATGATATCTAAAGAATGGGTACAATGATCAGGAAAACAACGAGCTGATACTCCAGTTCCCCTGCCTTTTGGATGGTATGAAGAATATATATATATAGTAATCTCTAATGATTATACAGGGTATTATCTTACTATAATTCACCAAATATCCACCCGTCCGTTCGAAGGTACCGCAAAAACGGCTCAACCGATCGCAACGATATTTTGGGTAGGTATTCCTGGGACCCCTGGGAGTAAAATAGGCTCTATTGTTTTTCCAATTTTTCAAAGTTTTCCAATTTTCCAGTTTTTCCAAACACGATGGAATAATATTTACCGACATGAACAGTGATGTGGCTTTTGTTGAAATTCTACAAATACTGTTCATTCTACGTACCAGGAGAGAGTAGATCGACTCCTGACGAACTCTTCCTATATAAACGTGCGGCTCCGAAGTAACATGGCAGCGTGTGCAAAGCGACTGAGAAACAGGTGTAGTGGCCGCTTCCGTTTTACAGATTCGGCGCGCACTCTTCACACATAAACGTGCGACTGAGAAAGACGTGTAGCGGCCGTTTCCGTTTTGCAGAATTCAATCTTTTTTCAAAATGGGCGCCATGTACTGTTTAGATTTTGATGATTTGCGTGTGATATGATTCAACGGATGTTTATATGAATCGTTTAAAATAAAAGGCCTTCAATTTCTGATATTTTGCCTTTTCATTTGGGCCTCCCAATTGAATCCCCGCCCATAGGGCGGGTAACGTTGCTAGTATTCAGAATTGGAACATATTGTTATGTTTGTGGGGGTAGGGATACTTTAGTCCAGGTAGATTTGTATTGGTAGGTGCTCCGAATGTCGTGTAGAAACCTTGATGTAATAAGTACTTGTGTAGACCGCGTGTGCAGACCGTGTATATTTGTCCCCATCGCGAGGGGGTGGGCATGTTAACTAGCTTAGGGAATAAGGGTAAATTATCCCTTGTATGTCATTCCGTCTGTGATTATCCTTTTGTCTCTTATGGCACCGCATTAGACATGTTAGAATCGCGCATTTTATGGCACTAATTAATAATAAAACTAACCGGAAACCCAGATGAGGCATTTGGGCTGATTACCACGACTGGAAATGACGCATAGGACGAAAGATCCGTGAAGACATGCCCCGAGGAGCCTTGATTGGCCAGGGCTCTTGATTGACAGGGAAGGACGAGTAAGAAGCAACTCACTGATTGGCGAAGCACGACTGATGACGTCAGAGAGCTGGGTGTAAAAATAGTTTGAGGGGCGGACATCTTCCTGCTCATTTTTGGATGCCAAAGCGATCGGTCGTGAGTGCTCCTCTCTTCCCCCCCCCTTCTCGATTTTGGGTCTGGCAATAACGGTTGTGTGCCGGCATCTTCTCCTCGTTACCCTGTTCGTCTGGCGTCTGGGCATTGAGGGCGAACATTCCCTCTTGCGCCTCTCGTTCCAAAAGTGATAGTACCCAGGGAGGATTAATCGCGAGCAGCCGTGTTCCGGCAGCAGGCTGGTGGACGTGCAGAGGCAAAAAGGCAGAGCGGGGACGGAGAGTTGCAGTTTTACCAGCACGGCTGGACGAGCAAGCTGCATGCCTGCGATTCGGGATGCACGGTGAGGCCTGCTACGCGGGAACGGGCGGTTCCCGCCAATGAGTGAGCGGAGTTCTCGCCAACACCAGAGCCGCGTCGAGACTGCGCACCCGGGGCCTGGATGAGTTTAGCCGAGACGCACCGGTCGAGTCGAGTTAAGTGCACCCACACACACAATTACTTTCATTTATCTTTCCCGTTTGTCTGTTTTCAAGTCTCTTTGTGGGGACGTCCCATTTAGGAATTTAGTTTATCGTGCGTTTCTTTGTTACCAGCCACCGATCAGGTAAGTGCTCTCCAGCATCCTCATCCTCCCCCCCCCCCCCCCCCACGCGTGTTAACTCCGCCACATTTGATGAACGCTTTGGAGAAACAGCTTGTTCGGCTATTCGTTCATTTTAATCACCAGGAACGCGACAATATTTCTGACAACAATAAGCTAGAACGACTCTCGGTCATGCGCCTAACATTTTGAGATATCCTGCTCACAAACAGACAAACAGACAGGGGTGAAAACATAACCAATGTCCACCTTCGGTGACGTAGGTATGGAATAACAATCATTGTTCAATATATCCAGAGAAAGAAAAAAAAACGTCAGATACAAACTCAATTTCTGGTTTGCTTATCTAGCATTACCATGTAAGCAGTCAGGTTAGAATTCTATTTATAAACTGAGAGCTTAGAATTCTATTTATAAAGTGAATGCTTACAATTCGATTTATAAACTGAGAGCATAGAATTATATTCATAAACTGAAAGCTTGGATTTATATTAATAAACTGAGAGCTTAGAAATCTATTTTGAAACTGAGAGCTTAGAATTCAATTTATAAAGTGAATGCTTACAATTCTATTCATAAACTGAGAGCTTAGAATTCAATTTATAAACTGAGAGCTTAGAATTCTATTTATAAACTGAGAACTTAGAATTTAATTTTTCAACTGAGAGCTTAGAATTCTATTTATAAACTGATAGCTTAGAATTCTATTTATAAACTGAGAGCTTAGAATTCTATTTATAAACTGAGAGCTTAGAATTCTATTTATAAACTGAGAGCTTATAATTCTATTTATAAACTGAGAGCTTAGATTTCTATTTCGAAACTGAGAGTTTATAATTATATTTAGAAACTGAGAGTTTATAATTATATTTATAAACTGTGAGATTAGAATTATATTTATAAACTGAGAGCTTACAATTCTATTTATAAACTGAGAGCTTAGATTTCTATTTATAAACTGAGAGCTTAGATTTCTATTTATAAACTGAGAGTTTATAATTATATTTATAAACTGAGAACTTACAATTCTATTTAGAAACTGAGAGCTTAGATTTCTATTTATAAACTGAGAGCTTAGAATTATATTTATAAATGGAGAGTTTAGAATTCTATTTATAAACTGAGAGCTTTGAATTCTATTTATAAACTGAGAGCTTAGATTTCTATATATATAAGCTGACTGCTTATAGATAAACTGAGGACCAAGTTCAAATCACATATGATAAGTTGATGTCTCATAATGTCCATGAAATTGCTGTTCAAATGTTTTGATCAATGTTTTTTTAATGTCATTTTTCTTCATTGGATAAATGTAAAGTTCCTCCATGAGCCTTTGAGAATTATTTCCTTGTAAATTCATGGTAGTTTTTTTTTGTCAAATGACAAAAGCTCAAATCAAACTTTCCAGCCATTAGCACACCAAGTTTTAATATAATCTCCCAAGGAAAGGAGAATGCTAAATACTCTCCGATTAGTCCTTCACAGGTAGGGATGCATCAAAAAGGGCTTCGCTGTCCAATGGGATGTCAAATCTCATCTGCAAGCATTGATTGCAGGTGTACGTTAAAGATTCCTCAGTATCTTTTGATGAGGAGTGGCTGAGTCATCGCTGGCAGCAAAGTTCAATTCCAAATTCCTGCCATAATCATCTGTGGCGATTACGCAAATTGCAGTCTAGTAGTAATCCTCAATTCATTCTCAGTCTGCCAAAGAAACCCCCAAATATACTGTATAATTATTTACAGTGCCTTCAGAAAGTATTCATACCCTTTGACTCTTTTACATTTTGTTGTGTTACAGCTTGAATTTAAAATGGATTGAATTTAGATTTTTTTTGTCACTCATCAACATGTAATGTCATAATGTAATAAGTGAATTGTTTTTTTTAGAAATCTTTACAAATTAATCAAAAATGAAAAGCTGAAATGTCTTGAGTCAATAACTATTCAACCCCTTTGCTATGACACGCCAAAATGAGTTCACGTGCATCCAATTTCCTTTTCATCATCCTTGAGATGTCTCTACAACTTAATGGGAGCCCACCTGTGGCCAATTCAATTGATTGGACATGATTTAGAAAGACACACACCTTTCTGTTCAAGGTCCCACAGTTGACAGTGCATGTGGGAGAAGATACTCGATCATGATGTCTAAGGAACTGACGTAGAACCCTGAGATAGAATTGTGAGGAAGCATAGATCTGGAGAAGGGTACAAACAATTTCGAGTGTTGAAAGTTCTCAATAGCACAGCGAACTCCATCATTAGGAAATGGAAATAATATGAAACTACCCAGACTCTTCATAGAGCCGTCTGTCTGACCAAACTGAGCGTCTGGGCCAGAAGGACCTTGGTCAGGGAGGTGTCCAATAACCCAATGATCACTCTAACAGAACTACAAAGTTAGTTTATTGACTGAGATGGGAGAACCTGCCAGAAGGACAACAGTCTCTGCAGCACTTCACAAATCTAGGCTTCATGGGAGAGTAGCCAGGTGGAAGCAACTCTTGAGAATAAGGCACATGACAGCATGCCTGGGGTTTGCAAAAAGCCTATTGTTTGCAAGCGCGCGCACACACACACACACACACACACACACACACACACACACACACACACACACACACACACACACACACACACACACACACACACACACACACACACACACACACACACACACACTCCCACTGAGATGTCATTACATTCCTATTATAATAGCGACGGGCCAAACGACGAAAAATTGGCAGAACAACTCAAACGAGTGAAACTATTTTTATGGAGTTTTTAAATGGAAGACATTGAAATGGAGTTTGACCTAGATAAGTGTGCAAAGTGCACATTCATACAAGGTAGACTAACAAAGACGGACAACATAAAAGGTGACACAAATACAACAATACAGGAGCGAGACAACGAAGCATCATACAAATACATCAGAGTAAAAGATTGCCAAAAATACAGTACGTCATAAACAAATGCGCAAAACAATTTATCAAAGAATACCTACAGTCACGTGAAAAAGTAAGTACACCCCATGTAAAGTTTTGACTTTTTCAAGATATTTCAACATACAGCTATTTGATCTTCATTTCAACAATATTGACAGATAAAGTTGATATAATATAACAAATATCATGAA
The DNA here is from genome assembly GCF_964187855.1 of Myxine glutinosa. Taxonomy (NCBI): domain Eukaryota; kingdom Metazoa; phylum Chordata; class Myxini; order Myxiniformes; family Myxinidae; genus Myxine; species Myxine glutinosa. The sequence continues at coordinate 98,252,119 of NC_136270.1, forward strand.
ACATTTACATTTTGTAGTGCATTGTATAATTTTAATAAACATAAATGCAAATTTCGCATGTGAAAAAAGTAAGTACACCCTTGCCTCGAATAGGTGGTATTGCCCCCTTTGGCAGAAACAACCTCAAGTAGGCGTTTCTTATAACTGTCTACCAGTCTCTGAAATCGACTGGGAGAAATTTTTGCGCACTCCTCCATGCAGAATTCTTTCAGCTGTGCCATGTTTGAGGGGTTTCTTGCATGCACAGCTCGTTTCAAATCCCCCCACAACATCTCGATGGGATTTAGATCCGGGCTTTGACTTGGCCATTCCAGAACCCCCCATTTCTTTGTTTTCAGCCATTCCTTGGTGGATCTACTGGTATGTTTTGGGTCATTGTCATGTTTCAAGGTCCACCTCCGGTTGAGCTTAAACTTTCCGACAGATGGCCTCACATTATCCTCAAGCACCCTCTGGTACAAATGAAGAATTCATAGTGGATTCGATGATGGTGAGCTGCCCAGGCCCTGATGCAGGAAAGCTGCCCCAAACCATAATAATTCCACCACCATGCTTTACAGTTGGTAACAGGTTCTTCTGGTCAAATGCTGTCTTTGGTTTTCGTCAAACATGTCTTCTGGTACTGTGGCCAAATAGCTCTACGTTTGACTCATCTGTCCAGAGCACATTGTTCCAGAAGTGCTGGTCTTTGCCAAGGTGTTCATTGGCAAACTTTAGTCTTGCCCTGATGTTCTTTTTGGACAGCAAAGGTTTCCTCCTGGCACACCTCCCATGGAAATCAAATTTGTGTAGCCTCTTTCTAATGGTAGACTCGTGCACTTTGACATCAACAGTGGCAAGAGCTACCTGTAGGTCCCGTGATCACATTCTGGGGTTCTTAGACTTCTTTCAGCATTTTGCGGTCTGCCCTCGGTCTGAACTTGCTGGGGCGGCCTGGCCTGAACAAGTTGGCAGTTGTATGGAATCTTCTCCACTTGTAGATGATCTTCCGGACAGTCGAATGATTGATTTCAAATTGTTTGGAGATCTTTTTAAATCCCTTCCCAGACTTGTAGGCATCTATAACCTTCTTTCTGAAGGCCTCAGAGAGCTCTTTTGATCTAGGTATGGTGACGCCGCACATTTCAACAACAAAGAGCAAACCAAACTAAATGTCTGAGGTTTAAATAAGACAGGTTCCTCCAAGATCCTCTCTGATGATGTTCGAATCATTTGCATCTGAGCTGGTGCAACTGATTCTAATTTTAGGTATTTGAAGTAGTGATACATGTCGGGGTGTACTTACTTTTTCCACATGCGAAATTTGCATTTATGTTTATTTAAATTATACAATGGACTACAAAATGTAAATGTTTCATGATATTTGTTATATTACATCACCTTTATCTGTCAATGGAGAAGGTGAAAGGATTTTGGAGTTTGCTGATGGAGCTGAATTGTTGATTTGTAATACTCAGTTCCAGAAAGAGGATAATAATCTTGTTACATACACGTCAGGTGGGTCGACGACAACCGTTGACGACCTGATGGTGCGTAGGCGAGATAGGGGCACCTCCGGGACACAAAGGTGATCCCGGGGGAGGAGGCTGTTTCACAGCACCACTTGGTTGTCTGCGACATAAGGGTGAAAGGTGCGAGGAGAGCTCGGCGGGTGAAGTACCAACCGAGAATGAAGGTGTGGAGGTTGAAAGAGGTGACAGTAAGGGAGGCATTAAAAGAGAGGCTGAGTAGGGTCGAGGATGATGTGGTTGAGATTGAAAGTGGTTGGATGTCAATGAAAGCTAGTCTGTTGGGAGCCGTTGGTGAGGTATGTGGATGGACAAAAGGACCACCGAGGCACTCGGAAACATGGTGGTGGGATGATGAAGTTGGAAAGAGGATTGACGAGAAGAGGAAGAAGTTCAAGGAGTGGCAGAAGGCGAAGGGTCGGGAGCAGAAACAGCAGAGCATGAAAGTTGTAAAGCAGCCAGGAAGGCTGCAAAGAAAGAGGTAGCAAAGGCGCAGGAGGCATGTCGGAAAATGTTCGGAGAACGCTTGGATTCGGAAGAGGGTCAGAAAGCAGTATTCAGGATTGCAAAGCAGATAGCGAAAGAGAGGTGTGATGTGATGGGGGTGAGTTGCTTGAAGGATGAAGTGGGAGAAATCGTTGTGGACCCAGATGGAATTAAAGGAAGATGGAAAAGATATTGTTACAGATACGACTTTGATGGTATGGTGGGCCGAGCGGGATGGCCGCCGTATCCGTACAAGTTACCCGAATTACCCGACTATACTCGACGTTGACGAGCCGCGCTATGCTGGCTCAATAGGAAAGAGAAGACACCCGGCTGGGTTATAATGACACAATACGACACCAGGGTTTCGATTCTCAAGTATATTCGTACGGAAAAAGGTTAGATTACAGGGGCTAGAGGTATATTACAGGAAGACAGGCACTTAGACACACTCTTATATTATCCCCGGACAGACGACAGACACACGGGACAAAATGCTGACTCACACGGGGGTTGATGAAAAGGGGAGGCAGGTCGCGATGGCTCAGGTGCACCTGGCTCAGGGACAGAATCACGTACGGTGGTGTCCAGAGATGCGTGAAGGTATCACAGCGCTTGTGGGTCGCGACTTTGGTCTCAAGCTGGGGAGGTCGCTCAGCGCTCGGGAGGGTGGCGTCTTTTCCTTCCAAGCTCGGGGCGCATCTCTCTTCACGTCCGGCGCGGGGCCGCGTATATCCGGCGGGGAGTGACACGCCCTTGACTCGTTAGCGCCGCCCCAGATGGCATCGGCCCATGGCTTCTCATTGGGTGCGGGGGTTACCGGCTCCGCCCTTGACGAGGGGCCGACAGGGAGCCCCTTCGTGGTAACCCCGTGGAGCGCGTGGTCAATGGTGGCTAACCGAGCCGGAAGGAGGACGCCCACTCCCCATGCCGTCACCGCGCCGCCCCCCTCTTTTGTTGTTGTTGTTGTAGTTGGCGCTTCTTCATGGGGAAGAGATGCGGAGAGGTATGGGGAGGTCCTAAACTTCCTAACAGGTGCCATATAATCACATTCTGGTGCAACGAAGAGTCATAATTAATGGAAACAAGTCCTTAACTGACATAGATTAAGAATAACTAGCAAGATGTCCTATAATTGTCTACGTGTGGTGCGGGGGACCTGGGCACGACATTTAATGGGGGGATGAAGGGGAAGATCGGCTCTAATGGGTGTTGTTTACAGACAATGGGACTAGGGAATGGGGTAAGGGAGAGTTGGGGAGTATCGGAGAAAATAGGGGAATATTTACAAGCGGATATGGAGGCCAAATTCCATATTCGCAACATTGCACCCTTCTCTACCCTCGGGGCGTCCCGACCCGATAAATTTTTACCTACTTTAGTGTGGCACGCAATGTAGTTCCCTCTACTATTAACTCTACCCTGAGTGCGACAGTTTTACAGATATTCACCAATGAGTAAATATGTCCCCCTGCGACGTTGCACCCTTCTCCTCACAGAAACACACCCACAGGATAACCGAATCCGGAAAGAATTCTCAAACTAAACATACAGCCGGTAGGGAGCATTATTTACAAGACTACGCTGCTATTTACACTACGATCCAGGACCTGTTTTTGGAGGAACACATGCAGATGTTATGCATAGAGAGAGCGCGCTTGCCAACATCGATACACCAACCCACGAGTGCTCTGTGGCCGACGGCCCTTTAATAACGTGCAGAGCACCCTTTCCCAGCATCAAAAGCACCACCCCACCACCAATCGGTGCAGTCACCATTGTTCATTGGAATAAAAATAAATTCGACAACCCCTAACCCTGCAGGTGTCTCTTGCTCTTCTTGTGGTGCACTTGGTGTTTAACTAAAAGTGGTTCACCTGTATGGCATAGGTGCCACGTTGACCCATAGGTCCATCCCCGGGTGGTGCTTGGCCGCAAACGAACTGCGGTCCATTGTGGGTGGCCACAAACATTGCGGTCCATATGGTGTACCGATCCAGGCAGCGAACAGCGAAAGTGCAGGCCCACAACTGCGTCGCCAGCACCTCTCTCTCCTCTCTCTCTACCCCAAAGCCAGATCCTCGGAGGTGGGAGACAACAGAAGAAACAAGTGAGTAAGGTGGTAAGGGCGCAAAAGTGCACGCAATACAAGATGATGCACACTGGGGGCACATGGGAACCAGGTGAGACAGGTACGTTCCTATCGTACGCCCCCCCCCACCAGGTAACCTACATGGCCCCTCCCTTACCCCTTACTGCATCCACACAACACAACACTACTCATAAACATCTACTTTACAAATCAACAAACATCCCTACTGTCTTCCCCGTTCCTCCCATATACCAAATTCGTCTTCTCTCCCTCCTAACCAATCAAATTTGCCATTTTCAACTCTCATCAAAATTTGCCATCTCCAACTGCACATCAAAATTTGCCATCACCAATTCATCATCAGTCCCTCCTAGGGAGGGAGAGATGGAATCACCCCAATGTCTCATCCACGTCGTGATGCGTCTCACAAATCCACAGCAATTTCATTTCCTGCACAAAACAAAGAAAACACAGGTGTGGAGTCATCATCATCACCACAGGCAAGTGGCTGCGTATGGTGCGACAGGTTCATCAATCCTAACTATCTCCTAAATGACTTTAACAACTTTACACTACCCGGGGTCTCTCTCCGGCCAAACCATTGGCCCTCTTACACTATGGGTTCTAAAAACCAATTCCCATTGGCCAAACTGTGGTGCTCTTCAATTTGGGGTCTCACTCCCCCGATTCATCTCCCGGTGCCCTCGTACAATTTCTGGGCTGTGGCGTGTACCTCTCCCAGTGGGTCTACCCACCTGCACACCTCCACCACTGCAGTTGCCTCCGAGCTTACCTGCTCCTCACCCTAACCTAACTACCTGGGGAAGGCCCTCTGGCTCTCTCCCCACTCCGTGCCCTCTCTGGCACTGGGCTGCCCGATCCACACCCGGGATCCTCAGGCACCCACTCACAACTACCGGCTCCCAGAGCCCACCTGCGGCCTCACCTGGCCGACATCCTCACAGTGGTGGAGTGCCCAACCAACTACACACACTAACAGGCTACACGCCCAGCCATTTCCACAACACTAATGCACCCATTCACAACACCATTCTGCAACCGCACCACAAATGCCAATATCCAACCACAATTTACCTGCACCCTCTACCTAACACTTACACTACCCGCCCCGGGTGCTCGTGAAAGGGGTCCACTCTTCCCCCATCCACACCTTCGCACCATGCACACCACTCCGTACCACTCACTCCAACTCTCTCCACACACCTGTACCTGCACACCTGTGCTCTCACACCTGGTGCCACCTGCACCCTTCTCTCCCCAAGCGCATTCGCGCTGATCCACACACTCACTACTCATACACTACTCCACACACCTGTCCAGTTGCACACCTGTGCAATCACACCTGTTCAATCCTCACACACACAGCATCATCTCAGCTAACTACTCCCTTCTGAAACTTGCGCTTCCCAGTCGTCCCTTTAAACTATTGCGCTCCCACGTCATTATCATCCATACTAATCTACCTGCGTCCCCACTACAGGTATCAGTCACTAACTAAACTTAACGTTACCTAATGTCATCTTCGCTAGATCCCTACACACCATATCCTAACCCACCCGGGCTAGTTTTCACTGCCATACACCCCATAAGCTATTGCTCCTTTGCCCCACACCTGTGAGGGATGGTGGATTTGCCATCCCACCACATCGGGGGTCTCTCACTACCAATTTTGCACATCAAATTTCAACAAATCAAAAATTTGGCCAATCACTGCCCATCATCTGCCAATCACTACTGCCAATCCCTTGCCAATCATCAAATTTTGTTTTTCTCTAATTTTGGGTCCAATACACTAACCTCATCACCCAGTCGACTCACTAATACCTCTCGGTGCGCCAATCCCTGTCCAAAGCCCGGCTTCGTAAAGCCAAGCAATGGATGCTGGTTGTTTTGTGCCTGCGGCTGGATGCGTCCGGCATTCGGGACAGGGACGGGGGCTTACCCGGGCCGAGATCCCACGCACCCCCTCGGCGTGGAGCCATCCAATGTCCCGATCTCGACCTGCCGGCACGTCTCCACAAAACGTGGTCGCCATGACGACCCTTCCTATCCAGCTGCCCGCTCCACCTAGTGGAGCCTGGACGCGGCCGTTCAAAGCGAGGCCCGGCACGCACCGAGGGCCTGCTTCGGCTAAAAGTCGCTCTAACCTCTAACCCGTGTAACGTCGATGCTTCACCTGGACGCTTACACCCCGCAGCCCGTTCCTTGCTCACACATCCAGCTGTTTCCATGCTCCTCGTACCGTTCCTTACACACCCAGGCACACTCATTCCACTCACAGCCTTGGTCACACACCTGACCACCGAACACTTTGGCACACATTCGTCGCTCGCACACCTCACCAATACACCTCTTCGCGCCCCCTCCTCAGTCACCTCCTCTGTGACAATCACAGGTGGGCTCTCATTCGCACACCCAACCACGTGCCTCACCACCAACTCCAGCGTGCATTCCCACTCACGCTCTACCATTCCAGGTGTGCATCCTTCCATCCCAGGTGTACATCCTCGCTCACCTGTCACAACTAACTCACGCTCCATGTCACTCTCACTACTTTCACCTCCATTCCTGACAGCGCACTCACCCTTACTCTTGACAGCGCACTCTTTCCTCAGGCACCTGTCCGTTACACACCTTTCTCGCGCACACTCTCCCGTTACACCCTCTGTAACACTCACCACAGGTGTGCATTCTTCCTTGCCTTTGACAGCGCACTCTTTCCTCATGTACCTGTCCGTCACACACCTTTCTCGCGCACACTCCTGCGCACACTCTCCCGTCACACCCTCTGTAACACTCACCACACCACGCTTCCATGTGCTCCCTCGCACACGCGCTACGACCGACTCATTCTCGCCAACACCCTCACTCCTGGGCACACACTTTTTCCTCACACACCCCAGAGTCGGACTTTCTCGCACACCTCCTTTTTCGCACACCAGACCTGTCGCACACTTCACCAACGGCCTCTCACGAACACCCGGGTCTATCTCGACCCCCAAGCTTATTAAATCCCCTGGCGCTTCATACGCACGACCATATTGGTCACCACTTACACCGGGTCCTCTTTCTCTTCGCTTCTCCTCCATCACCTGCGAATCCCTCATCCGGTTAATGAGCACATCATCACGATCCGAACACAGACTTTGGACCAATTCTTTTACTTCCTCCTTTATCTCTTTCTTATCCTCTCTCCGTCGCTTCTTAATTTCGCTCACCCCTTCTTCCACTTCCTCTAATTTTTGCTTCATCTCCTTCATCTCTTCGTGCGCCCCTTTAAGTTCTTCCTCTAACTCCACTTTATTTTTTTCTATGTGCTCCCGCACCTCCCGCTCTTTAACCTCCATTACCTCTACCACCTTGTCCATTTTCCTCGTCAGGTCCTCATGTACCGTCTGGCACTCTTTTTTAATTACCCCTACGTCCTTTTTCATCTCCTTCTGTGTCGATTTTAAACCCTCTATTACCGCTGTGTTCTTCTTTACCTGGTCCCCCAGCTCCTTTTGTCCCACTGTCAGTTGTTCTACTCCCAGCGTCAACTCCTCTATACCACCTTGCAATTTTACAGTCCCCTTTCTCACCTCTTTCTCCATGCGCTCCTTACAGTGCCTCACCTCCTCGCGCACTCCTCCGACCTCCTCACTCACTCCTCTTCTGATCTCCTCTCCCATCACTTGCATCTCCTGCCCAGATGCCACCCTCATCTGCTCCATTTCCTCCCTGTGAGCATCCAGTTTGGTTTCTACCCCCATTCTGACCCCCTCTATCTGCTGCTCCATTTGTTTAACTTCCCTTTCCGCTTGGTCCCTCATGTCCCTCAATTTGCCTTCCATACTGTTTTCTAACCCCTCTAACCCTTTTTGCATCCCTTCCATTTGATTCTCTTGAGCGGCCATTCTGTTTTCTACCCCCATTAACCCATTTCTCACCTCTTTTATCCCGTTGTCTAACCCCTCAAAATTATTGTCTAACTTCCCAAATTTCTTGTCTAACTCCTCAAAATTATTGTCTAACTTCCCAAATTTCTTGTCTAACCCCTCACCAGTACCCCTCGCTTCGTCCCTCATTACCCCCATTTGGCCCTCTAATCGCTCACCCTGAGCATCCATCCGGTTCCCCATTACCCCCATTTGGCCCTCTATTCGTTCCATAAGGGCCCTCATTTGCAACATAAAAAGGTTCGGATCCACCAGGGGCGCTGCCACGGTCACGGGCGCGGTGACCAGCGAGGCGCCATTTTGCGCGTCTGCTACCCTCGCTGCTTCGCTCTCCTCACGTCCCTCAATTTGGTCCTGGACCGACCCTGCCTCACTCTCCCCTACCGGACCCCAGCCGTCTTGATCCGCCATAGCGCGACTTGCAAAATTCGAGTTTCGTAAAACAAAACAAATTTCGGCCGCTCCAAATTTTGACCAAATTTTTTTTTTTTCCTCTATTCGTTTTTTTTTTTCTTCAAAATTTGGTCGGGCCTCGAATCTCACTCCCGACACCAATTGTTACAGATACGACTTTGATGGTATGGTGGGCCGAGCGGGATGGCCGCCGTATCCGTACAAGTTACCCGAATTACCCGACTATACTCGACGTTGACGAGCCGCGCTATGCTGGCTCAATAGGAAAGAGAAGACACCCGGCTGGGTTATAATGACACAATACGACACCAGGGTTTCGATTCTCAAGTATATTCGTACGGAAAAAGGTTAGATTACAGGGGCTAGAGGTATATTACAGGAAGACAGGCACTTAGACACACTCTTATATTATCCCCGGACAGACGACAGACACACGGGACAAAATGCTGACTCACACGGGGGTTGATGAAAAGGGGAGGCAGGTCGCGATGGCTCAGGTGCACCTGGCTCAGGGACAGAATCACGTACGGTGGTGTCCAGAGATGCGTGAAGGTATCACAGCGCTTGTGGGTCGCGACTTTGGTCTCAAGCTGGGGAGGTCGCTCAGCGCTCGGGAGGGTGGCGTCTTTTCCTTCCAAGCTCGGGGCGCATCTCTCTTCACGTCCGGCGCGGGGCCGCGTATATCCGGCGGGGAGTGACACGCCCTTGACTCGTTAGCGCCGCCCCAGATGGCATCGGCCCATGGCTTCTCATTGGGTGCGGGGGTTACCGGCTCCGCCCTTGACGAGGGGCCGACAGGGAGCCCCTTCGTGGTAACCCCGTGGAGCGCGTGGTCAATGGTGGCTAACCGAGCCGGAAGGAGGACGCCCACTCCCCATGCCGTCACCGCGCCGCCCCCCTCTTTTGTTGTTGTTGTTGTAGTTGGCGCTTCTTCATGGGGAAGAGATGCGGAGAGGTATGGGGAGGTCCTAAACTTCCTAACAGGTGCCATATAATCACATTCTGGTGCAACGAAGAGTCATAATTAATGGAAACAAGTCCTTAACTGACATAGATTAAGAATAACTAGCAAGATGTCCTATAATTGTCTACGTGTGGTGCGGGGGACCTGGGCACGACATTTAATGGGGGGATGAAGGGGAAGATCGGCTCTAATGGGTGTTGTTTACAGACAATGGGACTAGGGAATGGGGTAAGGGAGAGTTGGGGAGTATCGGAGAAAATAGGGGAATATTTACAAGCGGATATGGAGGCCAAATTCCATATTCGCAACAATATGTAAATGCTGTTGAATACAGAGAATGAATGGGATGGCAACATAGAGAGTAACCCAGTTTTAGGAACGGCAGAGAAGATAACTGAGAAGGAAGTTGAGGAAGCGATAAAAGCAATGAAGGGTAGAAAAGCGGGAGGGCCGACGGGAGTTGTGGGAGATATGTTGAAGGCAGCAGGATGTTGGGGTGTGAAGAGAATGACAGAGATCTGTAATCTGGTGGTGAAAGAAGGCCGCATTCCAGTGGCTTGGGAACTGAGTACCCTCGTCCCTCTATACAAGGGGAAAGGTGACCCTCTGGAGTGTGGCTCATACCGAGCGATAAAGTTATTGGAGCATGGAATGAAGGTATTGGAAAGGGTGTTGGAGAGGAGGATAAGGAAGAAAGTGAAGATCGACGAAATGCAGTTTGGATTTATGCCAGGAAGAGGAACGACAGACGCGCTTTTCATTGTGAGGCAGTTGCAGGAGAAGTACATGGAGAAGAGGAAGAAGTTGTTTCTTGGGTTTGTTGATCTGGAGAAAGCATTCGATAGGGTTCCACGCAAAGTATTGACATGGGCATTGAGGAAGTTAGGAGTGGAGGAATGGTTGATCAGAGTTGTGATGGCAATGTACAAAAGAGCGCGCACAGCTGTAAGGACGAAGGACGGGAACAGTGGTGAGTTTGAGGTGAAGGTGGGAGTGCATCAGGGGTTGGTACCAAGTCCACTACTATTTGTAGCTGTGATGGAGGTGCTGGCTCAGAACGTAAAGGAGGGTTTACCGTGGGAGTTGTTGTATGCAGATGATCTGATGTTGATTGCGAAAGTATGGATGGACTGAAGGAAAAGATGAACAAGTGGAAGGAATGTATGGAGACAAAAGGTCTGAAGGTGAATATCGGAAAGACGAAGGTGATGGCAAGTGGTAAAGCATGTGGGGAGGCGGAAAGAACTGAGAAGGGGCCTGTGCTGTGTGTAGGAAGGGTGTCGGAGTGATCTAAATTCAATGTACAATGTGCACTGAGTGGGTTCATCAAAAATGTAGTGGTCTGAAAGTGTCATTAACCAGTGTGGCAGCTACATTCAAATGTAAGGTGTGCACAGAGGGAGCTGCAGATGGAGGAAATGTTGAGTTGGATCTTGGAGACAGCATGAAGCTGGAAGGTGTGAAAATATTTTGCTACCTCGGAGACATGCTGAATGGAGAAGGTGGATCAGACTCGGCAACGGTTGCTCGAGTGAGATGTGCATGGAAGACGTTTCGGGAACTGAGTGGTGTGCTGATGATGAGGGGAGTGTCGTTGAAGCTGAAGGGAAAGGTGTGTGCTGCATGTGTGAGAAGTGTTATGATTTATGGGAGCGAGACATGGGTAATGAACGTAGAGCAGCAACGAAGGTTGGAAAGGCTGGAAATGCGAATGGTTCGACGGATGTGCGGAGTATCGTTGAGAGAGAGGAAGACAAATGATGAATTGCGAAAGATGATGGGAATAGAGCCTGTGATTGATGCTGTGAAGAGGACCAGGTTGAGATGGTTTGGTCATGTGTTGAGGAAGGATGAAAGTGACTGGTTGAGAAGAGTGATGGAAATGAATGTAGAAGGAAGTAGAGGACGGGGAAGACCGAGAAAGACTTGGCTAAAGATGGTGGAAGAAAAAATGCGGGCAAGGGGGTTAACAAGGAGAGATGCAGAAAATAGGGCAAAATGGAGAAGATTGTCATGGGGACCACAAGGCTAACCCCCGCTCTAGTAGGGAAAATGGCCTTTAAAATGCATGTTGTTGTTTATCTATCAATATTGTTGAAATGAAGATCAAATAGCTGTATGTTGAAATATGTTGAAAAAGTCAAAACTTTACATGGGGTGCACTTACTTTTTCACGTGACTGTATGTAGAACGAGGCTGATCCTGAAAACATACATATCTCCAAGGAATAAAATGAAAGGCATAAACCAACTCACAATACCAGAATTCCAGTACAGCTGTGGAATAATAAACTGCCCACACATAGAAATCAACAAACTGGATATAAAAACAAGGAAACTCCTCACCATCCACATAATATTTTACAAAAATCAATGCATCCCGAGAAAGTACCTGCTGAGACAAGGAGGTAGCGGCCTGATGGAGCTCAACCAAGTGCACAGAATGACAACTGTAGGATTGGCCGAATACGTAAAAAGTGCAACAGACTACTGATTACAATTTGTAAGTGAACATGAAGACAACAAACCGGAGAAGGTATCCTTAACTAATCCACCCAGAAAAACATTTCCAAAGACAGGTGTGAATGGAAGATGTCATTCAAGAAACCGAAACAATAACGAGTATAGCCCCAACAATTGCAAAAATAAGAAAGAAAAATATGAAACGAAATATCAAGAGACATATACCGACAACTGGGAAAACGATAAAAGAGCAGGAAGGTATAAAAAAAAAAAGAGGTGGACAGATTGGGAGTCGAGAAAGAATGCTCTTTGGAATGGCTAAGAAGAGTTCAGCTCAACTGAGATGGAGAACTAATCATAAATGGCCAAGGTCAAGGACACGAATGGCTTTAAGAATATGGTGGGACTGAGTCAATCAGCCAAGTGTCGGTTCTGCAAGGTAGAAAGCAAAAGTACAAACCACCTCCTATCAGGATGTAAAAAACTCATGTCAGAGCAGCTGTACACCCAAAGGCATAACAAAGTATGTGGAGTAATCCACTGGCACATCTGCAAAAGTCTCAATATCCCAGTTGCAGAAAACTCGTGAAACATGAACCAAAATCAATCACTGCAAACAAGAAAGTAATGCTCACATATGACCTAATGATCCCATCAAGCATGAACATAAAAAACAAAGCATTGCGAGGGGATATAGTACAAAGGTACAAAAAAGAAAAGAAAGCATTGTTAATTGAGGTGCCAGTCACCAACGATTTTGGCCGAAACAACGCAGAAATCAAGAAAATGACCAAGTACCAAGCCCTCAAAAATGGAGTTTAAAGACCCTGGAAGCTGAAGAGTGCCACAATTGTACTAATGATTATTGGAGCAACGGAAATGATAAAAAGAATCTCACAGAGATCTTATAAGACATCCCTGTGAATATTACGACAAACACGCCATTGGGAAAAAAAGTTTGAGATTAATAAAACGTCACAAACTGGTCCATGAATCATGATCTCTTACTGAAACAGAGGTAGATACTTCGAGACCTGGGAAAACTCCATTCCACCTTCTGAAACTTGCATATGGAGATAACGACCGATGACGCATGCACACACACACACACACACACACTACTAGGGTGGTCCAAAAATGCAAAAAAATCACTTTTTTATCTGGATTTTGATGCTCTATTGGATTATTGTTAGAAATGGTCTAAATCATTCACCCAAAAAATATTTTGCATCTGAGTCATCTATAAACTCATACACACTCAACATATAAATTTGTCATTTTGGTCAATTTTAATGACTTACAAAGACTTTAGAAATATTTTTTTCCTAAATAATGTCATTGATGGTACATACATACCCCTGTGAAGTCCTCATGGTCGAAACATGAGTCAGACATGTATGAACATGTTTCAAACATGTTTCAAGCATTGTCAAACATGTTTCGACCATGATGATTTCACACTCACAGGCGCAAGCGCATGCAAAAAGTCATGAACCACAAAATGGCTTTGTACAATAGTGCATGTACTTTTTCCACCTAGGTTGCTATTGGATTGTTCTCATTTAGCCAAATTTGGTGAAAAACGCCATATTTCAATTGAAGTGTGTATGAGTTTCTAGATGGAATTGAGCGAAAATATTTGGTGGGTGAATGTTTTAGACCATTTCTAACAATAATCCAGTAGAGCATCAAAATCGGAGAGATCGATGTTTTTTGGACCACCCTAACACACACACACACACACACACACACACACACACACACACACACACACACACACACACACACACACACACACACACACACACACACACACACACACACACACACACCGTGGAATACTGCAGCTGAAAAATCATACCACTCTTTGTAAGACAGTAAAACTCCAGTTGGTTCAGAGTTGTACCGCACCAATCAAAAACATTGCATTCTCATGATGCAAACTTGCTTTTCTAATTGTACTTGCTTTGTCTCCATCCAACTATTACGTGGTTATATCGATTCACAAATAGCAAACTCACTGTTGAACACATCCTTCAGATTAATTTATGCTATTGAATTATATATATATATATATGACATGTATATTCTTTTCCATGAGGAAAATAATGATTATGTTTATCCATCCTCATGCGTTTGCTCACTGTCATCATCCACATCCATTAATGGAGACATCTGTCACTGGAGCGGTTATGCTAGGCCAGTCTTGCAGACGGCAATTTCCAGCCTATTGCCGGGTCATCCGCCTTCCTGTCTTGCCTTGGGGCATGGCAGGCATGGCCGCCACACCACGGCCCTCTTCACCACCCACTGAAAGCGGTTCAACTTTCCGGGCCTCTTCGAGTGTAACTTGTGTCAAGCTGCCTGGGCCTTAGGCCCGCGGCCATGACAGGCTCGCACTGACCGGCCCAGAGGCCTCGGCAAGCGGGCGACGGTAATTAGGGCCAGACCAGGACCGAATTTCCCTTTGGCATGATTAATGGTGGTAATGTGGCTAATTAGCCGCATGTGACCGGTGTAGCTGCGACTGGGCTGTGACGGAACAGAAATGGTGGACGCATGCTAAAATTATCTCAGCAAACTCCCCCTTTTCCCAGGGTTTTCATCAAGAGGGCCTTGCGGTGATCAATAGTATGTGATATGCCCGTCGGCGGATGAAGGCTGGTGAGCAGCAGCACTTGCCAGAATAATCCCTGTTCGCTCCCCCGAACCCCCCTGGCTCGATGTGAACCCATTGCTTGTGTACAACAAACCGCTGGAGGCCTTGAATAAGCAATGTAACTGCAAAGGGTGAAAGCCACAGGTTTCTCACATGCTGAGAGGTCCTTATGTTCTTTGTACAAGCTGCGAGCACAAGTAGAGGCTCGTTTGTGGTGAGTGTGATTTTTTTTGAGCATGAAAAGCTCTTAGGAAGAGGTCAACTGGCCATGTTATGGTGGTAAGGAGTGAAGTCGTACTCGGGAGAAAATAACCAATTTACTATTGTCCTTATTTGTACCTAATTCCCCAAACACGTGACACTCCGCGACTTAAAGATGATGGATAATTCATTCATTCAACACACACAATAATTTGCACCACCAAAGAAGAGCACAAAGAGTAAAATAATTAATAAAATACAAAATTGAATATCCTCCATAATATAACGTTTATTATTTGAATGTGCTTTGAGGAAACTCCCACTTTCAAGTTGTTCGTTTCACTTGAGCACATCATTGTGTTTTACTGTTGCGATTTCGTTTTCATAAAAGCTTTTGGAAGGTGCAACAGCTTTGATGGGGAAAGTAAAAGTGTTACACGAGTTCGGTTGTATTAATGTATTAGTGGCATTAGTTGGTGGATGGCATTAGTTGGTGGATGGCATGAGTTGGTGGACGGCATTAGTTGGTGGATGGCATTAGTTGGTGGATGGCATTAGTTGGTGGACGGCATTAGTTGGTGGATGGCATTAGTTGGTGGATGGCATTAGTTGGTGGACGGCATTAGTTGGTGGACGGCATTAGTTGGTGGACGGCATGATTTGGTGGATGGCATGATTTGGTGGATGGCATTCGTTGGTGGATGGCATTAGTTGGTTAATGGCATTAGTTGGTTAATCGCATTAGTTGGTTAATGGCATTAGTTGGTTAAGCATTAGTTGGTTAATCGCATTAGTTGGTTGATGGCATTAGTTGGTTGATGGCATTAGTTGGTGGATGGCATTAGTTGGTGGATGGCATTAGTTGGTGGATGGCATTAGTTGGTGGATGGCATTAGTTGGTGGATGGCATTATTTGGTGGATGGCATTAGTTGGTGGATGGCATTAGTTGGTGGATGGCATTAGTTGGTGGATGGCATTAGTTCGTGGACGGCATTAGTTGGTGGATGGCATTAGTTGGTGGATGGCATTAGTTGGTGGACGGCATTAGTTGGTGGACGGCATTAGTTGGTGGACGGCATTAGTTGGTGGACGGCATTAGCTGGTGGATGGCATTAGCTGGTGGATGGCATTAGTTGGTGGATGGCATTAGTTGGTGGATGGCATTAGTTGGTGGACGGCATTAGTTGGTGGACGGCATTAGTTGGTGGACAGCATGATTTGGTGGACGGCATGATTTGGTGGACGGCATGATTTGGTGGATGGCATTCGTTGGTGGATGGCATTAGTTGCTTAATGGCATTAGTTGGTGGATGGCATTAGTTGGTGGATGGCATTAGTTGGTGGATGGCATTAGTTGGTGGATGGCATTAGTTGGTGGATGGCATTAGTTGGTGGATGGCATTAGTTGGTGGATGGCATTAGTTGGTGGACGGCATTACTTTGTGGACGGCATTAGTTGGTGGACGGCATTAGTTGGTGGACGGCATTACTTGGTGGATGGCATTAGTTGGTGGATGGCATTAGTTGGAGGATGGCATTAGTTGGTGGATGGCATTAGTTGGTGGATGGCATTAGTTGGTTGATGGCATTAGTTGGTTAATGGCATTAGTTGGTTGATGGCATTAGTTGGTGGATGGCATTAGTTGGTTAATGGCATTAGTTGGTTGATGGCATTAGTTGGTTAATGGCATTATTTGGTTAATGGCATTAGTTGGTGGATGGCATTAGTTGGTTAATGGCATTAGTTGGTTAATGGCATTAGTTGGTGCATGGCATTAGTTGGTGGACGGCATTAGTTGGTTGATGGCATTAGTTGGTTAATGGCATTAGTTGGTGCATGGCATTAGTTGGTGCATGGCATTAGTTGGTGGATGGCATTAGTTGGTTAATGGCATTAGTTGGTTTATGGCATTAGTTGGTTAATGGCATTAGTTGGTGCATGGCATTAGTTGGTTAATGGCATTAGTTGGTTAATGGCATTAGTTGGTGCATGGCATTAGTTGGTTTATGGCATTAGTTGGTGCATGGCATTAGTTGTTTAATGGCATTAGTTGGTTAATGGCATTAGTTGGTTAATGGCATTAGTTGGTGCATGGCATTCGTTGGTTAATGGCATTAGTTGGTTAATGGCATTAGTTGGTTAATGGCATTAGTTGGTTAATGGCATTGGAGTTCGTGGATGGCATTAGTTGGTGGATGGCATTAGTTGATGGATGGCATTAGTTGGCTGGGTGGCATTTGTTGGTGGGTGGCATTAGTTGGTGGATGGCATTAGTTGGTTAATGGCATTGGAGTTGGTGGATGGCATTGGAGTTGGTGCATGGCATTAGTTGGTGGATGGCATTAGTTGGTGGATGGCATTAGTTGGTGGGTGGCATTTGTTGGTGGGTGGCATTTGTTGGTGGGTGGCATTAGTTGGTGGATGGCATTAGCTGGTGGGTGGCATTAGTTGGTTAATGGCATTAGTTGGTTAATGGCATTAGTTGGTTAATGGCATTAGTTGGTTAATGGCATTAGTTGGTTAATGGCATTGGAGTTCGTGGATGGCATTAGTTGGTGGATGGCACTAGTTGGAGGCACTAGATCTCATTAAACCCCTCTCTCCCCCCCCCCGTCGTCGTCTTTCTGTCTGTGCACAGGATATCTCAAAAAGTTGTGGACTGCTTCGGCCTTAATTTAGTGGGGAGGTTGGGTATTTGATAAGGACAAAATGATTCGATTTTGGTGAATATCGTGGATCTGGATCTGAGAATTTCTAAGGTGATTCTTCACCATTGAGTGTTGGGCTAAAACCGATATATAGAATATCTCAAAAACATATGGACCGATTATGACAAAACGTAGTGGACAGGTTGGGTTTGTGACGAGGAGAAATAGATTCGATTTTGGTGAAGATCCGAATACAGATCCGGATAGGAGAATTTTTTAATTTTTACGTGATTCTTCACCATCGAGTGATATGGCCAAAAACGATGTACACCATGATAGGTCAAAAAGTTGTGGACAAACTGACAAAACGAGGTGGATGAGTTGGTTAAGTGACAAGAACAAGGCAATTCGATTTTGGTTCAGATCCGGCCTATCAGTGAACAAAACGTAAACTGTTCAGCACCTGGCGGAGGTATGCGCTCTTCCGAGTGCTCTTCTCGTTTAATCGTGTTGTGGACTAGTCAGGCATCCTCAACAGTGACACATTTGGGTCATAATCTGGATCGATTAGAAAAACGGTTGATTTGTCAGAGTCAGGGGAGGTACCTACATTCCTGTGTGTGATATATACATACATACTTTATATCGTTCGATGCTCAAGCTACCTGTGCCCTAGGCCTGAGGCCATGACAGAATAACACTGACCGGACTTGAGTTCTGACCAAGCAGGTGATGCTAATTTATTATGAAAAATAAAAACTGATTCAATTAACCACGATGGATAAGGTGCACAATATGCCTTGATATAAACAAAGAGTATGTCCATCTTTTTCTTCAAAACCATTGAAATTCTTATCAGGGCACTTTCAAATAATTTGGTGGTAAATTTGTGGAATGGAGTTCCACGCTTCTTCGATGAACTTCCAAAGATAATCGAAGTTTCTTGGATTATTTTTTCCTTTTTCTTTGTCCATACAGCTGTCCCACACAGCTTCATACTGATATCTGGGCTTTGAGGGAAAGGTATTCCAAGCATTGAAGGACTCCCGCTTCCTTTCTTTTGCAATTAAGTTTTAATTAAACCGGGACTTCCGGTTGATGGTTCGTATGGAAGTTTCAGAGCTCCGCACAGCAGAACCCGAGGAGTGTTTTTGTTACCCTCGCCAGAGAAGAGCCCGTTCGAGTCCGTTTGTTTGTTTGTTTGTCCGCACAGAATAAATATGATTTTCTATGCAACCGTTGGTCCGATTGACAGGAATTTTTTTTTACCATAGGTGCATCTCCACCTGTAGAATTTTTTAATTTTAATTATGATGTCATAGGTCACGTGGTATGGGCGCCATCTTGGAAAAACCGAAAACATTTGCACCTCTATATCTTCGAAAGCGCTTCATAGAAAAAATTGAGACATGGCTCATTGTAAAGAGTTCTCCATGTGGAATAACATATGTTAATGATGATGTCATAGGTGCCTCCATTATGACGTCATAATTCGCCAAGTACAAAACTTCATCCGATCATGATGAAATTTCTTGAGCATCATCTCGGGACAGATTGGTAGAGAAAAAAAAGAAAACGATGATGTTATTGGTCACGTGGTTCGGCCACCATATTTGTTTTAACACAGCCTTAAAAACCACTGAAAACACGTCCTGGTGAGGGTCTGCAATCTGCGATTGCTCTTTTTTCTTTCATACAGTATTTGTTCTCGTGATTTTGTGCCAGTGGTGTTTAGTTGGTATCAGTTAAGGCTGAAATCATGTTTGTAACATATTAGTGGGTAATTGTATTAGTTTTATTTGGAATATTGGTTTCTTCGCGTCAGGTTAAGACCTACTTGATTGTCGCCCCTTGTCGAATGGTGAATTCAGTTGGAAATATTATTCCAAAACGGGGTAAAAGGGAACGAGGTACTCGGGAAATAAGCATAAGAGAAGATCACAAATGCTATGATAGAACGAAAATAGATGAGAAAATGAAAAACTGGAAATGAAAATAGATGAGAATAATGAAAAACTGGAAACAAAAATAGATTAGAACAATGAAAAACTGGAAACAAAAATAGATTAGAATAATGAAAAACTGGAAATGAAAATAGATGAGAATAATGAAAAACTGGAAACAAAAATAGATTAGAACAATGAAAAACTGGAAACAAAAATAGATTAGAACAATGAAAAACTGGAAACAAAAATAGATTAGAACAATGAAAAACTGGAAACAAAAATAGATTAGAATAATGAAAAACTGGAAACGAAAATAGATGAGAATAATGAAAAACTGGAAACGAAAATAGATGAGAATAATGAAAAACTGGAAATGAAAATAGATGAGAATAATGAAAAACTGGAAACGAAAATAGATGAGAATAATGAAAAACTGGAAACGAAAATAGATGAGAATAATGAAAAACTGGAAATGAAAATAGATGAGAATAATGAAAAACTGGAAACGAAAATAGATGAGAATAATGAAAAACTAGAAACAAAAATAGATTAGAATAATGAAAAACTGGAAACGAAAATGGATGAGAATAATGAAAAACTGGAAACGAAAATAGATTAGAACAATGAAAAACTGGAAACAAAAATAGATTAGAATAATGAAAAACTGGAAACAAAAATAGATGAGAATAATGAAAAACTGGAAACGAAAATAGATGAGAATAATGAAAAACTGGAAATGAAAATAGATGAGAATAATGAAAAACTGGAAACGAAAATAGATGAGAATAATGAAAAACTAGAAACAAAAATAGATTAGAATAATGAAAAACTGGAAACGAAAATGGATGAGAATAATGAAAAACTGGAAACAAAAATAGATTAGAATAATGAAAAACTGGAAACGAAAATGGATGAGAATAATGAAAAACTGGAAACGAAAATAGATGAGAATAATGAAAAACTGGAAACAAAAATAGATTAGAATAATGAAAAACTGGAAACAAAAATAGATGAGAATAATGAAAAACTAGAAACAAAAATAGATTAGAATAATGAAAAACTGGAAACGAAAATGGATGAGAATAATGAAAAACTGGAAACGAAAATGGATGAGAATAATGAAAAACTGGAAACAAAAATAGATTAGAACAATGAAAAACTGGAAACAAAAATAGATGAGAATAATGAAAAACTGGAAACGAAAATAGATTAGAATAATGAAAAACTGGAAACAAAAATAGATGAGAATAATGAAAAACTGGAAACAAAAATAGATTAGAATAATGAAAAACTGGAAACAAAAATAGATGAGAATAATGAAAAACTGGAAATGAAAATAGATGAGAATAATGAAAAACTGGAAACAAAAATAGATGAGAATAATGAAAAACTGGAAACAAAAATAGATTAGAACAATGAAAAACTGGAAACAAAAATAGATTAGAATAATGAAAAACTGGAAACGAAAATGGATGAGAATAATGAAAAACTGGAAACAAAAATAGATTAGAACAATGAAAAACTGGAAACAAAAATAGATTAGAATAATGAAAAACTGGAAACGAAAATAGATGAGAATAATGAAAAACTGGAAATGAAAATAGATGAGAATAATGAAAAACTGGAAATGAAAATAGATGAGAATAATGAAAAACTGGAAACAAAAATAGATTAGAATGATGAAAAACTAGAAACAAAAATAGATTAGAATAATGAAAAACTGGAAACAAAAATAGATTAGAACAATGAAAAACTGGAAACAAAAATAGATTAGAATGATGAAAAACTGGAAACGAAAATGGATGAGAATAATGAAAAACTGGAAACAAAAATAGATTAGAACAATGAAAAACTGGAAACAAAAATAGATTAGAATAATGAAAAACTGGAAACGAAAATAGAGGAGAATAATGAAAAACTGGAAATGAAAATAGATGAGAATAATGAAAAACTGGAAACGAAAATAGATGAGAATAATGAAAAACTAGAAACAAAAATAGATTAGAATAATGAAAAACTGGAAACGAAAATGGATGAGAATAATGAAAAACTGGAAACGAAAATAGATGAGAATAATGAAAAACTGGAAATGAAAATAGATGAGAATAATGAAAAACTGGAAACAAAAATAGATGAGAACAATGAAAAACTGGAAACAAAAATAGATTAGAATAATGAAAAACTGGAAACGAAAATGGATGAGAATAATGAAAAACTGGAAACGAAAATAGATGAGAATAATGAAAAACTGGAAACGAGAATAGATGAGAATAATGAAAAACTGGAAATGAAAACAGATGAGAATAATGAAAAACTGGAAACAAAAATAGATGAGAATAATGAAAAACTTGAAACGAAAATAGATGAGAATAATGAAAAACTGGAAATGAGAATAATGAAAAACTGGAAACGAAAATGGATGAGAATAATGAAAAACTGGAAACGAAAATAGATGAGAATAATGAAAAACTGGAAATGAAAATAGATGAGAATAATGAAAAACTGGAAACAAAAATAGATTAGAACAATGAAAAACTGGAAACGAAAATAGATGAGAATAATGAAAAACTGGAAACAAAAATAGATGAGAATAATGAAAAACTGGAAATGAAAATAGATGAGAATAATGAAAAACTGGAAACAAAAATAGATGAGAATAATGAAAAACTGGAAACGAAAATAGATGAGAATAATGAAAAACTGGAAACAAAAATAGATGAGAATAATGAAAAACTGGAAATGAAAATAGATGAGAATAATGAAAAACTGGAAACAAAAATAGATGAGAATAATGAAAAACTGGAAACGAAAATAGCTGAGAAATTGAAAAACTGGAAACGAAAATGGATGAGAATAATGAAAAACTGGAAACAAAAATGGATGAGAATAATGAAAAAACTGGAAACAAAAATAGATGAGAAATTGAAAAACTGGAAACGAAAATGGATGAGAATAATGAAAAACTGGAAATGAAAATAGATGAGAATAATGAAAAACTGGAAATGAAAATAGATGAGAATAATGAAAAACTGGAAATGAAAATAGATGAGAATAATGAAAAACTGGAAACAAAAATAGATTAGAATAATGAAAACCTGAAAACGA
Organism: Myxine glutinosa; assembly: GCF_964187855.1. NCBI lineage: Eukaryota > Metazoa > Chordata > Myxini > Myxiniformes > Myxinidae > Myxine > Myxine glutinosa. Next base: position 98,274,565 of record NC_136270.1, read on the forward strand.
AAATGGATGAGAATAATGAAAAAACTGGAAACGAAAATGGATGAGAATAATGAAAAACTGGAAACGAAAATGGATGAGAATAATGAAAAACTGGAAATGAAAATAGATGAGAATAATGAAAAACTGGAAACAAAAATAGATTAGAACAATGAAAAACTGGAAACAAAAATAGATTAGAATAATGAAAAACTGGAAACGAAAATGGATGAGAATAATGAAAAACTGGAAACGAAAATAGATGAGAATAATGAAAAACTGGAAATGAAAATAGATGAGAATAATGAAAAACTGGAAACAAAAATAGATTAGAACAATGAAAAACTGGAAACAAAAATAGATTAGAATAATGAAAAACTGGAAACGAAAATGGATGAGAATAATGAAAAACTGGAAACGAAAATAGATGAGAATAATGAAAAACTGGAAACGAGAATAGATGAGAATAATGAAAAACTGGAAATGAAAACAGATGAGAATAATGAAAAACTGGAAACAAAAATAGATGAGAATAATGAAAAACTTGAAATGAAAATAGATGAGAATAATGAAAAACTGGAAATGAGAATAATGAAAAACTGGAAACGAAAATGGATGAGAATAATGAAAAACTGGAAACGAAAATAGATGAGAATAATGAAAAACTGGAAATGAAAATAGATGAGAATAATGAAAAACTGGAAACAAAAATAGATTAGAACAATGAAAAACTGGAAACAAAAATAGATTAGAATAATGAAAAACTGGAAACAAAAATAGATGAGAATAATGAAAAACTGGAAACGAAAATAGATGAGAATAATGAAAAACTGGAAACAAAAATAGATGAGAATAATGAAAAACTGGAAACGAAAATAGATGAGAAATTGAAAAACTGGAAACGAAAATGGATGAGAATAATGAAAAACTGGAAACGAAAATGGATGAGAATAATGAAAAAACTGGAAACAAAAATAGATGAGAAATTGAAAAACTGGAAACGAAAATGGATGAGAATAATGAAAAACTGGAAATGAAAATAGATGAGAATAATGAAAAACTGGAAATGAAAATAGATGAGAATAATGAAAAACTGAATATGAAAATAGATGAGAATAATGAAAAACTGGAAACAAAAATAGATTAGAATAATGAAAACCTGAAAACGAAAATGGATGAGAATAATGAAAAAACTGGAAACGAAAATGGATGAGAATAATGAAAAACTGGAAACGAAAATGGATGAGAATAATGAAAAACTGGAAATGAAAATAGATGAGAATAATGAAAAACTGGAAACAAAAATAGATTAGAACAATGAAAAACTGGAAACAAAAATAGATTAGAATAATGAAAAACTGGAAACGAAAATGGATGAGAATAATGAAAAACTGGAAACGAAAATAGATGAGAATAATGAAAAACTGGAAATGAAAATAGATGAGAATAATGAAAAACTGGAAACAAAAATAGATTAGAACAATGAAAAACTGGAAACAAAAATAGATTAGAATAATGAAAAACTGGAAACGAAAATGGATGAGAATAATGAAAAACTGGAAACGAAAATAGATGAGAATAATGAAAAACTGGAAACGAGAATAGATGAGAATAATGAAAAACTGGAAATGAAAACAGATGAGAATAATGAAAAACTGGAAACAAAAATAGATGAGAATAATGAAAAACTTGAAACGAAAATAGATGAGAATAATGAAAAACTGGAAATGAGAATAATGAAAAACTGGAAACGAAAATGGATGAGAATAATGAAAAACTGGAAACGAAAATAGATGAGAATAATGAAAAACTGGAAATGAAAATAGATGAGAATAATGAAAAACTGGAAACAAAAATAGATTAGAACAATGAAAAACTGGAAACAAAAATAGATTAGAATAATGAAAAACTGGAAACGAAAATGGGTGAGAATAATGAAAAACTGGAAACGAAAATAGATGAGAATAATGAAAAACTGGAAACAAAAATAGATGAGAATAATGAAAAACTGGAAATGAAAATAGATGAGAATAATGAAAAACTGGAAACAAAAATAGATGAGAATAATGAAAAACTGGAAACGAAAATAGATGAGAATAATGAAAAACTGGAAACAAAAATAGATGAGAATAATGAAAAACTGGAAACGAAAATAGATGAGAATAATGAAAAACTGGAAACAAAAATAGATGAGAATAATGAAAAACTGGAAACGAAAATAGATGAGAAATTGAAAAACTGGAAACGAAAATGGATGAGAATAATGAAAAACTGGAAACGAAAATGGATGAGAATAATGAAAAAACTGGAAACAAAAATAGATGAGAAATTGAAAAACTGGAAACGAAAATGGATGAGAATAATGAAAAACTGGAAATGAAAATAGATGAGAATAATGAAAAACTTGAAATGAAAATAGATGAGAATAATGAAAAACTGGATATGAAAATAGATGAGAATAATGAAAAACTGGAAACAAAAATAGATTAGAATAATGAAAACCTGAAAACGAAAATGGATGAGAATAATGAAAAAACTGGAAACGAAAATGGATGAGAATAATGAAAAACTGGAAACGAAAATGGATGAGAATAATGAAAAACTGGAAATGAAAATAGATGAGAATAATGAAAAACTGGAAATGAAAATAGATGAGAATAATGAAAAACTGGAAATGAAAATAGATGAGAATAATGAAAAACTGGAAACAAAAATAGATTAGAATAATGAAAACCTGAAAACGAAAACAGATGAGAATAATGAAAAACTGGAAACCAGAGTGATTGATACCTTTCATATTGGCTTGAGGTCGCTGTTGCTAAAGGTCTAATCAGTCTGTGCTAATCCTTGCAAGGGAGGGATGTGGACTTGGAGTTGGGAGAAGGTGGAGAGACGCACACTTGGAGTTGGGAGGGGTGAGAGGGATGCACACTTGGAGCTGGGAATGGGGAGCGATGTGCACTTGGAATGAAGAGGGGTGAAGGCATGGAGACCTATAATTGGGAGGGGGAAGAGATGTGGGCTTGAAGAATAAATATGGAGACACACCTTGGGTGGGGAGGGAGTGTGGTTTGAGGAATTGAAGCAGAAAGGAGGAGTGGAGGATAGTGTTGGAGTGGAGGGCAAGGGCCGAGAAGGACAAAGTTGGGAAGGGGGATTGAGGCTCTGGGGTGGGGGTGAAGGCGGTTTGAAAACGTGGAGTGTGGTGGGCAGGAGGGGTTGAAGCCTTTGGGTTTGGAAGGGGAGGTTGAGGACTTGGGTTTGGGTCGGAGAGCTTGATGATTTTGGGTTGTGGGCTTGGGCTGGGGGCGGGGAGGGGGAGTTGGGGATGGGGGTTGAGGAGTGAAGAAGAAAGGGGTTGAAAATATGAAGTTACATCTTCACATTACGCAGAATTTCCACGGGTCACACTAATTATGCTTCCAAAGGACGTTCCTGTCAATCTACCTAAATATTCCACACTCCACTGACAGCCAATTCCTTATAACAGCCTGGTGGAACCGGGTTATCTGCTATTCTACATATAAAGAACCACAAGTTGCACGATTGTGTCTGAATGGGGTAAACGTCACAACCACAACAGGTATAAATGCTGAATGGTCCCTTATTTAAAAGCTCTTGGGTCTGGACTGTGCATGCGGAGGTTTAAAAATACCGATATTGAGGCAATTTCAAGTTATATTCATTTTTGTTGCACACGTGGTGTCCATGATCAAAGTCGTTGGTTTGCACAAACACCGGAAGTAAAGAAAATATAACCACATACAATTCAGTCAAATATGTCAACTATAATCACCTTTCTACCTGGAGTTGGCCTAATGGTTAAGGCGGCAGCTTGGGATCCGAAGGTCCCGAGTTCGAATCCCCTTGAATTAATGCCAGGTGGGGTTCACTCAGCCTGTCATCCTTCCGAGGTCGGCAAAATGAGTACCAGATAACTGGTTAAAGAGAAGCATTGCATCAGCGGCAGACACACCCACAGAAAAATGATGCAACCAGCAGCCGGGTGGCTGCACACGAACCACCACCACCATTACCTTTCTGATGATTTACTGTCCCAAGACACGTTAACAGCCATATCAGTTAGTGACAATTCTGCTGTCAAAGGATATTTAAAGCAATCTCTATAAATATTCCATATATATATATATTGTAACGAATTTGGGAATTGTGTGTGTAATTTGAGGTAAAGCTTGTTGTAAATATCACCCTCCGTAGTGTAAAGAAAGGTCAAAGGTCGTCCGTAGTTAAGCCACCGCAACACGTACCCAATCATAAATTCCCTCGGTAGTTATGTCCTTAATCTATGTAGTTGAAGGCTCTGTTTCCCATTAAATTGACACTTCATTGCACCGAATTAAATAAGGTGGATCCCTCTGACATGGTATCTTCAGGGTGCCAGCTTTCGCCACTTTGCTGCATTTGACTCCATTAGCCACGTGGTTAAGCCTCGGAGAAGAAAGGCGTGTCTCCGCCCTCGTGATCAGAAGGAGGAGTGAGCGGCACCAATCCACCAACCAAGAATGAGGGGTTTGGCTTGAGAGGGCGGAGAGAGAACGCTTGGGGGAGGTTCGAAAAGGTTTGAGGGTGTGGCCTATAAAGACCACCGTGGGACGCCTCACAAGAGAGAGCTTGAACGAGAGGGCTGCGAAAACCAAGCTGGAGAGAGGGAGAGAACCCCGAAAGAGCACGCGACGCAGCAGCAACAACAGCTTGAAGCATGGGAGCTCGAACCACAGCGGTGTGAACCAGTGCAGCTTTGGGAACCGCGGCAGCGGACGCGACCGCAGCGTGGGTGTTTGACGACGGTGCCGAGGTGACCGCGAAGGAACGGCGGCCGGCCCGACCGTGCTCCAGCCCGAGCTGAACCTTCTCCCTCCAGCCAATCCACCCTGCAATTCTCCATTCGTGTGAGTCTGTCTTTGTTTGTTTTGTCCTTGGGTTTCTAAGTAAGACTGTTTGTAGGTAAGCTAAATATTGCACTGTGTGTCCTGCTTTTTCCATTTCCCTGTATATAACCTTGACTGCTCTTTTTGCTTCGTTGTGTGTAAATAATAAATCCTGTTATTCCTCCGTTCTTCTCCTTCTTTCTTCTTCATTCTCGTTCGGTCGCTTTAGTGGTTTCAATATTGAGTGTACGTGGCGCGATTCGGCCAACATTCAGGATCGGGTTTAGTGAAGGCTAATGACTCGAACTTCGGGTTGCTAAAAACCGCTCGGCAACTAGACCATCCAAACCGGGGTTCGAGCGGTACTTGTCTCCCTAGTCTGCGGAGGGATGGATAAAGGTATTCGGGATAAACCCTGGACCCATAACCCTGATCCGTTCCATCCCGTGGGATAGCGTTACAAGTGCCAGGAGCAGAGCCGGTCAGCTTAACAAGACAAGGGACTAACCACCCCTTGCTAAGGGGGAAGAGCCGTACTCCGTATCCGTAACAATATATATATATATATATATATATATATATATATATATATATATATATATATATATTGTTACGGACGTGGTTAATGATGTTATTTACCGAGCGGTGGTATTTCCGCGACCTAACAGTTTCCCCGATTCTTCCCCAACTCACCCGATTCACCCAGACGTTGGCCAAATCACGCTATGCCAAATCAATGATAGAAAGGACACGACGACTGGGAAAGAGGAAACGACGCAAGGGGTACAGTTCTCAAGACCTCCGGAGGAGGGTATAATTACAGTGGTGGAGAAAAGGGGTAGATTACAAGGCAGTGAGGTAAAGACACAGAAGAGATGGGCACTTAATTACCGTCTTATCTTATCCCAGACAGACCACAAACGGAAAAAGGCAGACTTACACAGGGATTGATGGCAGGAAGGGACAGGTAGTCGATAGCTCAAGGTGCACCTTGGCTCGGGGACAGGATAAAGCACGGTCCAGAAGATGCGGGGAGGTGTCACAGCGCTCGGAGGGGACGTCTTGCTTTCTCTCAGCTCGGTGCGCATCTGACGTCACCCCCCTCTCACCGCGCATGCTCAGCGGAGAGTGACACGCCCTCGGCTGGTTGGTTCCGCCCCACTGGGGCCGGTCCGCCGCTTCCATTGGGTGCGGGGGTTACCGGGCTCCGCCCTTGACGAGGAGCTGACAGGGAGCCCCTATTTGGTAACCCCGTCGAGCACATGTTTGATGGCGGCTCGTTGGGAAGGCCTGGTGCCCTCCCAACACCCCCTACCAACCAAGCCGGAGTGAGGACGCGCACTTCCTGCGCTCGTTGTTGTTGTTGTTGTTGTTGAACTGTGAGGAAGAGCTGCGGGGAGGTATTGGGAGGTCCTAAACTTCCTAACGGTGCCATACAATCACATTCTGGTGCAACGAAGGGTCAGAATTAATGGAAACGAGTCCTTAACTGACATAGACTAAGAATAACTAGCAAGATGTCCTATAGTTGTCTTACATGAGATGCGGTGAACCTGGGCACGACATTTAATGGGGGAAATAGGGGGAGGTCGGGTCTACAGAGTGTTGTTTACAGAAAATGGGACTAGGGAATGGGGGATTTGGGGAGAGTTGAGAAGAATTGAGGAAATAGGGGAATATTTACAAGCGGATATGGATGGATGCAAATCCCATATCCGCAACAATATATATGTACATATACATATACATGTATATATATACATATACATATATATATATATACATATACATATACATATATATACATATACATATATATATACATATACATATATATATACATATACATATATATATACATATACATATATATATACATATACATATACATATACATATATATATATACATATACATATATATATATACATATACATATATATATATACATATATATATATATATATATATATATATATATATATATATATATATAAATATATATATATATATATATATATATACAGATATATATATATATATACTAGCAGAAGTACCCGGCATTGCCGGGCGGGGGAAGGGAGGGGAGGAGGGAAGGGGAGGGGAGGGGAACGGGGGGGGGGATGGGAGGAGAGGGTGGGGAGGGGAGGAGAGGGTGGGGAGGGGAGAAGAGGAGGGGAGGGGAGAAGAGGGGGGGAGGGGAGAAGGGGGGGGGAGGGGAGAAGAGGGGGGGAGGGGGAGGGGGAGGGGGGAAGGGGAGGGGAGGGGGAGGGGAAGGGGTAGGGGGAAGGGGAGGGGGGAGGGGGAGGGGGAGGGGGGAGTCAAGTCGGAAGTCATTGTCATCAATTGAATGTCGCATTTATTTTTTATTCCCTGTCAAATGGCATTAGTCCCGCATTCCGAACCCGGAAGTCGGAAGTCATTGTCATCAAAGTTGAAAAATTAACGTTATGAAATACGCTGATGACGTCATAATTTTAAAACCCGAAGTTTTAAAACTTTTAAGGTGTGCTGTAGTTGCTCTGAGGCGTACTGATTCCGAATATGCCTTTGGTTTTGCTCTGCGATGAGTAGTTCTCGAGTTATAAGAGGACAAACAAACAAACATACTTTACTGCTTTATATATATATATATATATATATTGTTACGGACACGACTTTGATGTTATGCTGGGCCGAGCGGAATGGCCGCCGTGTCCGCACAAATTACCCGATTATACTCGAACGTTGACTAAGTCGCGCAATGCTAAATCAATGAAGGAAAAGGACACAACGGCTGGGATTAAGGCAACGACACAAGGGGTACGGTTCTCAAGACCTCCGGAGGAGGTTATATTAGTTCGGAAGGTTAGATTACAGGGATGAGAGGGACAGCATAGTAAGGTGGGCACTTAAACACGGTCTTATATTAGCCCCGACAGACGACAGATAAACGGGACAAAACTGACTCACACGGGGATTGATGGCAAGGAAGGCGGGTAGTCGATGGCTCAAGGTGCACCGTTCTCGGAGGGGGGTGCACCGTTCTCGGAGGTACTGCAATACCGGGTCGATGCGTGGAGCTCGCTCAGCGCTCGGAGGTCGCGACTTGTCTTTCCAAGCTGGGGGCGCATCTCACCTCACATCCGGTAAGTGGCGGCGCATATCCGGCGGGGAGTGACACGCCCTCGGCTAGTTAGCTCCGCCCCAGATGGGATCGGTCCGCCCTTCTTAATGGGTGCGGGGGGGTTACCGGCTCCGCCCTTGACGAGGAGCTGACAGCCAGCCCCTTCGTGGTAACCCCGTGGGCGCACATGGCAATGGCGGCTAACCAAGCCGGAGTGAGGACGCACACTCCCCGCGCCGCCCCCAATCTCCTCTGTTGTTGTAGTTGTTGTTATTGTTGTTGTTGTTGTTGTTGTTGTTGTTTCATGGGGAAGATGGGAGGAGGTAAGGGGAGGTCCTAAACTCACTACTGGTGCCATACAATCACATTCTGGTGCAACGAAGAGTCAGAATTAATGGAAACGAGTCCTTAACTGACATAGACTAAGAATAACTAGCAAGATGTCCGAAAGTTGTCTACGTGAGATGCGGTGGACCTGGGCACGACATTTAATGGGGGAAAAAGGGGACGGTCGGTTCTACAGAGTGTTATTTACAGGCAATGGGACTAGGGAATGGGGGATTGGGGATAGTTGGGGAGTATTGGGGAAATAGGGGAATATTTACAAGCGGATATGGAGGCCAAATGCCATATCCGCAACATTGCACCCTTCTCTACCCTCGGGGCGTCCCGACGCGATAAATTTTTACCTATTTTAGTGTGGCACTCAGATGTAGTTCCCTCTACTATTAACTCTACCCTGAGTGCGACAGTTTTACAGATATTCACAAATGAGTAAATATGTCCCCCTGCGACGTTGCACCCTTCTCCTCACAGAAACACGCCCACAGGATAACCGAATTGCGGAAAGAATTCGCAAACTAAACATACAGCCGGTAGGGAGCATTATTTACAAGACTACGCTGATATTTACACTACGATCCAGGACCTGTTTTTGGAGGAACACATGCAGATGTTATGCATAGAGAGAGCACGCATGCCAGCATCGATACACCAACCCACGAGTGCTCTGTGGCCTTACGGCCTTTAATAATGTGCAGAGCACCCCATCCAAGCACCAAAAGCACCACCCCAAGCACCAATCGGTGCAGTCACCATTGTTCATTAAAATAAAAACAACAACCCCTAACCCTGCAGGTGTCTCTTGCTCTTCATGTGGTGCACTTGGCCTTCTGGCTTCTTTCAAAAATAAAGAAAGGCGCCAACCGCGTCCATTTCTGTATTGTGGCCTTCAGTGGTGTCAACTAAAAGTGGTTCACCTGTATGGCATAGGTGCCACGTTGACCCATAGGTCCATCCACGGGTGGTGCTTGGCCGCAAAAGAACTGCGGTCCATTGTGGGTGGCCACCAACATTGCGGTCCATATGGTGTATCGATCCAGGCAGCAAGCAGCGAAAGTGCAGGCCCACAACTGCGTAGCCAGCACCTCTCTCTCCTCTCTCTCTACCCCAAAGCCAGATCCTCGGAGGTGGGAGACAAAAGAAGCAGACAAGTGAGTAAGGTGGTAAGGGCGCAAAAGTGCACGCAATATAAGATGATGCACACTGGGGGCACATGGGAACCAGGTGAGACAGGTACGTTCCTACCGTACGCCCCCCCCCCCCCCCACCAGGTAACCTACATGGCCCCTCCCTTACCCCTTACTGTATCCACAAAACACAACACTACCCATAAACATCTACTTTACAAATCAACAAACATCCCTACTGTCTTCCCCGTTCCTCCCATACACCAAATTCGTCTTCTCTCCCTCCTAACCAATCAAATTTGCCATTTTCAACTTTCATCAAAATTTGCCATCTCCAACTCAACATCATAATTTGTCATCACCAATTCATCATCAGTCCCTCCTAAGGAGGGAGAGATGGAATCACCCCAATGTCTCATCCACGTCGTGATGCGTCTCACCAATCCACACAGCAATCCTTACTTCCTGCAACACAAAACAAAGAAAACACAGGTGTGGGGTCATCATCACCACAGGTAAGTGGCTGCGTATGGTGCGACAGGTTCATCAATCCTAACTATTTCCGAAATGACTTTAACAACTTTACATTACCCGGGGTCTTTCTCCGGCCAAACCATTGGCCCTCTTTCACTATGGGTTCTAAAAACCAATTCCCATTGACCAACTGTGGTGCTTTTCAATTTGGGGTCTCACTCCCCCGATTCATCTCCCGGTGCCCTCGCACAATTTCTGGGCCGCGACGTGTAGCTCTCCCAACAGGTCTACCCACCTGCACACCTCCACCACTGCAGTTGCCTCCGAGCTTACCTGCTCCTTACCCTAACCTAACTACCTGGGGAAGGCCCTCTGGCGCTCTCCCCACTCGGTGCCCTCTCTGGCACTGGGCTACCCGGGTCCGTCCTCCGGATCCTCGGGCCCCATCCACAACTCTACCGGCTCCCAGAGCCCACCTGCGGCCTCACCTGGCCGACATCCTCACAGTGGTGGAGTGCCCAACCAACTACACACACTAACAGGCTACACGCCCAGCTATTTCCACAACACTAATGCACCCATTCACAACACCATTCTGCAACCGCAACACAAATGCCAATATCCAACCACAATTTACCTATACCCTCTACCTAACACTTACACTACCCGCCCCGGGTACTCGTGAAAGGGGTCCACTCTTCCCCCATCCACACCTTCGCACCATGCACACCACTCCGTACCACTTACTCCAACTCTCTCCACACACCTGTGCTCTCACACCTGGTGCCACCTGCACCCTTCTCTCCCCAAGCGCATTCGCGCTGATCCACACACTCACTACTCATTCACTGCTCCACACACCTGTCCAGTTGCACACCTGTGCAATCACACCTGTTCAATTCTCACACACACGGCATCATCTCAGCTAACTACTCCCTTCAGAAACTTGCGCTTCCCAGTCGTCCCTTTAAACTATTGCGCTCCCTCGTCATTATCATCCACACTAATCTACCTGCGTCCCCCCTACAGGTATCAGTCACTAACTAACCTTAACGTCACCTAATGTCATCTTCTAGGGCCCTATCAATATAACCTAACCCACCCGGGCTAGTTTTCACTGCCATACACCCCATAATCTATAGCTCCTTTGCCCCACCATGGGAAGGGTGGCAGGGATGCCACCCTTACCCACCGGGCCCATCGCTCACTACCAATTTTGCACATCAAATTTCCACAAATCAAAAATTTGCCAATCACGACCCATCATCTGCCAATCACTACTGCCAATCCCTTGCCAATCATCAAATTTTGTTTTTCTCTAATTTTGGGTCCAAAACACTAACCTCATCACCCAGTCTACTCACTAATGCCTCTCGGTGCGCCAATTCCTGTCCAAAGCCCGGCTTCGTAAAGCCAAGCCATGAATGCGGGTTGTTCTGTGCCAGCGGCTGGATGCGTCCGGCACTCGGTGCAGGGACGGGGGCTTACCCGGGCCGAGATCCCACGCACCATCTCGGCGTGGAGCCATCCAATGTCCCGATCTCGACCTGCCGGACTGCCTCAACAAAAAGTGGTCGCCATGACGACCCTTTCTATCGGGCTGCCCGCTCCGCCTAGTGGAGGACGGACGCGGCCGTTCAAAGCGAGGCCCAGTACGCACCGAGGGCCCGATTCGGCTAAAAGTCGCTCTAACCTCTAAACAGGTTACCGTCGATGCTTCACCTGGACGCTTACACCCCGCAGCCCGTTCCTTGCTCACACATCCAGCCGTTTCCATGCTCCTCGTACCTTTCCTTACACACCCAGGTACACCCATTCCACTCACAGCCTTGGTCACACACCTGACCACCGAACACTTTGGCACACATTCGTTGGTAGCACACCTCACCAACACACCTCTTCGCGCCCCCTCCTCTGTGACAATCACAGGTGTGCTCTCATTCGCACACCCAACCACGTGCCTCACTACCAACTCCAGCGTGCATTCCCACTCACGCTCTACCATTCCAGGTGTGCATCCTTCCATCCCAGGTGTACATCCTCGCTCACCTGTCACAACCAACTCACTCTCCTTGTCACTCTCACTACTCTCACCTCCATTCTTGACAGCGCACTCACCCTTACTCTTGACAGCGCACTCTTCCCTCATGCACCTGTCCGTCACACACCTTTCTCGCGCACACTCTCCCGTTACACCCTCTGTAACACTCACCACACCGCGCTTCCATGTGCTCCCTCGCACACGCGCTACGACCGACTCACTCTCGCCAGCACCCTCACTCCTTGGCACGCACTTTTTCCTCACACACCCCAGAGTCGGACTTTCTTGCACACCTCCTTTTTCGCACACCAGACCTGTCGCACACTTCACCAACGGCCTCTCACGAACACCCGGGTCTATCTCGACCCCCAAGCTTCTTAAATCCCCTGGCGCATCATACGCACGACCATATTGGTCACCACTTACACCGGGTCCTCTTCCTCTTCGCTTCTCCTCCATCACCTGCGAATCCCTCATCCGGTTAATGAGCACATCATCACGATCCAAACACAGACTTCGGACCAATTCTTTTATCTCCTCTTTTATCTCTTTCTTATCCCCTCTCCGTCGCTTCTTAATTTCGCTCACCCCTTCTTCCACTTCTTCTAATTTCTGCTTCACCTCTTTTATTCCCCGGTACGTCTCCTCAAGCTCGTCCTCTAAGGCTACCTTGACCGTTTCCAGGTGCGTCCTCACCTGCCGGTCCTTCGTCTCCATTACCTCTATCACCTCGTCCAACCTCGTTGTCAGTCCCTCACGTACCATCTGACATTCCCTCTTCGTCGCTATCAAGTCATTTTTTAGGTCATTTTGTGTCGCTTTTAACCCTCCTAATACCGCAGTGTTCCTTTGAACCTGGTCCGTTAGTTCTTTTTGTCCCTCCGTCAGCTGTTCCACCTCCTGCGTCAGGTCCTCTATGCCCCCTTGTAACTTTACAGTCCCCTTTCTCACCTCCTTCTCCATGTGCTCCTTACAGTGCCTCACCTCCTCGCGCACTCCTCCGACCTCCTCACTCACTCCTCTTCTGATCTCCTCTCCCATCACTTGCATCTCCTGCCCAGATGCCACCCTCATCTGCTCCATTTCCTCCCTGTGAGCATCCAGTTTGGTTTCTACCCCCATTCTGACCCCCTCTATCTGCTGCCCCATTTGTTTAACTTCCCTTTGCGCTTGGTCCCTCATGTCCCTCAATTTGCCTTCCATACTATTTTCTAACCCCTCTAACCCCTTTTGCATCCCTTCCATTTGATTCTCCTGAACGGCCATTCTGTTTTCTACCCCCATTAACCCCTCCTGTATTTCCCCTAATCTATTGTCTAATCCCTCTATTCTACTCCCTAACCCTCCGATCTGCGCCCCCATGTCCTCCCTCAATTTCTCGCTATTGGACCCCATCCTTTGTTCTAACCGTTGGCTATTGGCCCCCATGTCCTCCCTCAATTTCTCGCTATTGGACCCCATTTGGCCCTCCAATCGCTCACCCTGAGCATCCATCCGGTTCCCCATTACCCCCATTTGGTTTCCCATCCTGTTTTCCATCCCTTTGAAATTATCGTCTGTTTTTACCATAAAGGCCATCATCTGTTTCATAAACAGGTTCCAATTCATTGGCATCTCGGGTTCGGCTACCGCGACCACGGCCGCGGCTAAATTTGGTGCCGCTACACCCACGTGCGCGACAACGCTATTTTGCGACCCTGCCGCCCTCACTGCTTCGCTCTCCTCCTGTCCCTCATGTCCCTCAATTTGGTCCTGGATCGACCCTGCCTCACTCTCCTCTACCGGACCCCAGCCGACTTGGTCTGCCATAGCGCGACTTTCAAAATTCGGGTTTTTATATTTGGTAAAACACAATCAAATTTCGCCGTTATAATTTTGAGCGCGGGAAACGCGCTCCGGATCGAATTCTACCTCCCAACACCAATTGTTACCCTAGTGATACAATTGGTGTTCCAAAATTTGGGCCTAATAAATTTAGTCCCAGGTCCGAATCCGACACTCCTGACACCAATTGTTACGGACACGACTTTGATGTTATGCTGGGCCGAGCGGAATGGCCGCCGTGTCCGCACAAATTACCCGATTATACTCGAACGTTGACTAAGTCGCGCTACGCTAGATCGGGTAGTCGATGGCTCAAGGTGCACCGTTCTCGGAGGGGGGTGCACCGTTCTCGGAGGTACTGCAATACCGGGTCGATGCGTGGAGCTCGCTCAGCGCTCGGAGGTCGCGACTTGTATTTCCAAGCTGGGGGCGCATCTCACCTCACATCCGGTAAGTGGCGGCGCATATCCGGCGGGGAGTGACACGCCCTCGGCTAGTTAGCTCCGCCCCAGATGGAATCGGTCCGCCCTTCTTATTGGGTGCGGGGGGGTTACCGGCTCCGCCCTTGACGAGGAGCTGACAGCCAGCCCCTTCGTGGTAACCCTGTGGGCGCACATGGCAATGGCGGCTAACCAAGCCGGAGTAAGGACGCACACTCCCCGCGCCGCCCCCAATCTCCTCTGTTGTTGTAGTTGTTGTTGTTATTGTTGTTGTTTCATGGGGAAGCTGGGAGGAGGTAAGGGGAGGTCCTAAACTCACTACTGGTGCCATACAATCACATTCTGGTGCAACGAAGAGTCAGAATTAATGGAAACGAGTCCTTAACTGACATAGACTAAGAATAACTAGCAAGATGTCCGAAAGTTGTCTACGTGAGATGCGGTGGACCTGGGCACGACATTTAATGGGGGAAAAAGGGGAAGGTCGGTTCTACAGAGTGTTATTTACAGGCAATGGGACTAGGGAATGGGGGATTGGGGATAGTTGGGGAGTATTGGGGAAATAGGGGAATATTTACAAGCGGATATGGAGGCCAAATGCTATATCCGCAACAATATATATATACTAGCTGAGGTACCCGGCTTCGCCCGGGTT